>NW_004567131.1:10555408-10557104 GCF_000260355.1 Condylura cristata
GGGGGGATGGGGACAAAGGTTTCCATGCACGGACACTGCAGGCTGTGTGTCGCAGCCAGAGGCAGAGGTCAAGTGAGGCCAGGACAGAGAAAGGCGGCTTGGTCCCAGCCCCAGGGGCTGTTCTGTGGCTGGGTGAGGAGCAGGGGCCAGCCGGGGCCCGGGGCCCTCAGGTCTGTGGGTAGAAGACCCAGAGTGTGCTCAGGCAGAAACCCCGAGGCCTCCTCCCCAGCAGAACAAGGACAGCGTGCGCCCGCGGTGGGTGGGGGCCCCAGTTGTTGGCTGCTTTGGGTATTGGTGCCTGATTGAATCCTCAGAAATTCCCAGTTAGACAAATTAACTTAGTGTTTCTAATAGCCAATTGCACTGGCTCCAAATAATGTCGCTGTCCTTGCTAGAGGCAATAATTCCTCTGTCTTTCCTTGCATGTCTTCCTGCTTCGAAGCACAACCATTTTAATGTCAGCTGTGAAGTGGAAGCTGGAAACAGAATAACAGGCAAGAAGCCATGTGCAGTCAACATGAAAAATAGACCAGAAGCACTAAGGTAATAGGAAGATGGGGGTAGCAGAGAGTGGCTAGTGGCTTCCGTTTTCACTAGAAGAACTAGGTGCACAGGTAGATTTGATCCCAAAACCCCAGGATTTTCCCTTTGCCGCCTGTCCAGCAAGCAATTGAGGGGCACACTAATAAGGGATCTCATGCAGGGGCCTGTCAGAGGTGCTTTATGTTTGCCCCTTGTTGCTCTCTGCATAAATACTGTCATTTTACCCAGAATGTCTCTCTCCTGCTACTGAAACATCTTTCTCTCTTTTGGAGGCTCTTTAAACAAAAAGATACAAAAGAATAAGCCTAGAAAATGATGAGATCTGTGTTGAACCTAACTGACATATACCTACCATCTTGAGTTTATGATCTTTTCTGATCTCTGAGGTCACACTATTCAAAGAATGCTTTTTCACATGCTGTATAATAAAATAATAAACACTGACTTTTTAAAGGAAAAGACAAGACTTGGGAATTTGTGTACTGGTTTTGAAAGCAGACAACGATAGGCCACCAGGGTTCACCTGCATGGCAAAATTGAAAGAAAAAAGAAAAAAAAGAAAAGAAAAGAAATGCTTCTACCCAGAGCAACAGTGAAAATGAAGCTGTTTGTCTTTCACATATGTTAGTAGAGGGGGATGGGAGACTGTCAAGTTCTATTTTGTTCAGCTTCTGCAAAACCTTTTATCAGTTTGCCCCGTCATGCCTGTGGGTATCCAGAGTGAATCAGGGCTTGGCAGGATGGCTTTGTGAATCGATAATTCTGAGTCAGAATGTGATAAACACCCAGGAACACACAGACAAAAAATGGAAAGGAGTTCAGGGAAGGAGCAGATGACTTCTCAGGGACTCTGGTAGGGAGAATTCCATTCTGGGAGCAAGCCTACAGGAGGAGGGCGGCTGTGTCCCCTCTGCAGACAGGCGTGTGGACACCTTCTCTCTCCATGTTGAAAACACCTTGGAGGCAGGGGTAGGTTTCATATCAGTATCCCATAAGCAATTTCAAACGGGAGAACGGATGAGATGGAGGAGGTAGTATTCCAGGTCTGAACAACAGTTTTATTACTAGAGTGTCTCAAAAGCTCCCTCCCCAGTGCAAGATCAGATATCAGGGGCATGACAACCACAGCCAGACTACTTCCTCCCAACCTTAA
>NW_004567131.1:10558179-10612990 GCF_000260355.1 Condylura cristata
GGTAAGAACCAATGGAAGGTACACCCAGATGCTTAAACTTTTAGATAAGACTGGAAGAAATTAAGGGGAAATAGTCCATGGCCCTCAAGACACTTGCTTGTGTGTGAAATTTTAAAAACTGACACTTCAGGGCCCTCCCTGGTCGCGCAGTGTGGGTAGGACACAACACTGCAAGCTGGCCGCAGCTGCTTCAGTGTGAGTTCAGGAGAGGTCCCGGAGGTGACCCACATGGTGCTGCAGACATCCCCTAACCCACCCGCTACTCCCCTCAGCAGTGTGCTTCGTCGTTCTGCCTGTTCTGCTCCCCACTCTATCTCTGGTGAATCCTCTCACTTCCCCTGGTTTGTACCCCAGTTCTGTATGCATAAATAAATAATCCTTAAAAAAAAAAAAAAAACTGACTTCAGATGAATGTCTGTTCTGAAACATTTCCCAGGAAGTTGTCATGAGTTGGGCTTCTTTGGAAAAAGCCATCTTTTTGATGCCAACAAGATCAGATCTGGCTGACTGTATGGCATAAACATTTCATATATTTTCTCTTCCAGAACTTTCTGGGACATGGAAAACAAGAGGCAACAGTCCAAGGTAATAAAAATGTTAACTGGGCCAAACATTTGAAGGCAGGAGGAACCTTGGTATGCACGCCTATTACTTGACATTTCAGCTGCCCCAAAACAATACTAAAGGATGAGTTTCTACTGTAAGTGTGAGGTGAGGAGATCCAAACACTCTCTAGTTATTAAGAAATGGGGGAAAATTATACAGTTTTTTTTGACTGATAATGTGATGTACATTAAATGCTTTTGATCTTCTCTTCATTTGTAGTCACTGTAATATTTTGTAGTCTGCAATACCTGTATGTAAAATAGCAACAATAAAAAATGCAACCAGAGAAGATCCTTCTGGTTTGGGTGTTGGGTGTGGGGGGGTGGGGGGAGAGGTATTAAGGAATAGCACTATGCAGTTTGGAGTAAGAGAGAAACAAGTAGAAGTTGAGTGATAATTTTCAAAAGGTCACTGGGTGGAGACAGCTAGGACAGTGAATGAGCCTCCTCAAATAGTGTTGCAGAGGGGAAGGGGGAAGAAATCTGCAAGCAGAGCCAATCTTATTGTTCAGAGCTTGCATATTTCAGTGTGTTTGTATCTAAATGCCCAGCCTTGAACTACTGTGGTTCTGATAAGGAAGTAAGGGGGCTTTAAGAATTAATCATTGTAAACTCAACCTTGTAATTCCCAACAGGGATGAAAGTCTGTGTGAGAGCAATATACAACTTGATATTCTGATTTAGCATTTCACAAGTATAACATAACCCATGTAATCTGACCACATGTGCTAGTAACATATCAGGGATCTCCAGAGAAACAGAGCCACTGGGGTACACAGACAGACACTCTCGGGATGGGCTGGTATGTTGGCAGGGGTTGAGAAGCCCAATGATCTGTCCTTTGCAGTTTGAAACTTGGTAGTGGAATGAGGCTGCTTGAGCCCGAGGGCCAGGAACACCAATGTCCAAGGGTCAGAGAACATGGACAGTCCAGTCCAAGCAGATAGCAGATTCTCCTTTCCTCTCTCTGCCTTTTGTTCAGTTAGGCACTCATTAGGTTAAATGGAGTCCACCCACATGGGGAGGCCCATCTGCTTTACTGAATTCATTGGTTCAAATACTAATCTCATCCAGAAATGTCCTCCCAGAAGCACTCAGAAATAATGTTTAACCAAGTATCTAAGCCCCCCACGACCAGTCAAGATTCAAGCTGATGCATAAAGTAAGCATCACACTGTAACAGGCTCAGAGACAGGAGGTGGAGCAGGAGGTGAGTATGGCAAGCATCCAAACTAAAATTTTATGCCCTGCCCCCATCTTTTGCCTCCAGGAGCTGTCTAGCAAATAGCTAGTTCAAGGCTGCAAATAGGGGCTTCTCCCAGTTAACAGAGCTGCCCCTTTTTTGAATCTCTTTTCCATTCCTGTTCATTGGACATTTATTTTGCTTCTGGAGCTGTGCTAACTCTGCCACAAACTGCCCATGCACTCTTTATGTATTTGGGGCTACCTGAACCACAAGACCCTTGGCCTACATCCTGAGGGGAATGGGCTCCCTCTCCTTATCAGTAAGTAGCCAGTGCAGGCACCAGGTGAAGCTCTGTAAAATTTAGTATGTTGTAATCACCCACTATACTGGTGGGTGAATTGTAATTTCAGTTTGTGGGTTTTCCAATAAAGCTGGGGGCCTCTGCTGACAACAGGGGGCAGTTTAGGATTCTGTAGGTAACAACTGCGCTTATCTCCAGGGCCAAGTCTTTCCTGTGTTGCCTCCAGGTTCCACAGATGCTCTAGTGGGTAGGCCTGTCTAGGACAGTAGCTGCCAAGCTCCCAGGGTTCGGGTTCGCTTTCCTGCCCTGAAGCCTGTGAGGGTGACCAGGGTACCCCAGCCTCTGTGGGGACAGCCTTGGTTGTTGCCAGATAGCAACACCCAGGTTTGTCTACTAGTTGGAGAACTCCCTAGCAAGTTTTTTCTTGACATGGGGGTGAAACCTGGGGGAGCTGGAGGAATATTTGGGCTCCCCTGAGGCTCAAAGCACAGATCCCCTGGTGGAATCATGCTGGAAGAGGGTTCATCCCACAACTATCTCTAGACTTGCTGCCCCCCCCAACTATGGTGGCCCCTCAACTGCAAAGATCCCACCTACCTAAGGTGCCAGCCCCCACTAGCCACATCCGTTTCCTGTAGTCCTCCCCCAACCTGTGGTGCTTCCCCAGTCCTCTGGCCGCATGCCCTTAGAGATGCTCCCCCGCTGCCCACCTGTGGCGCTTGGCGTCCGCGGTACTTGCACCCACCTGTGGTGCTCAGAGGGCGGCTGCTTCTAGTTCCAGCACCTGTGATGCACCCAACCGCCTTGCGCCCCCTCCCAAGGCGCTCCCTCAGTGGGCCCTTAGGGCGCACGCGACCCGCCCCTCTCTGCCCATTGGCCCGCGTGCCGAGCGGGCGGGGCGGCGGTTCCAAGGAACCGCGGCGCGGGCGGGGCGCACTGCCTGCAGAGCACCCTTCGCGACGCTGGCTCCTGGCCGCCTAGCCATGGACGACGAGGACTCGAACAACAAAGTCTCCCTCCGAATGTTCCTGGAGCACCTCTCCGGGGCTGGCAAGGCCATCGGAGTACTGACCAGCGGCGGGGATGCCCAGGGTGAGCGACCGCCCAGCCCTACCCCGAGGCGTGGGGGTTGCGGGGGGGAGGGGCGGTGGGGGGTGGGAAGGGAGGAGATGGGAGCGGAGGACAGGGACGGTGGGATCCGCAAGAAGAGGTGGGGGCGCCTGGAAGAAGAGATGGGGGGGTACCTAGGAGTAGGGATGGGAATACGAGGACGCAGGATGCGGGCACAGGGTAGAACGGATGGGGCGTGAGGGCGCGGGTAGACAACTGATGTGGACACCGGGGATAGCAGGGGCAAGCGCTGGGGTGGGGCGAGGGGGAGCTGGGAGAAACCAAAAGGAGTGCCAGGGAGAAACCAAGGGCAGGGGAGCCCTAGCGCAGGAACCGCAGGGTGCCTTCCGGGCTGCGGGACTGTGGGTGCAACCTCTTAAGTGGCCACTGTGCAGGCAGAGAGGAGGAATGGAAATGGCCGTAGGACCCTTTATCAGGAAACTCAAGTAATTTTTTCATCTCCATGTTTATTTTTTTCGTTGGAACTGGCGCGGGGGACACCTGGAATCCCTTGGACTTCATTCCTCGCCTGAGTCATAGTATGGGGTCGGACGCCCCTCCGTCAGCTGGGTCACAGCGTCACCCCAGCGCGGTCTTCCCGCCTCCCCACTCAGTGTCGTAGAAAAAACGGCTGGGTACCCGGCGCGCCCCCCGCGGACTCGCGCCCCCTGCGCGGCGCCGGCCGAGTCCCTGCTGCTGCACTGCGGGTCGGAGTAGGCGCGTTAGGGTCCTGCGCGTGTTGCCCTTCTGGCTCCGCACGGCCTCGTGTTTCCGATGGGTGGTTTTTAAAAAGGGCTTCGGAGGCTCCAATCTCCAGTTAGCTTCCGGCTCCTGACAAAACAGAAAACCGCAACGGGTCTTGAGGCCCGTCTCGCCCGGCTCCCTGGCTGGGGAGGGCGGGAAGCGGGAACTCCGAGGACGTCACTAGCACTGGAGACGGGATTCCAGGCACCAACCCCCACCCCCACCCCGCAATGTGGAGGCTGATTTCTGGGAGGGGTGGAGGAGACGCTCCTATCCCACACCCCTTGAACTCACGAATAGAATATTTAAATTTAAGGTCGGGGAGAGTCTTGTGGGATAGGTGACACGGCGCTTCCACGCGTGGTGGGAACGCAGGATTTCTCAGACCGTGGGGTTTCCGGGTCCTGGTAAATGCTTGGGTAATGCAGAACCAATCGCTAGAAGGCAGCTATCAGTGCTTCCCTGCTCACATGTCTTTGGAGCTGAAGGATCACAACGGTTTAAAAACGAGCTGAGTTCCAGAGCTGAGTTTTGGTTTTCCTTTCTATTCCTCCTTGCCCTTCCGCACTGCACATCAGCTTGAGTCCCTGACGCCTACTTTTCTTAAGTTTCGGGGCTACACACGATAGAGAGATGCTCAGGGAAGGCACTGGCCCCCACCACCTCTTGCGGGTGACCTTCTCTGCCCTTGAGCGGGGTAGGGCGTGGCCGGCGCGGGTGTGGCTGGTTGGAGCTCCGCAGCTGCCCCGCCTGCCCAGGACGCCTACGTGATGCCTGGCCCGTCGCTGCCCGCAGGTCCAGCGCGATGTCTGGGGCCCTAGGCACTTGGTGCTTGTGGGCGGGAGCCATGGGGACAGGTGCTCTTGTCCCTAGCGAGCCTAATGAAAACATGAATTGGCTGAGGGTACAGTTAACCGGCCCTGACTCCACAGGTGGGAGGTGTCTGAAGGAAGCAGGGCTGTTCTCATGTGGGGTAATAGTAAAGAGTGATCCCCAGTAAAACATGAATTGGCTGAGGGTACAGTTAACCGGCCCTGACTCCACAGGTGGGAGGTGTCTGAAGGAAGCAGGGCTGTTCTCATGTGGGGTAATAGTAAAGAGTGATCCCCAGTGTAAACCTTGCAGGCTAAGAAAATGTGAAATAGAAAGGCTGGGGTTGGGGAAATATGTGACCGGGTCCAGAGGTGCTCTAGGTCCGGACACTAGGGGTCTCAGTGAGGCTGAAAGTGGCTTCCCTGCCACATGGTTTCAAAAGCATTTGCCTACCAGGACATGAGGGACGCAAATTAGGAAGCATCTTAGAGTGAACTTTGTACTGGGGTTCCAAAGACAATGAGCTGTTAACACAGGAAGAGGAACTATCTCTTTAGCCATAGGCTTCAAGGTCAGAGTGTCAAGGTCATTTGAGAATGAAAGTGGTGTATCTGTTGACAAAAAAATAAATGTTTGTGGGGCATTATTTTGAGTCCTTGTCCAAAAGTTTGCATAACTACCTGACGGTGCAATAGGCAGAATCAACCTTGTTTGTTACAAATGCAGACCCTGCCACTTGTGAGCTGTTATAAACACAGAAGGCAGTAAGTCCACATTCTTTTTCACAGTGGAAAAAGACCCTTTGATATTTCCTTTTCCTGAGGATTATAGCTGAGATTTGCCTTGGTTGGTGTCTGCCAGGTAATTGGGAGATGCTGTTCTCAGCAGGTGCATCTGTTTCCTGTTCTCAGCTGTCCATCCGGGCTTTGACCGGAAAGCCCATGTGGCAGGTTGTTTGGGAATTTCCCCAGACAGGGCTGAGGCCACTGGTCTGTTGTTTTCTTGGAATTCATGCCAAGCACGATCTGTTTTGATCCTGCTCCCTGTTGATGGAGTGTCTGGATGCCTTTCTTTCTGAGAAAGCCAGACTTGAGGTATGCTCCGAGAGTCTGGGTTTAGTAGTAGCTGGTTTACAGATGCCCAGCAGAGGTTATTCTCAAGATGTTATTGGTTGCACTTTCACTCTTTGCTTTTTTATCTTGATTCCCGTTTATGTCATTGTTGCATTTTCCCTGAGAATGAAGAATATTGCTTGTAAGCTAGTGAGCCAGGGAAAATATATTCAGATTCAACTTCAGGGTATTTTTTTAATCAGATGTGAGATTCTGATAAAATTCCATGTTGAGATTATTCTAGCTGCTATTCCTCAGCTGTATTTTAGGCTCTGAGATACTAACAGCTCTTATTTCAAGCCTAATTATGTGACTCTGAGATTAATATTATTTTTTAAAGATTTATGTAGACATACATAACTGAGGTATAGGTCAGAGGTGCAGGGGTGGTGAGAGGATTCCCCAAAGACAGAGTGGGGATCAGAACAGGCAGATCCACCAAGTACACTGCTGAGGGGAGCAGCCGGCAAGGAGAGGTCTGCGGCACCATGTGGATTCCCTCTGGGGCCGGTGATTGAACTCCTACTGAAGCGGCGGCTAGCTTGCAGTGCTGTGCCCTAACCCATTGTGCCACCAAGGAGGGTCCCCAATATTAATTTATTTTTGAAGGTGGGTAGACTCATAAAGAGATCAAAAGTGACTAGGTTAAGGCTCTACTCTGTGACAGTTGCAAAATTTAAACCAAGATCTCTTATTCTTGATCCCAAATACTTAACCAATAGACCATGTTCTTTAGCCAAAGTTGTAAAGTCTAATTATGGCATTTTTCCAATGGAATTTATATGATTCCTTTAAAAAAACTGAAAGTCTTCTATTTACATCCTGACACTATCAACCCTGACCTGATTCTTTGCTATCTTCCATTGTCACAAAGAATGTCTGCGATTTTTTTTAAAGATTTATTTATTTGCATACAAGAAGTCAGGTGTAGGCCAGAGGTAGGGTTGGGGGAATGAGAGGATTTACCAGAGACAGTGGGGAGCAGAAAGAGCAGACCTACTGAAGTACCACTGCTGAGGGTAGCAGCAGGCAAGACAGGAGAGGTCTGCTGTGCCATGTGGGTCTGCTCCCTGGCAGGGGATTTAACTCATTGGTGATCACTTGATAAAGCTGTATCTGTAACCCTTGCATCAACAGGGACTCCCACTGTCTGCAAATTTTAACTTATTTTTTCACTAAAACAAATTCCACAGACCTGAATGGATAGACTCCCTGAGAGTCCACTCCCAAGTAATTTTGTTTCACGCACCAAAAGTGACTCATGGTCTTGGACATAGAATGGGGACTGTGAGAGGCCTGTGGCAGAAGGAATCGAGGGTATTCTTGTGTAGAGTGGATGTGAAAACCAAGGACCTTCTTGCCTACCATAAAGGAAACCTTATCATAATTTACAAAATGTTCCCTTACACTGAGGTGGTGTGAGTCTCCATTAACACTGACCTTTCACCAGGTGGCAGATACTCAAGTGCCCATGCGTTAACCCGCTCCCCTCTCATAAGGGAGGAAGTGAGCATTGAGACAGGATTCTGATAAGTGGTAGGACCAGGCCATGTGGGAGTGGAGTCCCTTAATCAGTGCATTTTGGCTCTTAGCACACAGCTTCTGCAGTCCTTCAAACGTCAGTGGAAATAAAATATTTGTAGAAATTCCTGGAATCTCACTAAGGAATCATGGACCACATCCCTTCACAAAGTGGCAGATGACTGACACTTCTAGCTTTCCTCTCTCATTATATCATTCTATGAATTAAGCCTCATTAATGGATGTCCACACAGCAATATATGGAGGTATTGATGCCTCTCGCTGAGCCCTGCTGACCTATGCAAAGGGAAATTGAGAACAGTGCATTCTGGGAATGCAAATAAGATGTGTCACACAGATGAGCCAGACCTTTTATGATCTTTCCAGAAAAGCATGCTTTCCCTTTGGTTACAGAAAAACAAAAGCTTGATATGGGACTCAGACCTTTTCCCCAGAAATTTGTGGCTATTTAAGTACTCTCTACCAACTGAGGGCTATGAGTAGCAATTACAATTATAAGTAAGAAGATAGGAGAAGAACCTGTTAAAAGCAAATATAGGAGCACAACAGTGTAATCCACATTGTAATTAAGTTAAAAAGGTGTCTTTGGATAAAGAACAGATGGTCCTATGCTTTAAAAAAAAAAAAGTAGTTATTACTTTTTTAAGGAACTTCGTATGGTGAGATATTTTTATTTGACATGAGAGTGCCAGGAGGTCCCATTGCTCACCCCTGCCCACTTTATTCTCTTTGTCTTCTCCACCTTGTACTTAGTATAGAGAATTACAATAATTGTGCCTGTCAGGACAGAAGGCAGCAGCTAACGCACTGCAGTGCAGTCAGTGTGCTGAGCAGCAAGAGGTATTCATAGAGCCTTCAGGTCCTGTTCTCTATGGTAGGGGGATAGGGCTTTCCGGTTTCACCTGCAAAGAGAAGAAAGTGGGTCCTTCCATTCCATCTGCCTTCCTCCTTCTTTCCCTCCACCCTTATCTTCAGCCACTTGGCCTCCAGTTCCAGGCCAAGGAACTGGAGCATAAGTGAAAAGTTGGCAGCCCTGATGAGGCAGTCCCCAGCCCCACTGCCCTGGGGCTCAGAGCAGCTTGCCCCTCTGGCTGCAGGGCTGGCTGAGATGAGACTGAGACTTTGTGGGTCTGGGGAGCCCTGAGATTGGTCCTTCAGGGGGACCCAGACCTCACCTGAGTCAAAGTCACAGTACTGAAGCCCTGCCGGTTCAGACATGCCAACAGATTCATGAGACCTTGGTGTTTCTCAACCTTAATGATCTTGACAGAGAAGATTAATATCAAATGCTTGATACAAAATTATGTACTGACGGGAGCTGATCAGAAAATGCATTTGACTAGAAAGTGCTTCCTGGGCTGGGGGCAGGTAGCCTCCTGCAGTCTTTCCTCCTGATTTTTTTCAACTCTGGTTTCCTGTTAGGTTTTGTGGCCCTTTTAATTTAACCATCTGCAGGTTAGCGATGGCCACCCAGGTGGAAGTCATGCTTTAGACAGGAGGAGGGCCCTTTCCTCAGGGAGCCACACCACCATGATGGGGCAGGCATTCATGCAGCTCACATGGGCTGTTTCCAGAAGGAATCTGTTTCCCAGAGGACCTGGGAAGCCTGGGGTCCAGGGCCTTTCACCTGACCTGCAAGGGGTGAGCTGCAGGAAGGTGTAAGCTGGTAGGAGGCTGGCAGAGGCTGGGAGGAAGCAGTCAGGGTGTAGATGGGGGAGGCTGGGGGAGGGGCAGGTAGTGAGGACTTTGATTTATCTGTGTCTGCTGGAAGCCAGTGAAGGAACCAGCTGCCTCTGATAAGAGCAGTGTGGAGAGGATATCATACTTAGGATATCTTGGGGAGCAGGACTGGGTGGAGGGCTGCGGTGTGGAGCTGGGCACAAGGCAGCATGCCACCAGGGAGGAGGGCCGAGAGGCATGGGATGGATTTATAACTGGAAAGTTGGACCCCAGGGAGCCACCTTGTGTGCTATGTGGAAAGGCCGAGTGTGGGAGCAGAGGTGGCGGCAGGGAGCTAGGGAAGATATCCTTTGTCGTAGTACTTAGGCTAGTGAACATTGGGAGGTTCATCGTGAAATGAAATAGCTCCATTAGGAGTCTGGCATGGAATAGCCAGTCCCTTAATGAGAAACTGAATAGTGTGGTTGGGGAGATACAAGGAGTAGATTCAGAGGTGCTGTCTGGTAGAAGAGAGGCAGCATGGGGAACCCCCCTAGATAGGCAACTTTAAACTATCTAGTCACCCCATTAAAAAAATAAAAGGAACAGGTGAAAATAAGTTTAAGCACATTTCAACACACCATCACTCTAAAGCTAATTTATAAGGCACTTCACATTCTTTTCCCATGCTGCCTTTGAAATCCAGTGTGTGTCTGCATCTCAGTGTGGATGAGATGGTTGCTTTTAATCACAGTGCACACAGTGGGACTCCAGGAGCTTAGCATCGCCCCCATTCAGGGATCCACACAGAACGCTGGTGATGAAGTTCAGTGACATGAAGGGGACAGCTGTGTTCCGGTGGCTGCATCTGCTGCGGATGCAGCCTGTGTTAGACACTCTCCCACTTGACCCCAAGCGTCCTTGTCCACATGTCCCCTTGGCTGGTTCCACATGTCCCCTTGGCTGGCTCCATCGTCGCCGCCTCTCATTTTGTCTTGAACAGCACTCATCAGGAGACTGGCATCGCTCCATGCTACCCACTCACTGCAGCTCCTCTCTACACCCCATGCGCCTGCGCCCCAGTCCTGCCCTACTTATTATCCTCCTCCTAGCACTTGTCCCCTTCTGCTACTGGGTCCCACTGTGGCCAGGATATTCCCCTGGTTCTCAACAAAGTAGTCCTGGAAAAGAGTGGACATGCCCTCCACTGTACTAGATAAATGGATGCATGAATGAGAACACCCTTATACTCGGACTTCAACACAAAGCTGTGGATAGTGCAGGAGCAGGAAAACTCCCACATAATAGCTTTGTTTCTCAGGGATGCCAGATTGAGATCCAAGCTCCTTAGGATTTTTCCCCCTTCATACTTAAACAGGAAGCTTGGTGGAGAGTGTTAGTAGCATAAGCATATTTTGGGCATATTTTAAGTGTGTTTCTGACATATTCTAATATTTTGTTTTTGTGGAACACAGTTGCAGAAGATCAGTCTAGGGCACAGTTAGAGCTGTGGAGGCCTGAGTCAGTCATAACAAAGCAGTAATTCGATTGTGAAGACCCCTGGACCTGTGCCCCAGAGACCAAGCCTACATCATCGCAAGCTCCACACTATGCTGTCACCTCCAAACACATAAACAATGGAATGTTTGACCAGACCTACACATCCACAAAAAGAAGTCCTTTAAGATAAAGAGCCTTAAAATAAACATCTTATGACACATATTTCTGGCATTTCTCACACATAGGTTGCATCTGCCCATAGAGATGACAACCCCCTAAAGAGTAGGGGATCCTCTCCCCGTGCCTCTTAGCTTCTCCTAAGAATGTTAAGTGACACCAGATACTCACTGCTAAAACAAGCACTTTGTTGTAGAATAGTCATTTTTCTATTGTGCTCTGCCCTACTTTCAAAAATACAAACTGCTACCTATCTCAGGAGGACAGGTACAGCTGACCAAAATCTCTTTCTGGAGCTATCCCTTGGGCTTATCCTCCCTTTGATTCGGAAAGTTAAACTCTTCACTCAATTTTTTCTTACCACAGTGGTGATTATTATTTCAGTCCACACTTCAGTACTCAAATGAGAACTCCACCAACGAGTAAGAGGACGGAACAATCTGAATTTACCTTTCAAAAAGGAGCTTAAATATGGCCAAGCCAAGGGAATGGTTATGACTACTGAGAACTGTGAGGGAAAATGGCTCCAGGAATCCCAAAATGGTTCAGTGAGGCGGCTTCCCACAGAGGAAGTGCAGTGGACCCAATTATTTTATTAGGATAAGCATAATCCTTGTTTCTTACAAGTCTAAATTTTATCAGAACAGGATCTCAGGAAGCTTTTAGAAACAGGAAGCTCTTACCCACACCCTGATGTCAAGGAAGAAATTATGGTAATGATTACCTTACCTGCTTGGTAGTTCAGCAAGAAGCTATTCAGGTGCGATGTCATGAAAGCAATTTAGAATCTATTCTTTCTAATCCATTTACAGTAATTATCACACTTTTCCCACTGAACACCTCCCTAGTGGCTTCAAGGTGTGTTTATTTCTGTTTCTCAGCACAGATCTAATTTCCCTGAGGACAGGGGTTTGGTTCTTACCGGTGAAGAAAGAGATTTCCAACTATTAAGATCCTTGCTTAGAGCAGGAGAATATTTTCCCATGGAAAATTGCATTCTGTGAGTTGTTTTAATTCTGGGTCTGGGCTTCTGAAACCAAAGCAAAAGGGAAGAATCCTCTGTGCCTGAGAAGGTTAGTAAATCAGCAGCTCCAGCAGAGGGAAAGGCAGAAACCGCCCTGTCTTCTGGTGGAGGCACTCAGCCAAGGCCTGCGAGACTACCAGCCAGCCCACAGACAGGCCCACTGCTAAGACCGGGCCACACTCCTGTGTGTGAAGGAGCCCCCCCCCAAAGGGTGTGGCTGGATTTTCCTTGGCTTTGACCTCCAGGCTTCCTTCCTCGCAGGCCTCCTCCTGCCCGCCTGGCCTAGCAGTGCAAATGGGTATTTACAAGCCCAAGTAATGTGGGCCTATCTGACGCTGTTTCTTAAGTTCCCTTTGGTGATTCTCAGCAGGTATTGTGATAGAGGAAAGTGGAATAGATATCTTTTACAGTTAGAAAGAAAACTAGGGTTTACATTTCAGCCCTGCCTTTTGCTGAGTTTGTTACCTTTGGCTCATCAGTTCACTCCTGGGAGCTGGACAGCTGTGTTCCAGGAGACTCAGGACCTGGCAGGCTTGCTGTGGATCCACCCAGTGCCCAGGCCGCACAGGGTGAGATGCCAGGTCCCTCCCCTTCAGGCTCTTGGGACCATTCAGTCCCAGGAAAAGAGCAGCTGTAACTGAATCGCCAGTCAGCAGTTGAGCGAAGGCCCTGTGAGGCTGGATACGCTGGATCTCAGGGTGCACTGTAACCTTGCGAGCCTGGTAGAAATGCAGATGCCCAGGCCCCTGCCTACCTGGGTACCCTGGGGCTTTTGGGGTCACCCTGCACAGCCTGGTGCAAGTTAGTGGGACTGTCAGTGTGGGAAATACTGGCTCACCCCTGAGGCAGACCATGGGCTGATGTGAGCACCTTCAGACCTCTTGGGACAAAGGTTTCTAGTTGAGGTCGGATTTTATTCCACTTAGGTCTCCTGGGATCACCTCTAGCTCCTGTCCTAGTCATCACAATCCCATTCCTTCTCCCATTTCTTACCTCTCTAAAAACGTGTCCTTTATCACACCTTTATATAAAAACCCTACAAATGAGATCTTCGAAGAAGGAGGGGCCAGGGTGGGGACGGCCAGGGCCCTAAATCTGGCATTAATGGTGCCTGTCACCCGGTGATAATGCAGTGCTGCTGTTGAATTGTTTAATGACTAATTTATCAATGACAATGTTCATAGGATAAAGTCCCAGACTCCTGGAAGCTGTGAACACAACCATAAGGAACTGCATTTCTATCAGTCAGGGTCCAAGGAGCGAGGCTACGATGCACACCTGACAGTTGCAGGTGTCAGCATAGCACACAGGGAGGATAAAATGCCACAGGAGTGCGTAATAAAACCTGAGTGTGATAAAGCACCACATGTGTGCGTGATGGGCGGGGCAGCCCTTTGCTGCCAGGAATTGCTGGAGTGCTGTCCTGGGGGCTGAAGGGTGCTGGGGTCCCACATGGGATGTGGCCCCCACAGTCATAGGGTGCTCCTGGGAGCTGTGTTCAGTCCTGAGAGCTGTGGGTCCTGCTGGCCAGGGACCTGAGGTTCAAAGCCAACAGGTAGGGAGATCTTTAGGGATGGTGGTCAGAGGGTAGGTTTTACCCGCCAGTCTCCGGAGAATCCAGGGGAAGAAGGTGGCTGTATTCATGCTTTAGGGAAAGAATGTTGATACTAACACAGAAAACATCTCAATAAAAAGGTGTGGGCTACTTAGGGCTCAATGTCAGCCTCAAATCAGATTTTCTTTGAGATTTTATGTGGCTAGGAAGGGAAGGGCAGAGGAAGGAGGGCTTTGGGGGTGTGCTTGACAGTTTTGAAAGTTAGGCTTATTGGGGTAATATCGGTTTGCAATACTCAGGGGCACATACATAGTTCATACCTCTGCAAATGTGTGTTACCACAGCGCACCTGCCACCATGTCCCAACAATTCTCCACCATAATCCAGGGGGCCACCTGCCACTCTTGGAATTCCATAAGACCTTATATTGTAGGTCTTAGTTCTAAGTTTAGGAGCAGTTTTAAGTTCACAGGAAAATTGAGGGGAAGCCATAGAGATTTCCCATATACTCCCCAGCCACGGCTTTCCCCAATTAACACCTCCTCCCACACCAGGTGGTGCATTTGTTATAATTGGCCCAGCAGCAATGCCTCATATACTTCAAGCCCAGCGTTTACAGGAGGGTTCTTGCTGCTGCCTTCTATGGGTTTATACAAATATGTACTGAACAGGTATCCATCATGATAATGCCATCCAGTGAATTCACTGCCCTAAAAATCCTGGTACCTTTCTATTTATTCCTCATCCTGGCAATAACTGAATCTGTTGGCTATCTCCATAGTTTTCCCTTTTCCAGAATCTTTGAAGGTTCTTTTAACAAGAAAGACACATTATAAATTACTGTTATAATAACAAAGAAAGGGGTAAAAACCTGTTTTAATCATCCTGGCTTATGAATAATGAATAATGTTTGAGAGAGACAATGGGGCTCAGGAGGAAATGTTGGTGGAAAACATTTTATGGACAGGTGCTATCAAGAAGATTGGCAAGTATCCAACTTGAGAGAACGAGGAAAGTTCTGATGTTCAGTAAGAGCGAGAACACAGGAAGAGGTGATAATAGTGAGGGTGCAATACTTACTGCACTTTGAGAAACCATCACCAGTTAATCAGGAGGTCATTCCAATGCGTGGTGTGATCAACTAGGTTTGAACGTGTGGCCCGTACCAAATGTCGTCTCCACAGATACAGAAATACTGAGCATATGTTTTACTTATAGATGTAAGCTAGTATGTTAAGCGTGGATTTATTTCAAAGATACCCCAACTTTTTCAGGAGTGTCACTTTTCAGAAGGGAACAGTCTTGACATTCTGGTTCAGCATAGTTAGAAAAGTGTCAACCACTCTTAGGCTGGTTTTCATGCCGACTGTCTCCTTGCCTGTTAAGTACAGTCCTAGAAATCTGTGCTACCGCCTAGTTCTTTACTTACCAGCAGTATCTCTTCGTGGTCTGCCGGCCTAACCTTTGTTTCTGAAATATTAATTTGCAAAAAGGTGGGTTCCAGCTGGCAGCCAGGAGCAGTCTGGCTGGAAGCCCACATGCTGGTCACCGCAGGATCGGGACCAAATCATTTCTAAAGAAAAGGCCTCTGTCCTGATGAGCCTTGGCTGGTCCACCTAGGCCAGGGAAGACAGGGCACTTTGCAGATGTTGAATGTTGACCTGTTCACTGGGGTCTGAACAATGGTTCTAGGGCACAGATGGCTTTTCTGAAATGTACCTTCACTGAATGTGCGACAGACTTATATTTAATTTAATTTCTTTTAAGTAAAGTCCTCTAGGGAAAATGTCCCAGATTTTTCTTGATTGGGTATTATTTATAGTACACTGGTTGAGTTTAATTTCTCTTTTGATAAAACTGTGTGACTTGTAACTAGGCAATTGACTAATGTATTTTTAGCACTGGTAGCTGGTGATGAAAAAAAATCTACTTTGCATGTCCACCTCAGGTAACAGAGCTTGCCAGGTGAGCCTCGGTCACAAGAGCTGGGGCCAGCTCTGGGGCAGCCCCTGCCCTGTCCCTAACACGTTCCCATTCTTCTTGCAGGTATGAACGCCGCTGTCCGCGCTGTCGTGCGCATGGGAATATACGTGGGGGCCAAAGTGTACTTCATCTATGAGGTCAGTGCTACCACACATTCCTGCTTTCTCTCACTCAGGAATTCCGCCCCAAGGGCCAGTGACCATAGCCCAGAGCTGCAGGTGACCTGCAGGCAGCCCACCTACCTGGGGACTCCTGGGGTCATGTTACCTGGAGTCTGCATACCCTTATTGAGATGCAGGGCTGTGCAGGAGCCTGTGATGGAGTGAGGGCCATTTTGACATCAAGTTATTGTTCTTTTCTTCTAGGGTAAATTCTCTCTAATTGATGCTACTTATGTGTACCTCCCATTCCTAAGGAGTGGCCTGTTTATTTAATGTAGAGACTGAATTTGAATATTAAATGGGGAAAAGCGAGCACTTAGAGCTTTGTATCATTAATATAAAATCTAGATTATCTCCTTAATAATTGTGTATTAACTTCAAAAATGAAGAGTCTGAAATAAAGCAGCAGTGATTATTCCTTATCTTCTGTTTTGAGGTCCTGGAAACTTAGACCTGAGAAATGATTGGTGATAAAGCACTAATATAATTTGGACTCTGATGTATTTCAAAAACTATTAGATAAAGAAAAAAAAAGTAAGCTTTAAATTTTATAAAGTGGGCCCTCCCTGGTGGCGCAGCGGGTTAAAGCACTGCACTAAGAAGCTTAAGCCACTTCCTCATGAGTTTGATCCCCGGTTGCCCCGGAGGAGATCCACATGGCGCGGCAGACCTCTCCTGACCTGCCCGCTGCTCACCTCAGCAGTGTACTTCGTCGATCTGCCTGTTCTGCTCCCCACTCTGTCCCTGGTGAATCCTCTCACCCTCCGCATCTCTGGCCTATACCACAGTTCTGTATGAATAAATAAATAAATCTTAAAAAATTATAAAGCATAAAAAAACTTAAATATGGAAAGAAGAATATTTTATTTTTACTTATACTATATAGGAATTTAGGAGTGTAAACTCACCTCTTCAAATATGTTGCCACACTTATCACCAAAGCTCCCAGAGTCCTCCACCGTAGCGGCCTTCTCCCTCTGCTCTTTACCTTACCACATCTGGAAGCCTCAGTTTTCTAGGCACACTTGTAGAGTTTGTTTTGGTTTAATTATCTCTCTTCATTTGCTTTGTTTCATTATATCCCACATTTGAGATCATCCTGCTTATATGTCTTTCTCCTTCTGAATTATTTCACTTAGCAAAATCTCCTCCAGTCCTATCCATGTTGTTGCAATGGCAAGAGTTCACATTTTTTGTAGCTGCATAGTATTCCGTAGTGTATTTATACAACATTAAGAAGAAAATATTTTTTAAACTGCTTAATTCCTCCAAAGTCAGTGCTTTATTCTATTACCCCAGCATTATATATGTGGTAGACTAGAAGGAAATATAAATATATACACTGTTAAAATTGTAGCAAATACATTTTGTATAGTTATTTTCTACTTTCCATCCTAAGTCTATTTTCATGTTCTAGTCATTCCTCAACTATTGCTTCAGCTATCAAAATTCCATCCAGTTGCTGTTGTGTCATTTACTCAGTCTTTTATTTACCCAATCATTGCATCCCCAAGCATCTAGTCAGGCCACTCCTCATTTTTCAAGCCCCATGACATAACCGGACCTATATTAGTATTTAAAGCTGTTCTGTGTTTTGTGTTATTACTGTGGTCGCAAAATTCCTCACAGACTGAGTTCAAAGGGATGGTCCTTCCACAGGGCTGATGTATTTTGCCAAAGCAGTTTTTGAAGCTTACTCCAACCTACGCCACCAGCATGCCATGTTCAGCAGTGGTGCTACCAAATCCGCAGTCCTGTGTGTGGGCTTCTAACTCCCGAGAGCAGGTTCAGTTCCTGGGTCTGTTTACTGAGTCATTTTCTCCATCTGTCAAGTGACTGTTCATAGTCTGCGCTCCCAATGACCATTTGCTCTGTGTTTGCCAGTGCAGTGTTTCTCCAAGATTTGCTTTGCTTTGCTTTTTTTCAACCGTGGTCTGTGGATTTGTTTTTACTCGGTTTGATGCTGTTGACGGGTGGTATGATCAAACATTTCCTGGACCATTTTATCATTTTCCATTAGGATCTTTGAGGGTCAGGTTGCCCTTGTGAGAGTCCTGCTAGCCTCTCCACATGGGCTTGCTCTGCTCACTAGCCTGGGCTGAGCACATCCCCACCTTTACCTTCTCCCTCCCTGTGATGTGTGACTTTGCATACAGCAACCGACAGGGAACTGCTACTGCTGCTGGAGAGCATGCAGGCAGGTGGATTTTTGGAGGGGAAGATTTGCATTCTGCCTTAGAATGTGAGCAAATACACACCCTGGCCTGGGAGCAAAGCCTAATGAGTGAGCCCAGGTCTCAGAATCTCTGGGGGTTCGAGCTCCCTTGGGCAGGACTTTTGGTCATAATTAGCAAGGTGTTTTCAGA
This sequence comes from Condylura cristata, assembly GCF_000260355.1. Lineage (NCBI taxonomy): Eukaryota > Metazoa > Chordata > Mammalia > Eulipotyphla > Talpidae > Condylura > Condylura cristata. The sequence goes on from NW_004567131.1 coordinate 10,576,018, forward strand.
TTCCTAGAGATGAATCTACCCAGTCTCCTGCTGTGGTCCTGTTTGCCCTGGTGAAATCATCACTATTGTACCAGCTCTACCACAACAGACTTGCGGATGATGCCCAGCAGGACTCCAGGGACATGAGGATGGGTGGGGAGGAGTCATTTCAGTATTTCCTAATGAAGGACCTGAGTCCTCCTGTGACAGGTGACCTGCTTTTGTCTGTACTTGTCACTGGGGTGGGACGCTGAGAAAAGCTTGAACCCCTCCCCCCCCCAACCCTCCCATCTAACCAGCAAAGGGATGTACTTTTACCCCATAAATTCTCCAAAGTCACAGACATATGAATTTTAATGGGTGTGTGGGACTGGCACCAGGGGACACCAGGGATGCTGCCCCAGGTCAGATGATACAAAGGACCGGCCCACAACATGGAATTTTTTGACTCCCAAATGTCCTTAATGGCAAACATATTAAAGGGCCAAATCTCTTTTGGCATGAAGGTCAGTAGTCAGCAGGGTGAGGTAGGGTTGTATCTAGTAATCAAAAGGGTGGGCTAGAGGGTGTTTTGTGTTGTACCTTTGAATATTGAAGCCAATACAGTGACCTGTCAACTCTAAATAATGTCTAGATATGAGTTTTGTTGTATGTTTTTGTTTATTGATGGAGTGTCCTGCAATTGTGCACCTGCATTCTGATGCTACTGAGATATATCCAGACCCTAACAACCAGGAGTTCCACAGTTTAAAATTAAGGCCTTGAGAAGAAGTGCTGCAGGCGTGCCTGCATCTCAGCACACTGGGGCTTCCTAGGGCGGTATCTTGCTATAGGGGAGTGGGCTCGTTCTCTCCATTGTCAATCAGGAAGATGGCTCTGAGGCCCATTTTCCTCACAGGTAATGAGGGCTTTGTTACTGGTATTTTAGGGGTACTGTATCCTTCACATCCTGGACGAGGAGAGTCAGCTGGTAGTCCTGAAACTGCACAGACCCCACTGAAGATTCAGGTCCCTCAGTAGAAAACGACCACTGTCTTGATTTCTATGACAACTGTTCTGCTGCTCATGGCCTTGGCGGAGGGTGTCTCAAGGGCATGATTGAGCAGAATGGGCTGCCTCACAACTGCAATGGCCTTTTGAGGTGACCTGCCATTTTGCAACATCATCACCCAGCCAGGTTATTCTGTACTTGGCGACTCCAAGATAGGGCACTGAGATAATACAATGCTTTTCATGATGCCTCACCCCCACCCAAGAAAGGTAGAAGCTATTGAATGGCGTCCGTCTTTATGTCCTCACAGAAGGGGCTCCTGGACACCAGTCTCACCCAGGGGTTCTTGCATATCTTCACTTCCAAGTCCCAGGGACTCTCAGACCCAAAGGACTCCACCTAAGTGGGCATCAGTATTGTCTAGTTGAATGGAGTTGGGTTGGGGAATCATCTCCGTCACAGCCATGCTGAATCTTAGTGCTAAGGTTTCAGAAACCTATCTGTTTTTTTCTCATTTAGCCAACAAACCTCACTAAGGCAGCCTGGCTTGCTCTCCTTCTCAACTGGCCATCCTTTAGGTTGTATGAGGTCAGTCTCACTTCTTGTAGCATCTGCTTCCCTGGGCTGCATGCCTCTATTACTTTTCCATATCCCTCACCCCCGAAGTGCTGGCATGTCTCTCCCCAAAGCTTGGGGAGTTGGTTGAGATGTGGAGTGTGTTGTTGGGTGATGGGGATGAGTCAATGAGTCTTCTGGCTCTGACTCCTCATCTGTCCATTGAAAATCAATGACCTTTCCTGCACTTGGAACAGCTTTGAGATGAACTGGGCATTGGGGCCAGGACGGAGTTTCTGGGGTTGCAATGCCATGGGATAGGTGCTCTGCCTCCATGGCTTTGGGGCAGGCACAGAATCAGGGTGCCTGCCTGCTCTCATTCCCAGAACTTCTGAAGCCCAGTCTCCTTAGTTGACCGCTGTCTGGTCAGGCCCTGCTGGATGGGGACAGGGTTACCTTCTGAACCACAGCAGGACCATTGGCATTTGTGGCTGCCCGGTCCGAAGTGCCCCGGGGACCAAGCATGTTTGGCAGCGTCCCTGCCTCTGCCCACCCCTCCCTCTAGTGGGAGGGCCAGAGTGTCCTCAGACTTCAGCAAGCACCTCCTGGAGGCCATGCTCACTGTCTATGGGTTTTACCACTCTGGAACTATCTGGGTTCAAATTTAGAAGGCGTTGTGTTTTATTTCTTTAAATCATCGTTTTATTATGTGTCTAATATGTGTGTTCATTTGTAGTTTAGTATCTTGAGTCACCAAGACCTTTTGAGGTTACCAGAACCCACAAACCCCAACAGTGAACAGGTCAGCATTAAATAAAAGGGTTTTTTGGTTTTTTTTTTTTCTTTAGCAGAAAGTGTGTAGAAAGTATATAAATCGGAAAAAGTTGCCAAATTGCTGGCCTGGGATTTGTTGTCTGGCTGCTGCTGCTGCTGGGCAGTCTGGAAGGCTGTGAGGAGGAGCCTGTGGCACCAGCCTGGCGAAGGTGGGGAGCACCACCCCTTCTCTTCACCTAATGAGCTACTTATTGTTTTGCCTTTTAAACTGGGATTTTCCTTAGAAACCTATGAGTGCCTTTAGCGTCTTGGAGGGGTTGATGGCAAGTACATCACATGCTCTGGCAAGAGACTGCCTGGGTTAGGATGGTCAGAACTGGGAGGGCGAGGCCCTGTGTTCCACGCTGCTGCCAGTGTGGCTGCAGAAATAGTCTCATTGTCTTTGATTTAAGATGCAGTCACTATGCTGTGCACTGAGGCTTTTCTGCAGGTTTAAAGGAAACTCATTCTTACAGCTCTTTTAAATGTGACTGACTTCAGAGTCTGACTTCATACACCCTGAGTGGTTTGGTTCCACTCATACCTGGCTTGTGTGAGTATCTGCCATCTGTCTGTCTGTCATCTCTGTGTGTGGAAGAGAGGCTTAGGATCATGCCCATGGCTTCAGCTCTCAGCTGATGGCTGTCGTCATCAATCCTGTTTGTTTTGTCTTAGGTAAGTCAGGACTTCTACTTTACAAGAATGAGGGTATTAGGACAAGGTCAGGAGCTAACATCCTAGTTTTTGGTGTGCATTCCAGATGCCAAAGTCGACTCTCTCCAAACCCCACCCCACCCCTGCCCCCTGGCCCCAGCCCCAGGGAACGAGGGGGCTCTGTGCAGAACTGGCCTCTGAGCCTGAAAACCACACGTCACCCAGGCTGCAGTGGAGTGGGACCCTCCCTGGTTTGGGCCTCACTGGTGACAGACTAAGCTTTAATATGGAAAAGGTGACCACTGTGCAGTAGCCGTGGAGGTGTTTATGCCAACCCAGCAGGTCCTCTCCCTAGCATATGTGGCCTTTGCTAGGTTGGTGGGACTCCTTGAGCTACCTCGCAAAAGACCCATGACCCTTGCACCCCACACTACCTACCAATCACTAGAGCTTATCTTGCACACCTGGAACAATGAGAAATGACGGTTACTACCACCGCTGCCACCTTGAGTCCCCGATTTACACCAGCTCCCAGCTAAGCTCTTTCAGTAATCTCACCCTCACTCCATCAAATCTAGTTATCTCCAGCATGTCAGGCTTCAAACCCCCCAAAGAGTGGCAAGTTATTATTCCACTTCCATCTACTCTGTCCTCACTGAGGGCTGCTGTGAGCCACATGCCCCTGGCATCCTCACAACCACTCACACTGTTCCCGCTGTGGCTTTGGCCTCATTATGAAGTTTGGCTTAAAGAAACCTAATACCACCAGAGGGCTAAGTCAGTCATGTTTGTATATGATCAGATTTTCAGACGCACAAAGCACAAGACTGTACAAAAACGTGTTTCATGTGCCAACCTATTTTAGAATCTGGTGTTGACCGAATCGCTCCAAGAGCAAATTTGAAGAATTTTCGTTAGGCATTTGCTCTGAAGTCAGGAAATCAGTGAGCAGGGGTTGAGTTTCCAGAGACCCGGGCCTTCTGTCCCTGAGAACCGCAGGTGAGGATGCCTAAGCTGACATCTGGATGTGAAGCTATGCCATATGGGCCAAGGAAGCTTCCTCAATGCTGAAAACCTCGGCCTCCTGGAGACCCCTTCCCTCTGGTCTCATGCCTGCCTGGTTTCCTGAGACTGTCTGCCAATTCTAAGACTTGTCAACAGTTCAGAGACGACCTCGCCACATGGTTTAAATTAAAGAACAAATCTTTATAGGAAACAAGACCTTGTATTTATTCGAAAGTAACAAGAAGACCCTGAGTAAGTCTCTGAATACAGTAACTGCTTAGAAAGGCAGACGTGATAATGTCTAGCAAGTGCTTCTGAGCTGGGCCATCTTTGGCCACTCATTTCCTCTGGTAGTAGGAATGCTTGTCATTCACATTTCTTTATTGATTGAGGAATCCAGGAAATCAGATTCTGAAAAAGCATGATGTTGAGAAGATGTGGACCCAGCAAACATTTAAGCATTACAAAAGATCAGGCCTGCTTTGCTGTAGCAGGAGGCTAAAATTTCCCTCTGCCTCTTTCATTTTTGAAAATACACATGAAATCTCCCTTAGAGAAAATCACCCACAGCTGGACTAGCCCTTTCTCTATTTAGGATAGCTTTAATAGAAAGCTGAACATATATTGTTCAAAATGATGTGCACATGGGGCACAGCCCCCCTCCCCCCCCCCCCCCCCCCGCATAGACCGTCGGGACAGTAGTCACACTGTTTTTGACATTGCTCAAAACCTTTCAGTCAAGCAGCTAAAGTGCCTTCAGAGCCTGTGACATGCTCCCAGGTGGGATGGGGTGAGTCCAGGTAAAGCATTGTGCGGAGTGCCTAATTTGATAGAGCCAGTAAAGGTCTGTTGGAGACACCCTATGACTCAACAAAATGGTGTTACTTTTGGTCAAAAACTAAGTGTAGTTTTAAAGGCTTTCTGGTTTATTTTTCTTAATGTGAGTCATGAAACTGGTTCTGAAAGCAAATTCCAAAAGGAAATTTTAGAAAAAAATTTTTTTTTCGGTGATGTGACTACATTAGCATAGGTGTTCAGCCTTTCAAGATTTCAACAGGAAAATGCTCATCTGAATTTACAAATTACAGTGCACTGGTGTAAAACTAGTTCTTATCTAGTAACATCATCCTTGTTAGTGCAAGACAACTTAAGACGGAGATTGGTAGTTATTTTTCAAATGTTAGATGAGCTTGATGACTTTGCAGGCAGAAGAGTGAGTCATTCCCTAGCAACCAAACCCATGTGTTCAATCGTGAGGGCTTTGCACAATGCAGTGGTGATAAAATCATCCTTTTCCTTTTTTAATCCTTTGATTACCACATTGCTCACACATACATATATCAGATTCTTTTTGGAGAACTTTTCAAAGGTTTATAGAGCAGCTTTTCATTCGGACTCTAGAAGCAATGGGATTTGGAAAGAAACAAAGTCTTATAAAATCACTGTTTAAAACTGAGACACATAAAGGGGAGGGAATTCTGGGCCAGTATGGCATACATTGAGTAGCAAATCCCCCTTGATGTTTGAGGAGCAGTGGCCCTAAAACACAGGCAACAGGAATAATGAAAACATGGAGCTGGGCTCTCACGGGATTGGGCCCAGGACTCGGCCCCACCATGACCTCAGGAAGGGTCAGCAGCCAGGCGTCATTCTTGGAAGAAGGACCAACTCCCTTCCCTTCCAATGGCTGCTGTGGCAGCTGGTGTGGAAGGTTTCACTTTCGGTTTTGTGGAAGCCTTCCTCAGGATCCCTGCAGCATCCCATCCTGCTCTGCTTGGGTGGAGAGTTGGAAGCCCAACACAGGCCGGCTTCTCTGGCCTAATGATCATAGTTCCTCTCTGCAGGTGTCGTGGGTTTGTGTGATCACACTTCTTCACATTAGGCAGGGTCCACTTCAGCACAGTGGTCCAGCACAGGCCTGCTCACCTGCGCTTCCCCACCTCCCGCCTCACAGAAGCAAACCCAGAAAATAGCTTGGCCACAAATTGCAGTTTGTTCAGTCATGTTCTTGCGTCTTAGCAAGGACGCATGCTGTGCAGGCAGGGTGTGGCTACTACCTCACAGAAACCTGGGAGTGGGGGGGAGCAGAGGTCACTGAAAGAGCAACCCTAAATCTGGGTTCTTTGTCTTTTCTTGCCTTTCTCCTTCCCTTTTCCTCTATCATTCATGTTTCCAGTCATCCATCTATCATCATCCATCCAATTATCAATTTATTTTCTCTCATTTATCATCCACCCCCACACAAACCCATCTTTCTACCCGCTGTGATCTATTTAATGTTCTGTTGAAATAAGACCCCTGGGATCATGGAGAAAGTGGTTCTGAATTTGGTCCTGGAGCAGCAGGGAGGTTTGTCCTCTTCTGCTTAGGAGTTGACATTCCCGGACACGACAGAAATAGCCTTCTGATAGCAGCTCCCTTTCCAGAGGGCTGAGTGGATCCAGTCGCACTCCAGCTTATCACACTTGCCCTCTGGTGACAGCCAGCCTCACCAGTGGTGTACTTTAAATGGAATTGGCTAAAAATGTACACCCTGCAAAGTCTTCAGGAAGAAGGGAGATATGAACAAAAAGATGAAAGTGATCCTTAAAGTGAGACTGAAGTGAATAAGAAGCTCCATGGTGTCCTCCCCCAGGCTGTGAGCAGGCCTGTCCCAGCCTGTTCTGAGGGCTGGGGAGCCTGCAGGTCTGGCGTAGAGAGACACTTGCTGGCACTAAAACCACCCTCCTCTCACCTTGTATTTCATTCTCTACGATTCTCACTTTATTTGTAAGATAACAGAAACTAGGTCATACGCACATACATGTCTATGTTTATATTCCCCTATGTTATATACCCATGCATAAATAATATATCAATATGTAGATATCAATAATATGTTGGTATATTAATATGTGTATCTTAAAAAAATATGAGAATTTTACATTTATAAATATATGAATGAATCACCCATAATGGTACCTACATTATTGGTGATGAATAATGTATACAGGGTGCCATACTCAATGGACCATTTTATTTGTTAGACCTCTATTCCTTTTTTTCCATCTTGACTTGCACTAGTAGAGGATATGAGTCTAAAGAATAATCTGTTACATTAAATGTCTCTACATATTTAATGCCCACTCCTTTTTAAGGTTAAATGCCCTGGAAAGTGAATCAGGAAGATAAAGATGCAATGAACGTTTCTGCATTTCTTGATCTTCTCCCCCTCCCCCCATGGAGAAAATGGGAGATGTTTTGATTTGGTCATCTAAGCAAAAATGTACCTAGATCCAATTTCATCTAAAGTTTGCCCTTAGTAAATGTCACTAACTGGAAGGAAAGACAACGGAATTTCAAGGGTAACTTTCAGCTTTGCTTGAAAGAAACAAGAACCAACCCAGCTATAAATATAAAGTAGTATGATTGCCTGGGCAAATGGAGGCCCCAGCAGGAGTGTTCCACGCATACAGTCTGCTCAACACAACTGCTTGGTGTACTTGTATTAAGTTACAACAGTTTCAATTTCTCATCTTAATTCCCCGTTAAGCAATAAACCTGTCTTTCTGGAAATCCCCATTATTAGAGATTAAATTTAAGAGGCTGTACCCCAAGATAAGAGTCTGAACTAGAGTTGTATTTGCACTGTCTTTTTTTTTTTTAAAGATTTATTTATTTATTCATACAGAACTGGGGTACAGGCCAGAGATGCGGAGGGTGAGAGGCTTCACCAGAGACAAGAGTGGGCAGTAGAACAGGCAGATCGACGAAGTACACTGCTGAGGGGAGCAACGGGCAGGCCAGGAGAGGTCTGCCACGCCATGTGGTCACCTCCGGGGCAGGCGGGAATCGAACTCATGCAGAAGTGGCTTTTTAATTCTTAGTACAGTGCTTTAACCCGCTGTGCCACCAGGGAGGGCCTGCACTGTGTCTTTTAACCATTGACTCAGGAACTCAGACGCATTGTCATTTGAATTTCTAAATTTCACACGACTCATGTATCAAATAGTGTGTCCACAAAGTGTAACCCAGTTTGAAAAGGTTTTCATTCTCTTCCTCCAGGGTTACCAAGGCATGGTTGACGGTGGCCGTAATATTGTGGAGGCCAACTGGGAAAGCGTCTCGAGCATTCTGCAAGTGGTAGGTGCTGTCTTCATACTGTTGCTCTGCGGGCCTCTTGAGTAAGGGTTAGTGCCACCTTTGCGACAAAGTTCCGTGGGATAGCTAGTGTGGATGGTGCTACTTGCAAAGCACTGAGCTGATCTTTAAACCAAAGTAATGTCAAGGTATACTTTGGCTTGTTGGTGTTTTATGTTTAGATGCAAATCTCCTTGCCTGTGGGGGGTTTTGCAAGTCCCTGGCATCAGTGTAACAAACCCTGGGCAAGATTCCCGCTGACAACCTCTGAGGGCTCTGGATTCAGTGGAAACACAGCACCCCTGTTCTGGCCTGAACCAGACAGCTAATTGCTTTGGTATGAGCAGAGATGAGGTAACTACCACTGGGGGCAAAAACAGTTGATTACTTTGAATTTAACAGAAACCTGCCTGAGAATGTAGGGCTTAATAAACCCCTGGAACATTGGAGCTTAATGAAGGTTCCAAATCGGATGAGGAACGAAAGCGATGGCTTCGAAAAAATGCACTTCATGAAAAGCTTTCTGCTTATAGCTTGATCTTTTGAAATGTATTTATTAATCCGTGACTCATGTTGAGTTCTTTTTAATAGAAAGAATTCAAGCTGAAACATTCCCTCTGAAGGTGCTAGTGCAACTGAGGAATAGATTGAAAAAGGAATGGGCGTTGTGTGTGTGCATAGAGTCACACACACATACCCACATCTAGATGGTGCACACACATAGTCGATGCATGTAATTTGTGTGTGTAGAACTAAACCATCCTGCTGCAATCTGTGATGACTTGTGTGGCCCCAGAGTGCATTATGCTGTGTGAACTAAGCCATACGCAGACACAGAAAGACAAACACTGCATGATCTCATGTGGAGAATCTAAAAGAGTCACACTGACAGCAACAGAATAGGTTGGGGGTTGCAGGAGCCTGGGCTGGTGGCAATGGGCAGCTGTCAGTCAAAAGTTACCAGATCTGAATCAGTTCTGAGGATCTACCATGCCGCGTGGCGACTGTAGTTAACAGTGCTGCATTGTCTCCTTGAAAAATGCTGAGAGGGTAGGTCTTACATGTCTTCACCACACGCACAAAAGGTAACTGTGATGTGAAGGCGTTAATTAACTTGAGTGTGTTAATGATTTCACAATGTATAATGTCATCATGTTATAGGCCTTAAAAAATGTTAACAATGCTATGTTATATGCTTGAAAGTTGCTTAGAGAGTAGATCTGAAAAGTTCTCACCACAAGAAGAGAAAGGTAATTATGTGCCTTGAGAGATGTATAAATTAAATTTGTGGTAGTCATTTTGTAGTATGTACATGCACCAAATGGCATTGTATACCTTCAACTTACACAATGTCATATGTCATCTATTGCTCAATAAATCTGGAGGTGGGGCGGCGTGCTCATGGGGTGTAGGCTGCGATGCTGGTTGCAGACACGTAGGCCTGCCCTTGGACCTCCTCTGCTTCACCAGGCCTGCCCAGAGGCTGCAGGAACATTTGGCAGTCATCAACACTTAGCTAGAACAGGTAGAATGGTATTTGCAAAAGCACAGGACCATGTTACCTGGATTCTAGACTGTCTAGAAAAGGACACTTCCATTCTGCTCCGTGATGTGCCCCAAGGTGGGAAGTCCACATTGGTTGAAGTGTGTGTGACAGTGTGTGTACTCGCCCACACATGCGTGTGTGTGTCTGTCTGTGAGTTGCCTGCTTCTTTGCAACTTGGTGTCCTCCTGGGACCAGTGTACGTTTTTTCTCCCAGTGTTGGTATTGATGTGTTGCTGACTTCTACTCAAAATTACACGACCCTCTAGAGTCTCTCGGTCCAATCAACGTCCAGGGAACCAGCCTGTCTTGCCCTGTGCCCTCCACTTTCCCCTGCTCCCCGGACTGTGTAGAGTGAGTGCCAACATGCCTCTCGATCCTGACTGCTGTCGTTAGCATGGGATCTTGCTCTCTGAGCTGAGTGAGCACTGGGAGCCGCGCACACAAAATTGAAGTTGTATAAGTGCATTCCTAGCCGCATAAAAGACTAGGATCCTACACTTTTCTAAGTAAAAATGGGAATCTTCCTTCTGATTTTTTTTTTTTAACCAAGTGTAAAAAATCATGACTTTGCTCTTTCAAAAGCCTGGATGATCACACTTAAGATTTAGTTTTTTAAAATAGGTAAAACAAGGGGGCATGTGGTAGACAAACATCCCTGTAGCTCTGAGTTTTGCACATTTTGCCTGCACATGTGTGGGCCTGGGACAAGTAGGTGGGCTGGCCTCATTTCTTGCAGCCACAGGGCACGCTGAGACTGGGTGCTGCGCTTGTCCCGGCTCTGGGTGCGGGCCCGCTGCCCCGTCCTGCCAGCCTCACTCAGGGCAGCTGAGGTCCTCCGCAGCCTCTGCTCTGCTGAGTTGACCCTGCCATCACCCCTGCTTCGCTGCCTTCCTGGCTACCCCGTTGGGGTCTTTTCATAGAATTTCAGGATGGAAATAAAAATGGGGAGAAGTACAGATTTGCATAGATGACCAATTTATAAAACTCAAAGAAGGGAGCCTTCAGTTTTAAAAGCCCTGTGTGTACACATCAGCATTGACTTGAACCCAGTCTGGCACTTGTTCAGTTAGGAGGAAATAAATTAAAAGAATTCCTTCTTTTTCCAGGGAGGGACCATTATTGGCAGTGCCCGGTGCAAAGCCTTCCGGACTCGAGAAGGTCGCTTGAAGGCTGCTCACAACCTGGTTCAGCAGGGCATCACCAACCTGTGTGTCATTGGCGGGGACGGAAGCCTCACGGGGGCCAACATCTTCCGGAAGGAGTGGAATGGGCTGCTGGAGGAGTTGGCCCAAGACGGTACGTTGCTGCCTGCACAGTGCTTGCCTGGGCTTCCTGCCCCTCGCGGATGTCTGCCTGTTTAACATATTTTACAGCTACCCCACCAGGTCTGAGTTTGTGCTCCAGGAATGCCAGAAGCCATAGGAAGAGTCTGTTTCTTTCACTGTACTGCTTTTTAACATGTACATGTTTTTTTATCACATGGTTAAAGCCATCACATGGCTACTTCATGTGAACCATCAGAGATGGATTTGATCTGTATGCCCTTTATACAGACAAGGGGAACCTTGGGAAACCCGTGACTCTGGGGACCCAGGACACCCCAGCCCTGGATGCCAGCTGGGATTAGCCATCATGCTGCATCTGCAGCTCCGTGGGCACCCCTCTTGAGATGTGTGTTGCCACACCACACGTGCCACCTGAGCACCCACGATCCCCCACCCCAGTGCATTGCCTCCCCCCCTTTGTTCCTCATCTTCGTTCTCCCCCTCTGGTTGCTTTAACTCTGCTCTCAGATTTCTAGTGTTTGTTTTCGATTCATTTTGTCCGTTCTTGTGTTATTTCTCTATATCCCGCATCAGTGAGATCATAAATATTTGTCTTTCTCCTTCTGATTTATTTTGCTCAGCATCATCTCTTGCCATTCCATCCATTCTGTTGAATCTGGAAGGACTTCATCTTTTGCATAGCCAAATAGTGTTCCACTGTGTAGATGCACCACACTTCCTAATCCACTCAGCTGGCATTGGGCATGCAGACTCTTTCCAAATCATGGCCGCTGTGAATAGTGGCGCAGTGCCCAGAGGAGTGCCTTTGAAATGGGTGTTTTTGCACTGTTTGGTAGGTAAGGAGATAGGTAGCTGGGTCCTATGTTAGATTTATTTATTTGTTTTTAAAGATTTATTTATTTGTGCATACAGAACTGGGGTACAGGCCAGAGTCACAGGGGCAGTGAGAGGCTTCACCAGAGACAGATTGTGGAGCAGAACAGACAGATCGATGAAGCACACTGCTGAGAGGAGCAGTGGGTGGACCAGTAGAGGTCTGCCACACCAGGCCATGTGGTCACCTCCCAGGTCAGGGATCGAGCTCATGCTGAAGTGACTTTAACTTCTTTGTGCTGTGCTTTAACCTGTTGTGCCACCAGGGAGGGATTGTTAGATCTATTTTTAATGTTTTTGAGAAACTTCCATACTGTTTCCACAGGGGCAGGCCTCAGGGCTTCTATAAATGGAAGTTGTTGGGGGCTCCAATGAGATGATAGTGGTCTGCTGCTAGGTCATCCTTCACATCTTTGAAGCCACTTAGGAAAGGGTTTCCTAGAACCCTATATATGTCACAGGTTATATCTCAGAGGTGCCATCACAAGAGTCCAATTTAATGTAAAACTTGATCCGTGGGAGTGTATTGCCTGAATATCAGCAGTTTTGTCAAGGGTGTAAACTTCAGCTGATGCAGGTGCCTGAGGGTCCGCAAGATCTGCTTCAGGAAATAAGGAACGGTGGTTAGAGGCAAGCAGCAAGATCCACACACCTTCTGGCCACCTTATTCTGGCATAAGTCAGGCTTGGGGATCATGCCGAGGAGGAATAGCCCACTGAGTTCAGGCCTGCTGCCTGTATACCCTCAATTACAACTCTCTTTAAGCAGATCTGGGAATGCTAAGTAGATGCCTGTCAACTCTCCAGCCCCCACGGATGTGGAAGAAATCAATAGGCCAGTTACACAACATTCTTAAAGGCTTAATTCTGTACTGTGACTTGCCCTTGTTCAGAGCCAAGCCTTCCTCTGAAGCCAGTGCCAGGCCAAAGTCAGACCAAAGTAGTCTTGCCCGCCAGGAGCTGTGTGCTGATCCTTCCTCCTCTCATTTTGTGATTTAGCTGTGTATCTGCAACACTGTTGTCTTCACCTTTGTCAGGTTTTTATTTCTCTAGGCGTGCATGGTTAATTGACATGCAGTTCTGAGAAAATAAAGACAGGAAGCAAGTTTAGAATTGAGAGTTTCTTGCCCATGGCCACCTGCCTGTTAGTGCCCAGCGTGGCGTCCTGGCATCAGCACTGTGCCTGCTGACAAAGCACGTGTGACCCATCTTCTCCCCACAGGCAAGATCAGCAAAGAGGAGGTAGAGAAGCACGGCTACCTCAACGTCGTGGGCATGGTGGGCTCCATCGACAATGACTTCTGTGGGACTGACATGACCATTGGCACCGACTCTGCCTTGCACAGGATTATTGAGGTTGTGGATGCCATCATGACCACTGCCCAGAGGTAGGCACCTCTGGAGGGGCAGCGATGGTGCTGGGCATGTGTGTACTGATTCTGTGAGCTTCCATAGAACCTGAGTTCAGACCTGCTGCCTGTACACCCTCAATTCCAACTCTCTTTAAGCTAAGTAGATACCTGTCAACTCTCCAGCCTCCACGGATGTGGAGGTGTGCAAGTGTGTCCCTTGAGTATTAGAAAATGGCACAAGAAGACTTTTATTTTCAAGGTATAAAGTTACCCCCTACTCTGGACTGTCAGAGAAAAATGTTCATCAGGGAGAACTTAGGAAGCAGTCCTGGGCAGAGGTCTCCTTTGGGAACCTCTGAGAGTAGAACTGTGAGTCTTGCCTTGTTAGACACACCCTTGTTAGACACTACCAGCGAGCACTGCCCGGATGCTGACCTGCAGATGTGACAAAGTTAGGTGATGCTGAAGCGTGGCATTCTGTCCACGGGGCGGACCCATGCAGGGTCATCCCTGAGTGCTCTTCCGTGGCCCCTGGGAGGGTGTAGACACTTTTCACCAAGAACAGGTGGAAGAGTAGATAGCACAGGCACCTTCCGATTTTTGCTTGAGGCGTCCAGGCTCATCCAGTTCTTAAGAACAGCGTGGCTCTTAAAACCGTGCCATGGACTGTTGGCAGCACTGAGGTTTTCCTTCCACAGAAGGACCAGCGTGTGGGGCAGTCACGAAGCTGACTGTCTAACTCCCAGCTCTCTGTCTCCTGCACTAGCTGGGGGCGTCTCCAGCCTGTGTTTCTTGGCAGCAGGATGACTAGCTAAGTAGAGCTATTTTCTTGGAAAGAACTTAGAAAATTGCCCTAGAAGTGTAGATCTGTCTGGGTGCAGGCAAATGGATGCACAGAGCATTACCAGGAAGCGGGCTTGCTGCCAAGCCCCTTATCACAGAAATTGGCATGCTGCTGGGATGGCATTTGTTGGGGGAGGGGCCGGGAGTGGGACAGGATGGCAGAGTTAGGGACCTGCCATGCTTGGTGTGCAGCTCGCTGTCTGCCTTGGCTGCAAAAACACTTTTCTCCTCCTTTTCTGTGCTGTTCCAGTAGTGGTGAATGGATGTTTCCTTTGTCTTCTTTTCCAGCCACCAGAGGACATTTGTTCTCGAGGTCATGGGGAGACACTGTGGGTACGTACACGGGGGTGCAAATTCAGTGGGAGCAACCCCTATTGCAACATTCTCCCAAGAGCCCTGGACTCCCATCGAGTGCTTCCTGGGAGGGCTCCTGTGTTGGTGACCCAAGCCTTACGGGATACTGTTTTCTCTAAATAGGTACCTCGCCCTGGTGAGTGCCTTGGCTTGCGGGGCAGACTGGGTGTTCCTTCCAGAGTCACCCCCAGAAGAAGGCTGGGAGGAGCACATGTGCGTCAAGCTCTCAGAGGTAACTCACACGCTGTCTCCCTCCATGGCCGTGAGTCACTTGTACTTCTCAGACCAGGATTTGCAGCAGCCTCTGGCATTAGCAACTTGGCAGTTTTCAATAGGTGAACACTTTCCAATTCTTAAGTGAGTTCAAGCTCACCATGGGATCTGCCTGTACCGGCTAGTCACGTATCCATGTATGTTGCAAAGAATAATGCAACTGAAAAACAGCTATAACTGTTCTTCATGTGGAGGAGGAGCTAAAGCTTTAGAGTAAGGACTTTCCCCGAGATCATGGCAATGAAAGGAAAGATTGGGGTCGGGGAGATAAGCTGCTTCATGCCCGATCCCCACTCACTGAGCATGAACAGACCTGCATTTTGACTCCAACCTGAGTCCCCCACATGCTGTGACATCTCCTGTGGCTGTGCCCCCTTCCACTGTCCTTACTGCCAGGTTTCTGTGCTGAACACCGAGCCAGGCCTCCCACTGCCATGCGTCTGTGCATGTTGCATTTCACACTGTGATGATTAACATCAAGTTTCCCTTCCTGAAGGCTTCTATAATGAAGGCATGTGAGTTTGCACATAAAACCAGCTTCTGCCTTTCAGGGCAGAAATCCCAAAGTATGGTCCATTTCCCTCCCCTTACTTTTACAACTGTCTCCTCACTCTGAGGTAAATAATGTAAGGGAGCAGTGTGAGCTGGTCATTCAGCAAGCACCGCCCCTCATGGCACAAGGCCCTGAGCACAGGAAGACACCGCCCTCCCCTTCAGGGTGACAGAGTTGGAGAAAGGAATCCAACAGTGTGCTTTGTTGACCTAAAAACTGATGAAAGGAGCTCTCTCATACCTGCATCTCTGCTGAGAAGCATCCTGCATCTTTGGAGGGTGGCGCCCTTAGATGTGCATCACCAGCAAAGGGGGGCTGTTCAGTAGGAACGTTACCATTAAAGGCCTAAGTAAGTGCATCGTTTCCCGTCTCTGATACGGGGACATGAGCGACATTCTCCATCCACCAGCTGGTGTGGGTGAGGCCAGGTTGGTTGTGTGAGGGGAGGGTGGTGTTGTTTTTAGACTTACTTCTGTGTGGCCTGTGGACATCCAGGTAAATTACCCCCAGGAGACTGTGACTTCCCCCCTGCTCAGCCATATTTCCACCTCCCTGCCAGTCCCTGGCCTGGCCCGGGGCAATGCTATGGCAGGCCAAGGGTCATGGCACTTCTTAGGGATGTGGAAGCTAATCCTGACTGACAGGGAGTATGGTGGTCAGGAAGGCATGGAGGTGGGCAGTTGAGGTGGTCATTTGGTATTTAGATACTGGTTGTCATTATGTTCACAGCTATGTGCTTTTCTCTGCAAATCTTCTTGGGTTTTGAACTTAAACTGCACAGTTAGGACAACAGTAAGAATTGGTGGGGGCCTCTCCCCTCAAGTGCTGACAGATGTAGAGCAGTGATTTTAAAAGAAGTTAAATGTATAAACACTTGATATATTTTTTTTATTATTTTAAGTTTATTTTCACATCATTTTGTACATTTTTTTTTCCATCTCAATTGTAATCCCCGCGGGTTTCCCATCACCAAGTCACCCATGTGCCATCACCATAATCCCGTGCACTTCCCTCCCCACCCCCACCCTCACCCCCCGTTTTTGATCCCATTCCCCACTGCACCCCCGCAAAATGTCTCTGGTATATGGCTGTTCATTATTCTTGTTATTTTCTCGCCTGGTCCATTATACTCCTGCTATGAGTGAAACCATCCGGTATTTTTCTTTCTCTTTCTGGCTTATCTCACTAAGCATGATCTTTTCCAGCTCCATCCAAGTTGCTGCAAAAGACATGTGTTTCTCTTTTTTGGTTGCTGAGTAATATTCCATTGTATATATGTACCACATTTTTTTAATCCAGTCATCTACTTTTGGGCATTTGGGCTGCTTCCATGTTTTTCCAATTGTAAAGCAGCAATAAATATAGGGGTACAGGTATCTTTTTCAACAGTGTTTTTGAAACACTTGATATTTTTTTAATGTATAATTATTTTTAATGGTCATTAATATAGCATTGTAAGACTAATAAAATGCCTAATATATATAATTAATTTTATTGGGTATTAACATAGCTCTACAAGAATATAGACTATTATATTTAATATGTAATTAATTGGTCATTAATGCAGCACTGCAGTAAGTTTTCCAATATCTCGCTGGATAAATTGACCTAGGAAATAAGCCCCCAAGTCCCAGAGATTTGAGTGTAAAATTGAAAAGGACTGTCTGGGGCATTAGGATTCCAAGGTTAGATTTTGACTCTGCCTCTCTTCTGGACCAACACCGCAGTTCCATGCCCGGTACCCTGACCCCCTTGGCATGATGTGGGTGACATGACCTCTCTTTAATGATCCCATGAGGAGTCAGTGAATGCATTAGCAGATCCAGGTGGGGATCCAGGAGGCTTTCAGTGAACTATCTTCTCATGGAAGTAGATATAGACCATGCTGTCAGAATATTTTATGGGTAAAGTGTGGCTACTTGACAAGTCCTTTAGTTATGGACATGCCATTGCTTGCTATATTTTTTTGGTTTTCCAAATGATGCAAAAATAATCTCTCGTGCACTGATATCTTCACACTTTAGATTCCTGTCTGAAAAACTGTTTGATATATAATAATAATGAATTATCCATCCTAAAACAACATATCTGTGTGACTTCCCATGACAGACTGACTAGGGAATCAAACTATCTCTTAGTGAGCACCTCTGACAGCCCCCCGGGCTCACCCTCTCTATGGGGGAGCCTTGACTGGAGACTTAGAGGACAGCTGCACTGAGAAGGATTTTAGAGCATGACTAGATTACTGTTGTGAGCTGCAGGCTAGCAGAATGCAGGTGTGGTGGTTCCAGCCTGTGGGGGTGTTGTCTGAGCAAGACTGTGGAGAATTGCTGGCTTTCCCATTTGAGAATGTGGAGATGAAGGTTGAGGGCTTTCTAGGAGGGGACCAAGAAACTCTGCCTTCTGAGAATTGAAACCTTGTTTGCAGGGAGATACTGAGGAAACCAGCCTCTGAGCTCAGCCCCTTCTGGGGACCAAGGTGACAGGACAAATTAACCTACCACCTACTCATGGGCTTCTTGGATGGACCCCACCAGTGGCACTTCCCATGGGTTTCCCATTGCTGGGGTTCCTCCTCCCTCTACCTCTCACCCACCCAGGGTGCCTGCTGTTAGGAAGTGCTGTTTGTAAACTTGGGGCACAAATCCTACTGGCTAGGGCTAGGGGCCAGGTCACTGGAGCCCCCTTGGCGTGTTGTTTATTCAGAACAGTTTCATCATTTTGAAGGTTTTCATTTTCTGTTTTTTTTTTTTTAGAACCGTGCCCGAAAAAAAAGACTGAATATTATCATTGTGGCTGAAGGAGCGATTGATACCCAAAATAGACCCATTACCTCAGAGCACATCAAGGAGGTGAGTGTCAGTGTTCTTTGTTCCCTTGTCATCCACCTGAAAATGGGGGTACGTGGTGTGTTGGCACAGTCTGGGTTAGAACCCTGCATTGTTATGTCGTTGATCCTTTTTGTTCTTCCTGACACTTGAAAAGATTTTCATGGTGGCTCATAACGAGACTTATTTAGCTCCCAATGCTGGAGGTCTTGTACTTCCTGCCTTCCCACTGGGAACGTTCCCAAAGGCCCCATTTTCCCAGACAGATGGAGGAAGCTTGGTGGAGTGGTGTAGAAGTTTCCAGCTCTGGCTACCAGCCACTCTGGCCGGATCAGCCAAGAATGCGTTCTTGAGTAACGTAGACACTTCCCGTTCACCCGCAACCCCCGCTTGCTCTCTTGTTGCCTCACTCAGATGAGTGCAGACCTATTGGACCAGGCAGGCCAGGATGGGGAGGCCAGACCCACTGGAATTCTGGAAGAAAACCACACTCTGGAAGGAATACTAGCAAACAGCTCTGATTGAAACCACCGTTCAGGACCAAAGACATTATTAACTTGTCTTTTTAAGTTGGTTTCTCTACTGTGTGTTTAGTTACGGTCAACAAGTGAGAAAAAAAACCAAACAATTATTTATACCTACCAACTATGCATCTGAATATTCAAATATTAAGAGAGAGCTGAGAAAATTATCTGGTAGTATTTATAAGCAATTATCCATAGAGCCAAGAATTCTGTGTTGCTCCTAATTATAGTTGAACAGGAGTCATGGACTGTAAGACTCCAGAAAAGACCCTATGTGCTTAATCCCACCATCTCCGTAGTGGAGTAAACCATGGGCCAGGAAGAGAGGTCACCTTCCCCAGCCCTCTTCCGGGGGTCCATGGGGTCACAGCCTGAGGAGGACCCCTCAACTTTACTGCTGTCCTTTTTCCATCCGCCTATACAAATTTAAGGTGATTCATGGAAATGGTTACATTTTTTTTGTTTGTTTTAAATTGGGCTTTTAAAAAATACATATATAGTTTATTTTTACATTTTGTGCATTTTATCATCTCAGTTGTAATCCCCCCCGGGGGCTTCCCATCACCAAATCACCCGTGTGCCATCACCATAGTGCAGTGCATTTCCTTCCCCCCACTGTTATTGATCCCATTCCCCACTCCACCCAGGTAAAATGTCTTGGGTATGTAGCTGTTCATTATTAGTATTTTCTTGCCTAGTTGGTTATAGTCCTGCTGTGAGTGAAACCATCCAGTCATCCAGTATTGGAAATGGTTACTTTTTTTTTTTTTTAAGATTTATTTATTCATACAGAACTGGGATACAGGCCAGAGGTGCAGGGGCAGTGAGAGTATTCACCAGAGACAGAGTGGGGGGGCAGAACAAGCAGATCAACAAAGTACACTGCTGAGGGGAGCAGCAGGCGGGTCAGGAGAGGTCTGCCACGCCATGTGGTCACCTCTGGGGCAGGCAGGAATCAAACTCATGCTGAAGTGGCTTTTGATTCTTAGTGCTGCGCTTTAACCCGCTGCGCCACCAGGGAGTCCCGGAAATGGTTACATTTTTATAAAGTATTAGTCATGTTTTAAAAACAAGCTTCTCAAAGTGATTTTTTTTTAAGTCATGTTACTTATGTTTATTTTCAAGGTAGGAGAGACATAACATTTTTAACTGGTTATAGACATTATTAAAAAAAATTTTTCAGCTAGCCCTCAAACTCAACAATCTTCAGGAAGCCAGGTCTAGAAATCGCCATGTTCTAGCCCACGTGGCTCTGAGGGAAGCATAGGGCTCTCCTTAGTCCTCCGCTCGTCATCAAGCCCGGGTAGATGTGCCCCGT
Organism: Condylura cristata; assembly: GCF_000260355.1. NCBI lineage: Eukaryota > Metazoa > Chordata > Mammalia > Eulipotyphla > Talpidae > Condylura > Condylura cristata. The sequence goes on from NW_004567131.1 coordinate 10,595,883, forward strand.
CCATGGCGTGTTGTGTCTGTGTTACCTGATGGAGCTATTTCTCTTCAGCTTGTGGTCAAGCAGCTAGGGTTCGACACGCGAGTGACCATACTTGGACATGTGCAGCGAGGCGGGACCCCTTCAGCCTTTGACAGGATTTTGGTAAGTGAGGATGGAAGTCAGAGGGCATTTTTTCTGGGGCAGCAAAGGAAAGGATTTGCCACAAAGACTGAGCACCCTTCAGCAGGGCTGTCTCCGCCAGCTGGCTCAGTGAGGGACTGGGACCTGCTGCCTAGAGAGTCCCTAGTCCCCTAGGTGGGGGGATGGGGACCCTCACCAAGCGAGGGATGTTGAGGACGATTGAGGCCCTTGAACAAACCTGGAAGGTGGGAAGGTGGTAATCCACGTGCAGGTTTCTAGAAACAGACTCAGGGATCTGGGTGGTTCTCCTGAGCTCAGATTCCCACTCCTTCCCCCCACAAGCCACAAGCCGATTGTGCTGACTGGTCTGTGTTGGGGGGTGGAGGAGGCGAAGGAAGTGGCTTGGCTGTCTGACCTCGTGATGTTGTCTCCAGGGCAGTCGCATGGGCGTGGAGGCTGTGGTCGCCCTTCTCCAGGCCACCCCGGAGACCCCCGCCTGCGTGGTGTCGCTAAGTGGGAACCAGGCCGTGCGCCTGCCCCTGATGGAGTGCGTGCGGATGGTGAGTGTGGGCCTCACAAGCAGGCTGCCCTCCTGTCGCTGGACAGGGAGTTAGATGGCCCTTCAGAGGCGCAGGAGCTGCCCTGTGGGCTCTGTAGCATGTGGCCATTTTTCCGTTTTCTGTTCTAAGTTAGCGCCTCTATGAGCCTATTAGTCATTTCCCTGAGAGTTAGTGGACTCTCTCAGCAAGGCATGTTTCTCCTCAGAGCATCTCAGACATTTCAGTCAGCAGGTCAAAAAAAGGTGGGGGGCAGGGGGAGCAGTGGAGAGAAAGGCCTAGTTAAGGGTTGGTGGGGGAGGTTGGTGGGAAGTTTGCCCCGGGGTACAGGGGGACATTGCTGAGTCTCTCACTTCCTGCCTCCCCAGCCCTCAGACACTCACGTCTGTGATGTGACACATGCTGCCTAACTCAGGTGACATGCTCAGCGGCGTTGCCTCATTCCAGCCTTGGCGTGTAGGCTGACAGATTGAGGAAAATTGGTTAGAATTTTCTAGTTACATTGTTAGCTGAGGCAGCAGCGGCAACTCATTAGACATTGCTATTACCTCTTATTTTCAAAGTCTGTTCAAGAATATCATTTTATTATATCTTTCCAGAGACTCTGAAGTTTATTTGATGTACATCATTTACTAAGTAATTAAAGAACTTATTGAAAGTAACCTTAGAAATATCATTTCCAGAAGCCTATGAGTGTGTGATGCTTGTGTATCTTTGTCAATGAGGTTGTGTGTGTGTTGAGTGTGTATTGAATTTGTGCTGAATTGTGCATGGAGGTGTTTCTGCGCATTCGTGTGTGTGTGTGTGTGTGTCTGTGTGTGTCTTTGTCTATGACGGTGTGTGTATTTGTGTTTGTATGTGTGAATTGTGCATGCACTCATGTGTGTGTGTTTGGGGAGGAGGCTACCTTCATTCATCTAGATGTGAGTGTGATGGGAGAGGCTTTAAAGGATCTGAACACCAAATTACGTGCTGTAATTTTTTTTTTTTTTAATTCATTTCTTAGGGTCAGTCTCTGTTTAGATAAACACAAACAGGAATGAATTGTCTTGTCCTACAAACAGCTGCATATTATGCTGTATTAGTCAGACAGTTCACAAAACCCTAGTGAACAGCTTACTAGTTGTGAGGTTGTGTCTAAGGGTCCGATGTACCTTTTTTTGTAAAGATTTATTATTTATTTATGCATACAGACCTGGGGTACAGGCCAGAGATACAGGGATGGTGAGAGGATTCACCAGAGACAGAGTGGGGAGCAGAACAGGCAGAGGTACACTGCTGAGGGGAGCAACGGGTGGATTAGGAAAAGTCTTCTACACCATGTGGATCACCTCTGGGGCTGGGATCAAACTCATGCTGAAGTGGCTTTAGCTTCTTAGTGCTGTGCTTTAACCCGCTGCACCACCAGGGAGGGCCCGATATGCTTTTTTTTAACTGCAGATGGCATTAGCAATGGGATTATGTTTTCTTACTGTGCAGATGAGGAAACTGAAGTGTAGAGAGATGAATAACTTGGCCAACATTCTCAAATTGAAGGGGTGAGGCTGGTGCCAGCAACCTATATGGGTCCTCAAGCGTTGTCCCACAGATGCCTTCCCCACAAAGGCCATGAGTGCTTATCCGCCACCCACCACCCATACATACAGCCACAGAGGTGCTGAGCCCTGCCAACTTCTTTCTCTTTCATTTTGCTTTATAGACCCAGGATGTACAAAAGGCGATGGATGAGAGGAGATTTAAGGATGCTGTGCAGCTCCGAGGAAGGTGAGAGTTTTGGAGGCATCTCTGTTCTGATGAGAGCCTGTGTTCCTTGCTCTGGCCATCTAGAATGTGCTTAGAAGTTGCACTTGCTCAGTCTCAATACAAAAAGCAGTTTCTGCAGCTTGAAGGCCTACGTGGCTATTTAGAAATTATTTGGGGCAGGGTGGAGGTTGCTCAGCATGTAAGAGATAAGATAGAAAACTGTAGAATCCAGCGTGTAGAACAAAAAACCTAAGGAATCCTAGTCACAGAGCTGCTGCTGCTGCTGCAAGTGGAGCACGTGGGGCCCCTCCCAGGGCTTGCCACACAGGGGCACCTGCGTAAGAATATCTGCTCCACACGGTTCTGCCCCTTCTCCAAGACAGTCCCCCTGTGCTATCTCAACTGTCTCCTTTCCTTTTAGGAGCTTTGAGGGCAATCTGAAAACCTACAAGCGACTTGCCATCAAGTTGCCAGATTCTCAGATCCCAAAGGTAGGAGATGGCTGCACGTAGCTCTCAGTCCTCGCCCTCCGCTGTCCCCTTGCAGTCCTTTCCTGCCCGGGAAGCTGCGCCCTTCCCCTCTCCCCCCAGTTCCCTGCCTGGCCCATGCAAATACAAGCTGGAACACACCCAGTGATGGGGGTTCATGTCTTTTTCCATTTGCAGAGCAACTGTAACGTTGCTGTCATAAATGTGGGTGCTCCCGCCGCCGGGATGAACGCAGCGGTGCGCTCGGCAGTGCGCATGGGCATTGCGGATGGACACAAGATGTTCGCCGTCTATGATGGCTTCGAGGGCTTTGCCAAAGGTCAGGTGAGTCCCTGAGGAGGTTCCAGGAGGAGGAACGTAGCGGAGGAGAACGACGTGGGGGAGTGGAGGCCCATAGCTTCCTGGTTTTAGAATCTACTGTTCTCCCATGGGGTGAACAATGATTGTTCTTTAATGCGCAACTTCTACTCTGGAATCCTGTCCTAATGCTTATTCTAGACCCGCCGGTTGAGCTCAGAATGGTTCAAGGGTTCTCAAGGATAGTAGGTACCTCTGGGGTCCAGTGGATACCAGGAAGTCAGGTGGGAGGGGGACAGGTGCTGAAATGCTGGTGGTGTGAGCACCCAGGTGCCGTAGGTGGCAGTAGGTGGCTTGTGCAATGGCAGCACACACTGCAGCGCTCACCTGGATAAAAACCTTCAAAGAAAGATCTAACACTATGGGGGCAGGGGGTTGGTATGTATACTTACTGCCCCGGGGGGTTTCTGTGTGCTCCTGCTCCCACAATTTTTCACCCATTTAAATCTCCTAATCTATCTGTGCTATTATCTTTGGTTATGAGAAAACTGGGGTTTAAGAACATTAACATGAGAGAGATCATATGATTTAGGTTCTCAGACTTTATGGAGAGGCTACAAACTCTACACTTTAAATCAAGTGCATCAAGATGGAAGGGGGTCCATTGCATTTTTTTTACCTGATTACTCACCAGCCATTTGCTGAACTTTAAGACTGTGGAATCAAGTTAGTGAAAACAGACAAGCTCCTGGCCTCTGTGGAGTGTACGTCTTAGAGAGGGGTGAGTGAGAGCAGATGGGGTGACGTGGACATTGGTCCTTGATGTGACCGGTGTTAAGGAGAGCTGCCGAGGCGGGCTTGTGTGCTGTTGGGAAGGCGTGCTCTGACTCAGCATGGGAGTGCACCATGGCTGTGCACATACGGGAGAGGTCGGTCCGGGGCTGAGAGGAGAGCTGTGCAAAGGCCCTGAGGTAGAGTGTCCCACTGCGAGCCCATATGACCAAGCAGAGGATGAGAGGAGAAGAATGGGGATTCTGGATGAGGAGATAAGAGCTGGATCCTCTCTAGGTACTCGTAAGGGGTCAGCTTTATTCTGAGGGTGTCGTAAAAGCTATAGGTTTTTTTATTTCCCAGTGGTAGAATTTGGCCAACTAAAGCATCCACCTGGACTGGTTGGGTGGTTTAGTTGATGGGAAATGAGAGCCAGGCCCTTCCATGGGCAGGATGCCCTGTCTGGGTGCTCAATTCATTGATCAGCTTCAGAATTGTTCCACCTCTTCACCTGCTCAACCCTGGGATGGAGGCAGTCACAAGGCCTCAGCAGTCCTTACAGAAAAGGAGATAAGCCTGTCAAGGGTGCAGGCACCTGAGCTGTTTCTAGAACTCTCAGACCCTTTCCTCTCTCACTGTAGCTGTTTCATTCTGTGTTTGCACTTAGATCAAAGAGATCGGCTGGTCAGATGTCGGAGGCTGGACTGGCCAAGGAGGCTCCATCCTTGGGACAAAGCGGTAATTTTCCATCTTGCTCCTAATCTGCTACTAGGAGGAATAAGCCCTGCTCCCAAGGAGAGTACCCGGTGGACAGCCTGTGCTTTCAGTTTCCAGGAAGGGAATTCTGCTGGGTCTGTCCCGCCCACCCCAGGGAGTCTGGGTTGTGCTTTAGGTAATGCATGAGACACGACCATTGGGAAGAGACAATCAGAGAACTTGGAGAGGATCCTCTCCCCGGTCCCTCGTTGCCGTTGGTCAGAAGAGCCACCAGGTGGACACAGTGCTCTTGTTTGAGGTGATACAGTTCACTGGGCACTGGGATGTGCTACCAGACCAGAATCAGGTTGGCGGTGACTCCATGGCTGGGGACAGCAGACATGAACACAGAAGTGCTGGAGCCCAGATCCTATGGCAGAGACGCCCCCTGAGTGACTCCAAACAAAAATGTTTCTAAGTTACAGCACACTTCTGTTTCCGGTAGGACTCAGGACCTGGGCATTCTAATGAATTGCTGTTATCTAATACTAAGCCAATCCTTTCGAACTCAGGGTACAAGTGTGAACACCCGTCACAACTGCACATCTCATTTTCTAGGGGAGCAAAGTGATATCTGGGTCTAATAGTGTTGGCTTCCTCATCCATGTCCTCTTTTTGCCCCAAGGAACTTGGCCACCTCTGTTCTATTGAAACTTAGGTGCCCCTGGGTGTAGCAACCCCTGGCCTCCTGTGTTCTGGACAAAGCTCTACATAGAAGTAGGGAACCTGTTGACTTGCCTCCTGGGCCTCTTCAGACTGTGCCACCCCCCCATCCCCACCCCCAGAGTGGTTTGCTTTCTGAACAGACCTGGGCATACTCTGGGTGCTCTGACGGGCGACATGCTAGGTCAGTCAGCTTTGCCTCAGACAGGGGGGCCTGTGTGCACACTTACTGCACCAGCTAATCCCAGTTTTGGGCGTTTCACATTAGTTTCTCAGAAATCTACCAGACCGCTCGGGATTCTCTATTTTCCCTAGTTAGCTTAAGAGTAGGATGGGGCTGGGAACTAAGGGGACGCGGGGTATGGCTCTTTGGCCCCTGCATGGCCATTGTCATTGCCTGATTCTGTGGGTTGGCCACGCTTGAGCAGGGGAATAAACAGAGAAGACTGGCAGTTGGGAGGGGGTGTGACTCAGGACCTGAGGTGGGACATGTGTGACTTGAGAACTGGAAGGTTTGGACAGTTATTGTTGGGAACATTCTTGGTCTTTCTGTTGAGGCCGTAGAGTTAGCTTTCTAATGAGCAGTAGCGTTCCAGCCACTGGATGGTTGCAAAGTGTCTCTGAAAATGTACCGAGACTCACTGTGTGGGATTCTCCAGTATGCCACTGTGTTGGCCCCAGGCCCCAGGAGAAGGGAGGTAGATGGTTCCGGTGCTGCTGGGTCGGACAATGGGCAGGAGTTGAATGGGTCTTGTTGGGGTGCTGGGGGGTGACCCTGTCCCTTGCGTTTCAGTACACTGCCTGGAAAGTATCTGGAGGCGATCGCAGCACAGATCCGCACCCACAACATCAATGCGCTCTTGATCATCGGAGGATTTGAGGTTTGTTGTCTCTGTCCCCCACTAGCTCTTGGTGCGGCGGGTCTGAGCGGCGCCTCCGGCCAGCTGCAGGCCGGCATGGTGGTCCTGCTACTCTTCACTGAAGGCAGTCATAGTGCCCCACGTCCGACCGCCACTGGACGGTCGTGATGCAGACAACGGCACGGTCCAGACGAGGTGGGAGCCCACCAGGCACTAGGGAAGTGGCTCGGCCCGGCAGGGGGAGCTTGGCACCTGCTGACGCCCACCATCAGTGAGTTCTGGCTTTGGAATCGAAGCCCTTTGGTGATTCAGAGAGGAAAGTAGTTTTATGGGCAATTTGTTTTATGGGCAGTTTATTTTTTTTTAAAGCACATACCAGGACTGCTGGTCTTAATTTTGTCTACTCTGCCAAGATCAGTGCCAATATTACCTTTCAGTTCATGTAAAAACTGTATTAGGGCCTCACCCTAATCCAACTCTCACCCGGGAGAAACATGGTCTGGCTTCTACATGATGATGTCCGTGCTGCCCTCCGTGCCTGATTTTTTAGTGGCCCATCAACATCCCCCTCTCTTTCTGCTCCCCTTCTCTTCCCCACAACTGCACACACTTACCTGCAGGCCTACCTGGGATTGCTAGAGCTATCAGCTGCCCGGGAGCAACACAGGGAGCTCTGTGTGCCCATGGTCATGGTCCCCGCCACCGTCTCCAACAACGTGCCGGGCTCTGATTTCAGCATCGGTGCAGACACGGCCCTGAACACCATCACCGACGTAAGTCCATGTGGTCAGCAAAGCAGGTGCCGCACTCACTAACCCAGCGGGCACCTGGCCCGCTTCTTTCTTTACCAGTACGCCAGAAACCTCAGTGAGGTCTGGGTTTGTTTTATCTTCAGAAAGGTAGGAAAAGACCTTTGCATCTCTGACCCACTCCCCAAGATTTTCACCACCTCCTTCCTGCACGCTGCACGTGGCCGGAACACCAGGCCGTGGAGTTACCGGGACGCCTGCAGGTCGTGTGAGGCAGGAGCTCACCATTTTCTTGTGATTTGGATAATCATGAAAGTGGTTTTTTTTCACCTTTGGACAAGCCAAATTTATGTCAAGCCTGTACACCTCATTGTGATAAATCCTGGGTGCAGTAGCTCCTACTGGAGCGTTTAAGTGTAGAACTTGAGCTAAACGCTTTATTTTTCATTCCTTAGCCTGCATCCACCATGGAAGTTGTGAAACTTTTGATTGTGGCCACCAGTTTCCTTCTCCCCTTGTAACTGGTGATGTTTGTATGGATGCTATTTCAGCTTTTTTTTTTTAATCTGAAAGGCATAACAAAACAGAAATAATGTCTTTATAATCATATTTGTACATCATACCTGAGCAATCACATGGGAGTTGAGGATTGCTTTCTTTCTTTTTTCAATTCAGTGATTAAATTTTTTCCATCCATCCCCAAGTTGTATTTTCCTTGTGAGCCTGAGTTTTCTTGAATGTTTTTCTGAGATTTTTTTCCTTCCACCCATGGCATGCCATTTGTTTCTAGTACTGGTAAATAAAGAAATGCTTTAAAAATTTTTAAAAGAATGGTAAGCAACGCTTAGCACTTGGTTTTCTCACTTTTCTGCACTTCTTAAACGTTCTGCAATTTCTTTACTAAAAAGCCCCACCTGTGTCGCCTGTGTCCCGCTGGAGCGTCCTCATTGCCATCACCTGTCCCGCCTGCGCTGTGCTGGTGACTGTGTCCTACTTGCGCTGCTGTTGAGTCATTCAGCTCCTGGTCTTCATTCTGTAAGGTCCCTGTCTGTCGCGAAATGAGCTTCGCTTGTTTCATTGCTCGTCACACTGCCTCAGCTGAATTTTGAACATGCTTTTGCTGAGCTTGCAGTGGAAGCAACGGGAGGCTCATTTTTCCTAATTGCTACTTAATTAGCGCCAGTCTTGGGGGTGAGGGGGGGCTGTGACAAGTTCCATTTGCAGGTCCTGACTGAGGTCGGTGTTCGTCTCCCTGCCACAATTCACTTGCACTCCCAGCACAAAGACACGACGCCCACTCTCAAATTCCAGGCTCCACAATGGAATTGTTTTCCAGATTACAAAGATATAATTCATGCGTATTGTTACATCTGAAAGCCAAAGTATTTGAACACCAAAATATGTAGGGAAGGAACTTCCAATTATCCATCCTTGTTTCCTTAGAGGGATTTTGAGATCTCTTACTTATCTTGAATTCAGTTTCCATTGCGTTTCTCAGAGCCAGGATAACCAGTGATAACTTAGGTTGCGCTGGTGCGGGTGCCAGGCCTGCTGACCCGTGTAGGTGTGTGATGTAGCTGCCCAGAGGCTCAGAGACAAAGTTCTGGCTCTGGTCTGAGGTTGGGATAAGCGGGCAGTTGCTCAGTAGCAGAAATCAGCACAGAGGACTGCCGGCAGCCTGGGCGTGGTGGCTGCAGGCCTCTCCCAGCTACAGCAAAGTTGAGTCCTTTGAGGGAGGTCTGGGTTTGGGGTGGGTAATGGCCATGAAAGGGGAGGAGATGGCTCTGTCAGCAGGAAATGTGCAGGCAGGGAGGAGGCTGAGGACAGAGCCGGTAGCTGGGTTCTTTCCTGCTGCTACCTGGGACCCAGGGAATGTTGGGCTGAAGAGCAGAACGAGGTGCGCTCCGGTCCCTCACCTTACCTTCCCAGGGTGGCCTGCTCTTCCAAGCGTGGCTGTCACACAGCTCTGTCTGTCTCAGAGCTGCCTGCTTGGCTGGGAAGCCCCCAGTGCCACCCAGCATCTCCAGTGCCACCCACTCCTGCTCAGACTCTGTGCTTCTCACTGAGTAGCAATTTTGTGCTCAGGGACATCTGCCATTTCTGAGGACAATTCTGGGGGTCAGAGCTAGGTGAAGGGGTGACACTGGCATCCGTGGGAGGCCATGGTGCTGCTGGAGGCCACGCTGATAGGCTGGCCCCCACCAGAGGTGCCCCCCCCCCCAGAAGGTCAGCAGTGCTGAAAGGGACAAGCCCAGCACAAGTCTCTCACCTGCTCTTTGGTGTTTAATCATTGTTCTGGAAAGTCGCTTCTCATTGCCACCATCAGTGCTTGGCTGGTAGGGCCTCGCTGGATACCAGTGCCAGTGTGAGCTCCTATTCGGAGGGAACAGCACAAAAGCAATCCCTCAGAATGGGTCTAGAAAACACTCACACTGGCTGTGGGCCTTTCATGTGGCAGGTGTTTGCAGGTGTTTATCCCTCAGAATGGCCCGCGTCTACCCAAAACTCAGCTAACACGAGCTGGGCCCTGTGCGGCCCTCGACGCTGAGAAGGTAGCAGCAGCCACAGTCCCAGAGAGATGATCCTAGAGACCGGGGGACCATGATTATTTCCTTAAAACCTCTCTTCTTAGCGTGGACAACTCCGAATAGCCATGGGGGCTGAGTGGGGCTGTGACATCTCGCCTCAGAGCCCCAGCCGGTGCGGCCCCGGGATCTGGGCAAGAGCTTGTCTCCAAGGCAGGGGCCTCCGGGTGGCTCCTCTGTGGTTGAGGCAGAGGCCTCCGGGTGTGCTTCTCTGGAGCGGGGTCTGTGGACACTGGAGCAGGGCTTGGGGGGTGGAGAGGCTGATGAGTCTGGGGGGTGGGAAGAATTGCCCACCTCATCTCATCCCTAACAGAGCACTAACTAACCTAAGGGCCCACGCTCCACCATCCTTGGGCCATAGCCGCCCTAGGACATGTTTGGGTGCTAAGATGGAATGGAGGACATGCCTCCCTGAGAAGCCTCGGTGCCACCTGCTTCGGAACTTACAGTCAGGCAGCCAGATGGAGAATAGTTACTGCAGGGGAATAAAATAAAGACCAGACATGGCCGCCAAGACCCACCCCCTGCTGCTTGGAGCGCTGTGGGTTTAGGGATGGTGGATGTGGGCCTGTGTCCACTGTTTTACTAACACCCGGAGCAGTTCATGCAAAACCCGTCCCTGTGCTTAACAACAGCTCACTTATTTGACATCACAGTTACAGTTTGACCTTGGATTCCAGCAAACTACTCAGCAGTACTGTCTGCTGCTTCCCTGCAAAGGAGGCTTGGCAGGGACAAGGTCCCTCCTTTCACAGCGGGTAGGCACCCAGCTGGGGGCCCAAGTGCTCTAAGTGCATGTCTGCTGTGGGGGACTGTGGGGTGGCCCAAATTAGGGATGTGGGGCCATTGCATAGTTTTGCAGCAGGGTCGTGCACCCCACCTACTGCAGAAAGTCACAAGATTAAATTGGTATGTAAGCCACCCCCGGTCTACGGCTTTGCTCACCTGCTCCGAGATGCCAAAGAAGAACCACTGTTCTCTACCACTAACACCCTGTGCCCTGCTTTGCTGCCTTCATGCTTGTGGCCCCTCCACGCTGGGCCCTGAGCCCTCCTTCCAATCCCTAGGCACTTTTGGAAACCCCTGGCGCCCCGGTTTCTGCATCACTGGTATTTCCTCTCACTGACTGGGGAGACAGCTCACTAATGCCCCCTGGCAGTGGTGTCCTCCCTGATACTTGGTCAAGCTGAAGCCCCCGCCTGGTGGCGGGCAGGAGGGCCGACGCTGCACTAACTGCCCGCACTGCCGCTGCAGGGCTATGAGGCTGCGATTATGATGGCTGGTGCCCGTAGCAGCCACCAGGAATTCTGCTTCCCTGTGTGTGTCCTGCCTGCCACCTTGAGCAACAACATCCCAGGCACAGAGATAAGCCTGGGCTCTGATACCAGCCTGAATGCGGTAGTCGAGGTAAGCGCAGTGACTCATTTTATTTGCTCCCACATTTTATTTCTCTTCCATAAGGAGACTGCCAGACAGGGGAAACCTATTTCAGTCTGTCAGGATAAGTAAGCCATATTTATCATTTACCCTTTTCCCCCTGACTAGCTGGCATTGCTATCACACTTGGCAGGCTAAGGGTGAGATGCCCTAGCTTCTCCATCCTAGGGAGAATCGACCTTGGCAAAGCTCCGCTATTCTCTCAGTCCTCTGGGTGGAATTCCCACCTTCCTGCTTCTTGCACAGAAGGCCTGAGGTTTCAGGTGCACTAGTGGGTCACTTCTTGTGCCCAAGTGGCACAGCCAGACATGCGGCAGCTAGAAGAGACCCCAGCACAGCACCTGGGGGCATGTAGCCGAAGCACAGGGGCAGTGGCTAGGTGGGGTGCCAGGACAGCAGACCCCATGCTTGAGTGCCTCCTTGGTGGTGGGGGTGTGGCAGGAGTGGAGATAGATTCTCAGGAGGGTACGTCAGTGCCATACTGCCCCGCTGTGTCTAGCAGCCCACGCCCAGGGCTGTCATGTTTGGTGGCTGGAGCTGGTTGTCGCTGAGTCCCACCAGCCTGCTCCGCTCAACGCCCCGGCTTTGGGGTCACCAGGTCTGTGGTCAGGGTTGGACATGAGCACTCTGATGGCTCCTGTGTACTGTGCTGTGGGGAGAGGCAGTCCCCTATCAACAAGAGGTGGCCAAGTCCAGGCCCTGTCACCCGGAAGGTGAGCTCGGCCTCTTCACATGTGCATACCTAGGCGGGCTCCACTGTTTCCCTGCTAAGCCCTAATTCTGTTGGCGAGCCCCCTGGTTCAGCCTGGCACAGACCTTGACCAGCCTGGGCCCAGTTCATTCTCCTGTGCTGAGATACTCCGTCGGAATAGAGGAGGAAAGGTTGCCCGCTGTCCAAATTCTGTGGCGTCTTGTCTCTGACTCATAAAATGATGTGCATCTTAGGTCTGTTGCTTGTTTTCTCACAGTTTGCTGCCAAGAGGTGACTGGCCTTTTTTTCTGACTAGTGCTTTCCACGAGGTTCCTTGCCAAGTGTGGGCTGCCATGGGCCAGCACTGTATACAGTCATGTGAATGGCCGGCGATGTGTAGTGTGGCCCTCCCCCTGGGGCCCCACGGCACAGCTAGCATCCCCAAAGTGCTCCCACTGGCTCGCACCCTCCGATTGCACCTGCCCTCTGCCCTGGCTCCACCTGCACTCTGTGCCCTGTGGGTGGGGCCCTGCCACCCTGACTGGTCACTCAGTTTCTGCTGACTCTCACTCCCTGGGAATACTTGTCACAAGGAATACTTGTCACAGGAGACTAGTCTGAGGACTCAGTGGTGGAGGAGGACTGTGGCTCCAAGACTGTGGCTTCTGCTCTGAGACCACTGGTGGCTTGTTCCCTGTCATACACCATTCAAACTCCCTTTTATCTCCATACTTGATTTAAATTTTTAAAATATCAGTACAGCAGAAAGCTAGCAGTGGTGGAACTGTACACCTTTTTTAACATGTAGTGAGTGGAATGATTCCTAGAGACTTGTCTCAGAATCATCAACCAACGGAGGGTGTCAGGGTCTGGCGGGAGGGGACACTGGCAGTGATGAGGACTGGTCTGGGCAAGCAGGGGGAATCCGTGTTTCAATACTTCCTCTCACCCTAAAAGTCAGAGAACCCCTCCAAGAGCCGCCAGCCCCAGTGAGGGGTGCCGTGGGCCAGCACATGAACTCCTTAGGCTCTGTTTCTTGGCATATACAATACTAGCTGTGGACAACTGCAGATGGCCGGGGCTGTGATGAGTGGCCTCTTGTCGAGGCTACTTCTCATAACTCTGGCTGAGATGACTGTCTTCAGATGACAGGATTCAAGATGCTGGATGCACTGATATGCTGAAGAGAGGTGTTTTGTTTTAGCCCATTTAAGCCCTCAGCAAAGGCTGAGTGTCAACCCTCCCCTGCTGCTCTTGCTTACAGAACCCAGGGCCTCTGCTCAACTGTCAGGTCCACCGGGGCCCTTCATCTTTGTCGTCCTCATCAGTGCTGAGATGTAGTCCTCAAGGTGGCCTTAGGAAAGTATTTTTTACCTGCATATTCTTTTTGCATTAGTGACAATAATTCTCTGCCTTAGGGTGGCATGCTGGGGAGAGTCAGTTTGAAATAGAACCCATGATTTTGCAGCTGTGGGGGACCTGGAATGTGGTCCAAAAATGTAGCTCTGTTCTTCCTCATCCCCCACCAGAATTCCTTGAAAACACAGACTGTGTGGGGAGGTTTCAGTATTTGAATGTTGTAGACGAAATCCAGTGAAGTCAATGATGAAACCCCACGCCGGCCCCGTGTGGGTTCTCCAGATGCGTCTGGAAGAACCAATGTAAGCACCGGAGAGCTGTAACATTGATATTATTTCTTCCCATCTCAGCTTCTAGAAGCACTAAACTGCCCACCAACTAAAGCACTCACTGAATTTTGAGTCAGTCAATTTTGTGAGGGTGAGGGCCCAGCAAAATAATTACTAGTATAGTTAGGAGTGATTTTAATTAAGCTTGTGTTTGAAAACCAAAATTACCTTTTATATGTACCCCAAGGGACTGGAGTGAGTTCCCACACTGGTGGTATTACACTTTGGTGCACTTTGGTCCCTCAAAGACCCGTGATCTTGGTCGCCTGCCTCCACCCCACTGGTTTCCCTGCAGCACGTAGGGCCTCCTGTGCCCACTGGTCCAAGCCTGATGGCTGATGCCTGAGGCTGGTGCTCTGGGCACAGCTGGGGGCTGCGGGTGTGGCAGGGGTGTGAGTCCTGTCGTCATGGAATCTGCAGTCATAGTGAGGAAGATGCACCAGATCACATAATGACACACAGCTGCAGAGTTGGGCTTTGGCGGCTCTGATGAGAGGACGGGGACGCTCACGAGGCTCCTTGCAGACGCAGCCGCCCGTGCCCAGGAACTAGTTGGGTTTCCCAAGGAAATGACATGTTAGTTCCTTTGCTGGCATAGTCCCTGTCCTTATTGATCTCACAACCTGCCAGTGGGCATTTCCTGTGTCATGTGCCTCTTCCCAGGTGTCTTGTCCCTGCCTCGGAGGACACTTATATTTTATCTGTGTACACCAGATAATCCAGGATCATCTCCCCATCACCATCCTGGGTTTAACTGTCATGCAAGCAGACACTCCCGTCCAGGAATTAAGGCCTCACTGACCTGTAGGGCCACTGTGTCGGAGCCTAGAGGACAAGGCGGCAGCAGGGATGGGGTGGCAGCAGGGATGGGGAGGGCAGGCCAGGAGCTGGTGTGAAGGTGGCATTGCAATTGGTTATGGTGTTACCAGAGGGTTGCGCAAGGCCAGAGATCCACAGTGTGTTTTTCATGGAATGAGCCAGGTCAGAGACTGCAGACCTGACGGAGAGTGAGCGTGTCTAAGGAGGGCAGTGAGTGTTTTTTTTTTCTCTTCTCCCGAGCTTGTGTCCCCAGCCATGGCCTTAGGGGACCTACCATAAGTGTCTGGAAGACACTTTAAGAAGCCACCACCACTAGACCAGACTTCGTGTAGCAGTGCCAGACATACTATAACATTGAGGAACGGAGTGTGGCTGACCCAAATTGAGACTTCACAGAGGGCCTTTCAGAGGAAAATTACAAATTCCCATTGACTAAACCCACAAACCTAACATGCTGACATCTGCTGGCTGCCTTGAAGGCAGGCAAAAGCTGGTCTCCCCCGGGAGGAGTGACCAGGTCTGCAGCAGTGGGCAGCTCTCACATCACAGGGACTGATCTCACTGACCAAGGTCAGGGCCGTTCCTGCAAGGGCTCAAAGCCGGGGACACGTGATAGGACCTGCTGGGCTTGCAGGGCGCATGGGGCTTAGCTACCTGTCCTCTTCCTGCCCACCTGCCTCAAATGACCCATGTCGTCCTCTGTGGCCAGACCTGTGACCGCATCAAACAGTCGGCCAGTGGGACCAAGCGCCGTGTATTCATCATCGAGACCATGGGGGGCTACTGTGGCTACCTGGCTAACATGGGAGGCCTTGCTGCGGGAGCCGATGCCGCCTACATTTTTGAGGAGCCCTTTGATATCAGAGACCTGCAGGTAGGTGCGGGCCCTTGGGCCTCTGCTGCTGCTTCCCATCTGACTGATCGGTTGGTGGGAGGGGACGAGGGTATTGAACAGGATGCCCTTCCAATGGCCCAGCTCCCCCAGCCCAGGGAGGTGCCTATGCCGGACTCCTTCAGGGTCAGGACAGTGCGAACAGACATGCTTCAGGGTCTGTCCTCTACACGAGCCTGGGTGTTTTTGCCTATTGAGCTCTCATCCACTAAGTCAATAGCATTTCTCACAGGCAGGTCACTGATCTGGACATTGATGTCGAATGGGACCTGGTACTCGATAAACAGCTTCTGTGCACAGTCTCTTTGGCCTGTGGGACTATTCAGACTGGCCCTGGCTCCCCTTATGGGTCTGAGTTTGGGATGCCCTGCAGTGGTTGCAGCCTGCCATCCGTGCTGCCCAGGAGTGGCTAAATGCCAGCAGCTATCAGCAGCTAGAGGTGTGGGACACTAGACCCTGGGGGAACGGCTCAGCTCACACTGTTGTGGGGATATCAGTTAAAAACAGGGATCAAGCCAGCCTCCTTTTTCCTGGTGTATGCTTAAGAATAAAAACCTCCTCACTAGTATTTTGTTAAAAGTAGTTTTAGGTTCCAAGCAGAGGACTTTTCCTGCAGGCCTCTGTCCAGACACATCACAGCCTCCCACATGGTCAGTGTTCCCTACCGAAAGGTACGTCTTGCAGAATGTGGCCCAGCCTGTCCACATCCTCAGTACCCAAGTCCACAGCTGACAATAGCGTCACTCCGTGTCACCACATGTTCCTAAGGTCACCAGTGCCTTTTCTCTAAAGTGACGCAGGTTTCTCTGTACCCCCAGCTTTTGGGGCTAAGGGCTGGTGGCGAGCAGTATTAGGTTGCTCAGTCCCCCTTTGTGGACAGGAGGGAGTCGTCAGGGGTGTGGAGGGAAAGAGAACTGGCAGGTGGGGCAGCACCTGGCTGTGTTGGCAGCTAGCCTCACTTCTGTCCTGAAGGTGCTCACGGACAACTTTGGTGAAGCCAGAGTCCGTTCTGTCGGATGGGGGTGATAGCAATGAAAACGCAGCCGAAATACACAGAACCACAAATATGATTTATAAGTTGTTGTGATTTTAGCTTTACCTGTTTCTGAGCCAAATATATCAAGTAGAGATACTTAGGTTTTTTTTACTCATAAGTGATTTATTTTCACCTACAAATTTCTTTACAATATCAAATTAAATATTCTAAAAGCCTGTTAAAAGATCATGTCTGGCCAGTACTATTGCAGTAACTGGCATATAGAGGATAGTTAATAATTGTAAAGGCAGCTGAGATTTGCTTGCATGTGATTATCTTTTTGCATATTTTTCCTCTGAAAATAAGAGTATTCCTTCCCTTACAAAATTTGTGCACAAATTTGAATCAATAAAAATTTATTGGCTGAAATGCTCATTAGGCAGTTACATGAGATTGAACATAAAGGTAATGGAGAGTTATTTCCCTGAGGTAGAAAATATTGTAATGGAAAAATGATAAGGTCTGTGAAGCAGGGGATAAGCCCTAGGCCAAATACATGTACTGTGTTTTAAGAGGAAGATCTATTTATTTGAAAAGGTTGAGATCTGCTGACTAAATAAACCTACTGATAGTGCGCTCCTATGGGCCCTCCCTGGGGACACATGACTGTTATCAAAGTCGCCCCACTCCACTGTCCCACCTGGTGCGTTCTCCTCTGCCTACTGTCCCCTCCACTGAAGCATGCCCACTGCTATTTTCAGTGCTTAGGCTCCTTCAGTGCCTGGCACACAGCAGGTGCTTAGTAAAAGTGACTGGTTAACAGAAAACTCTTTTCCAGTCCAACGTGGAGCACCTGACACAGAAGATGAAGACCACCATCCAGCGGGGGCTGGTGCTCAGGTACTGGCAAACCTCTCCCCACCCTTGACCTAACTTGTCAGAGCCTATTTATGATAGCAAGTAACCATTCTCTGTCAGTATTCAGATTCTCACTCTGAATACTGAGAAAGAGTACT
>NW_004567131.1:10613740-10707728 GCF_000260355.1 Condylura cristata
TTGTGCTTTATAGTTTTTAAGATCTCTCCAAATCATACTGTTCTCTGTTCAGTGCTTTGGACAGGCAAAGGCCTGGGGTGGTCAAGCTGGCACAGGTCAACATTGCTCAGTGGGCCGCACACCCCCAGCTACCTTTTGGGTCAAAAGCTTCCTAACTCCCTAACCCCTGCTCTGGTTAACTGGGCCACTTCCAATTGTTTCAGAAATGAGAGCTGCAGTGAAAACTACACGACCGACTTCATTTACCAGCTCTATTCGGAAGAAGGAAAGGGCGTGTTCGACTGCAGGAAGAACGTGCTGGGCCACATGCAGCAGGTGGGGCCCCAGGAACCAGTAGCGCCCCCCGAAGAGGAAGCTGTGATCCACGGGGCTGGTTTTAGACCAAATTGCCAGACGATTTAAAAAAACACCTAGACAGCTACCCATCCATTTCAGTGTTTAACCAAAAATCACAGTTTGGGAATTTTCTCTTTGTAATTTTTGGGTAGACGGGATTTTTTAAGGAAACCCTATCCACTTTCATGTAATTAGTGGTGGTAGTTAACTAGAAAAAACATTCTAATTTAAGTACCTTATTAGGTACTGTTATTATTTAAATGGAAGGTCAAATACTTATTTAAGGCTAGCACAGAATCAGAATGATTTAAGAATCTTGAGGTGTCCTAAATCATAAGGGTGTCTTTGATAACAAAGCTGGAGCTTGCCTTGGGATGCCCCCATTAATTCATTTCAGAAAGTCCATGAATCTCTTGATGAAATGCAGGCATGTGTATTTTTGTGAGAATGAGGCCTGAGGTGCTCAGATTTTTGGAGGAAAGTATGCATCCTTCACTCAAGGCTAATAAGAAGTCCCATCAGGAGAGTCTAAGATAGTGACAACTGCCAGTGGCCTGTCCCAGGGGTTAAGGTTTGAAAGCCTATCCCCGGTGACAAGTCACAGGTTTGGTTTTGGTTAGTCCCAACTATACACAAGATAGAAATACAAAAAAAAAAAAAAATTCAAATTTGGTCTGTCAAAATTATGTGAAGTTTGTTCAATAACAGTAGCTTTAACTTGAATTCGCTCTAGAAAGCAGCAGCCAGGAAGGTGGGTTGCATGTCTGACATTTCACATTCCCACCCACAGGGCGGAGCACCTTCTCCATTTGATAGAAACTTTGGAACCAAAATTTCTGCCAGAGCCATGCAGTGGATCACTGAGAAACTGAAGGCATCTCAGGGCAAAGGTGTGGGTGACAGCGGGGGTGGGGGGCCTTAATGCTGAGACAGGCTGGCAGAAACTGGAGTTTTCTATACGTTAAAATCTGCTTTTCCTTCTTGGTATATATTTTCTTTTTATAATTCATCTGTAAGTGCTTTCACCTCATTAACTCTCAGCCATTTGTTCTATCCTAGTATTTCATGCGCCCCCTACTCAATGGCTGCACCACTGCCAGGGGGAGCATGGGAGGAGGGAGGCCCATTCCCTGGCCTGGTGCCCAGGCCCTTTGGCCTTTTCTCCGCAGTCCTGATCCTGGGGAAGCAGTGATAGCCGGGGAGCACCGGCTCTTGGGGGCTCCTGACCCCCCCTCTCTCGGCCACCCAGCAGAGCTGGGGCACCTAGGCAGGTTCCAGGAAGCCCTGGTTAGTTCTCTCTGCCGCGGGGTCCTACACCTGCAGTCAGCAAGCCCTCCCTTTCCCCCTCACCGTTTCTTCCTCTACTTAACTATATCATCAGCCTGATCATACACAGATCATTTTCTTTATTTTATAGGAAAATTTGTAACAGATGACTCCATCTGTGTGCTGGGAATAAACAAAAGAAAAGTTCTTTTCCAACCTGTGGTAGAGCTAAAGAAGCATACAGATTTTGAGTAAGTAAGCATAATGTCTAACCCTCACTGCTGTCCAGAGTAAATGGGGCATTGCTCCATACTTTCTGCAAGTGACTCAGTTACAAGTTTAAGAAAGCCAAGTTAGAAGATGCAAGACTTTCAGAAGTCAGGCTTACCATTTAGTGACCCCCTAGACTTGATGGAAAAGCCACGTACAGCCCCTCCCTGTGTCCAGGCAGACCAGCTTCTGCTGCACCGAGAGTGGTCTACAACTCCGCTCTTCCTCCTCCTTCACAGGCACAGAATCCCCAAAGAGCAGTGGTGGCTGAAACTGCGACCGCTCATGAAGATCTTGGCCAAGTACAAGGCCAGCTATGAGGTGTCTGACTCTGGTGAGCTGCTGGACGTGCACAGTGGCCACGAAGAGCAGGCTGCCATCTAGACGCATGGGACCTGCCTGTCTACCAGTGATGCTTCCCACTTCCTGTCTCTCACCCGTTTTTGTAACAGTTAAGTTATTTATCAGGACTTTATGTGATGTACTGTTGACATTAATACTAATTACAGCATACCCGCTACCTGTGCCCTTCACCTGTGGATCCTAAAGAGACCCAAGAGTTGTCTGCTGGACCTTCCACCCCTCATCCTGCTTTAAATGTACACCCAGTGGAATTAAACACTTGGCTAAAACTCAGTGCTCTCTTTAGTTTTCTAATTTGAAAATCTCAGGGCCTGTGGGTAGCAAACAAAGGTGAATCTGTACATATCAGCAAACTGTTTTGCACACAGCAGACATCATTTGGTAGGGAGACAGCTCTAGACTAGGACACAGGCCCCCTGAAATTGCATTGCTCTGGGAGAGGTGACCCAAACCCAGCTCTCCTGTCTGCTTCTCAAGGGACACCAGGTGTAAAGTCAGAAACACAACTCACGTGTGCTTTAAGAACAAGGTAAGTTCAAACACTGGATTCCAAGGCTGCCAACACCTCCATTATCAGCCCCACTGTTGGGGTGATCTTGGAGCCCCTCAGGCCTGTGGTTTGAGATGAGAAAGGTAACAGCTTAAAAACCAGAAATGGGGAAAACGGGCATTCTGTGGAGATGATGACAACTAAGTCTCGAGCAAGCACTGAGATGTTCCCTCCCTTCCCAAAAAATATCCTTGATAGAGACCAGGTAGGAAAAGCTTCAACTGATGTTTATTCACAGGCACTGAATTTGCTCTGGTCTGTCAGGCTGTTCAGCATATTTATATTAGTTTTCTGACAGTCCTTCCTATAACCAGTTTCATTTTTTTTTAGAAACTAAAGCAGATGTTGGGGTACCTTGGTTTATTCATTTCATTTTTAAAGGTCCCAAGAACTACTTTAGGAAAATATCATTTAAAATGACAAAAGCAGGGTAGGTTAGAGTTGCTTTTTATTTTTAAAATAAATATTCTAGGGTTAGTTAAAATTAGTGTTTACATCATTAGAAGTTTTTTAAATTATAATTTGTACACCTCTGCCATGTAATGCATGATTATTTAAACTGCAGGATTCTGGTCTGATTTGCTAGGGTGATACCTTTAGTGAGGTGATATATACATATGATCGATTTGGGGGGAATTAAAACACAGTAATTTTACTGACTTCACAAATTAAACTGTCCTTGGAATTTGTTATCTTATTATCCATGAGGGGTCCTTGGCGAGCTTTGCATTTTCTGGTCCGAGGATAGCCAGTCCATGTGTGCTCTTCCCAACACCAAGGTACCTGAAAGGAAGGAAGGTGCTCAGGACTGTCTCCCACGTGGGGGACCTCAGAAGTTCGAGGAGGCTCTAAACACAGCAAGGGCCTTACTCACTTGTTGCTCACGTCGAGAAGACCTTTGTGGCAGACAGCAAAGAGCTGTTCCCGGTGTGCCTGCTTCAACTCGTCCGAAAGCCCATACAGGAAGTGGTCCAGCCCTGAAAGGGAACACAGGTGCTGACCCTGGACATGATCACCTACTGACATGTCCACCAAAGGTCAGGTCATGACCGTCAGCTTCCGTTGGAGCCTCTCCCCTTTGGGGGTGAGGATGAGGACAAGTGAGGCTCTGGCTGGGACTACTGCAGCCACATGGCCAGAACCCAGAGCATGGCATCCTGTCTGGCACAGACAACAGCATGCGATGGTGACGATGGCAAGTACCTTTGTCCGAAGGGGCCACAGGAGCATCAACAGCAGAGAAAACTGACAACTTGGCTTCATCGATGTCCTGCTGGGAGAATCGTCCAGCCTTGGCCCAGTCCACAGCCTTTGCAAAGTATTGAAGTGTTTCTACTGAATGTGGATCCCTAAGAGACCCAAAGAGTTACATATTCATCCATCAGTGGGTGGAAAAGGAAACAGTTATCATGTACTGGTTTAACTTCCAACATTTTCTAGTCCTTCACAGGTCTATTTCAATGCTTAGTTTAAACAGCTCACTGACAAATCAATACTCTGGAAGTTTAATAAATCTAACGCAGATCCATCCACCTGATCTTGCCACCAGAAATGCGACTTTCTGATTTCACTTGGAGAAGTGAGATAGATACAGAGGAAAGTCTGACTGAAAGGAAGTAGATGTATGCAGGAAAGCCAAGCAGATCAAATACTGTGTCATTAAGTATCACCCAGAACAGTCTAATAATCACCTTGTGTGGGCCAGTTTCTGAGCGCCTTCATTGTCTACACAGAACTCCAAAGCCCTCTGCCCACACCCATGCACTGCTGAGCATGGCGTGTGGGCAGTGAGGGTGGGCTCATGTGTGGTTTTTCTATCCCGCTCCAGAACCACAGCTCCAAACAACAGTAAGCAGGACAGAACCCAAAGCAGTTCTGGAGAAAGACAGAGCTGAGTCAGAGGGTAGCAGGCAATCACCCCTTCCTTTGGGTGTGAAGCCTTCAGGCAGGGGACCCCCAGAAAGGAAAGTATTTCCCTTTTACTCAGGGTAATCCTAACTGTTCAGTCGTATCTAACTTCCAGAGTTCACGTGAGACAAAGTGTTTCCTTATCTACCCCACTGCTAAAACCTAACAACCACAAGGGCATTGCTGGGAGTGGTTAAGTGCTGAGAAGTGGAAACAACTTTTCTAACATTCACCCCAGAGTGATGACAGTGACGCCTCAATGACTGGATGATCCAGTGATGTTGTGTCTCCAAGTCAGAGAAAAACTTACCTATATGAATAAAAAGTGAATATTCCATTATGACCGAGTTTAGCACCTCCACCGTAAGCACCGCCTTTTTCTCGAATTTCCGTATGCAAGAACTTGGTGGTCATCAAACGTGCAAGGATCTTAAGGCTAAAATGTACAATTAAAAGAAATGTAAGTTAAACATGAACAGGTGACTGAGAAGTTGCAGTATAACCTAAAAGTTGCCTAATGGATAATTGCATGAAAACAAAAGTAAAAATCAAGTTTTAATGCGACATATACATGATAGTCAAGTTTAAAAAGTGAACATAATTTCCGAAAGGTGGACTTAGCTCAAGAGAACACATGGTCCAGTGTGGACATGAACTTTACTTGGACCCTCCTCACACTACTGTAAAATCTGTTGTAACACACAAAGCACTTAAAAAAAATCAGGAGAAAAAATATCCAAGAACTTCCCACGTGTATAAATGTCTACTATGAATCCCACGATCCTGTGACCTTGTAAGTGCTTAATAGCTGAAGCCCTAAAAAAGGGTGGTTCTTTAGAAAGTTTTTCCACCTGATCAGGAGCGTGGAGACATGGGCTTGCTGTTCTGAGCACCGGGCCAGCTCCCACCACCCTTTTTATAACCAGAGGGAGGTGAAAACGGTCAAATGAGTAACTAAATGGGCAGGTATGAACTCATTATTCCTGAGGCCAGTGAGGAGGAAAAGCCGTTCGCACCATGCACCCAGGAGGGCGGCTGGGCCGGAGTGCCAGGTTGTGCCCTGGCTGCACAGGTGCCGCAGTTTACCTGCCACGTGCTTGTCCTTAGAAGGTTCTGTATTACATATGGAACACACTGTTGGAATACGTAAAAGGGAAAAATCTAACTCTAGTTTTAAACCTTTTCTGATAGTAGAAATATGTCACTGTATTTTTTGACCAAGGCACACAGAACACATTTATTGGCTATAGAAATTTGGCAATAAATTCACAGCACAGCTGATGACACAGCACAGCTGATAAAAATGATTCCTTTTGTTTTTTTTTTAACATGGAACTTCCTTTTTCTTGAACCAGCACTGACTCCATAGTTTATCCAGTTCCCACGTGCTGCCAACAACATCCACCCTCTCCCAGAACACGGGTTCCTTGTAAGTGGCCACTCTTGATCCTGCCTATGAAACCCCTGCCGCCCCACTCACCTGGCGTGGTCCGGGTCTGTGTAAGGGGCAGTCCGAACACATTCGCCAACATAGTTCACTGGGAAGGGAAGCAGGAAATGCGTCTTCATTTGGCAAGGTTTGAAAGCTGGGTCCTGAGAAGTAAAGAGCTTCACTCAGCCGGGCTGCGTAGGGTGCGACCCAGGTGGAGGGTGGGTGCTCCCGGAGGTCCCTCATGCAGCTGTGTTCTCGAATGTTACAATGGTAGACATATTGCTCCACACAGCTTTCTACTTTCAAACTAAAGGGAAATATTCCAACCCAGATGCAATGCTACAAAATGTTTTTGGTTGAAAACAACTCATCCCATGGCCGGCATTATGTCAGTAGTTAGGCCGTAACTTCAGCTTTATGTCTCCCCAGGGGCAAGTGTTAAAACTGCCATCCTCTGCTGAATAATATCAGCACCGTGGCTGAGAGAGTAGGGAGGGATTCCACTGCCCTGCTGAAGGTGAACCAGTGAGTGGTTTGTTTGTTAGACTGAAGCTAAGCTGCACTGGTTCTCACTGGAACCTCTAGTCAGTACCAGCAGGCACGATGCAAGCTGTCCACAGTAAAAAATGTTAATGGGCTCACAAAATTCAGTGGAAAAGGCACCTGGCTGGCAGTCTGTGAACTGGCTGCCCCCTTAAGACTCAGGGTATGCAACAGGGGTCAGGCTGGGCTAGTCCTGTAGAGACTGGGTGGGTGTTGACTTACCGTGATCAGCTTCCTTATGATTTGTGAGCCACTGATGTGTGTGCTTTCACTGGACTGACTGGGTGAAGGTTTCTGAAAATCATTTCCAAGAGAAGTCAGGAAAAAAAAAATGTATGTGAACTATGGTGAGCTACATAATATATGCTAGAAAATTACCAGAACAAAGCTCTTCTAAATAACATTGTTAGCATTTTAAACAAGAGGGGGACAGTCAGAAGGCGAGGTGCAGTGGCATGCCACCTTCACAGGGCAGCTGCAGGGACTGCCAGTCAACCCTCAGCCTGGGAACCAGCATTTCTCTATTCTCTGCTCACCCACATGGACCCCCATTCTCTGCTGATCTGCATAAACCCACATTCCAGTTAGTCAGACTGATCAGGTTAGCTGATGCAAGTTGATGCAACCCAGATGTAACTAGATGGGTGACGGTCTCTCCAGCAGCTGCAGGATGGGTGTTACCCAACATACTTCTATTTTTACCAGCATGTCCCAACAGTCACGAGATTCAAGTGATAATAGCACAGATGAGACAGCTAGCCACAGGTCTCAACTGGTTTGTTTACATGGGTCACCAGGCCAGCTACAGACCCCCATCTGTGAAGTGGGTCCCTCACCTGTGAAGTGGGGACATCAGCACCCACAGGATGGCTCAGGGGGTTAACATGTTGACATAAGCTAGCTGGGACCTGGGAAGTGTGCTCGGGCCCACCACTCAGCACTACCTCACCTCTACCACATGTGGGCGCACGGGCTTCCGTTCCTTTTTACTCCGACCAATGCTTCTGACAAAGTTTTCTACAGCTTTCTCTGTCTGAGGCAGTTGCTGAGGGGTGGCATTCACTGAACATCTGTTTTAAAATATATATCCAGGAAATGATCATAAAAAAAAAATGAAAGTTTTACTAACACTACATTTTGTATAACAAAAGCAAACTTTCTATAGTGTTTTCAAATGTTAAATAATATTAAAGCCATTTGACTTCTCTACAGTGCTTTAAGTTACAAAAAGTCTTCATATATTTCAAATGTGTTGAGGTATAAATAACCATCAAGATGTGTTTCACCTCAAAAGTCTGTTCTTCTGAAGGGGCAAAGATAATACCAACAATACCTTCAGACTTAATTACCAGAAAGAGGAATTCAAAATTACTGTCTAGAAGAGAAATCCTACTTTCAAAAAATATTTTTAAATTAGTTCCAAATTCTATAGAATCACAAATACTATCATATGAAAGTTACTTAAACTGAACAGTAAATGTACAGTACCACAGAAAATATGCAATGCCCTATATCCACTTTAACTAATTACAGTAGGTGCTGAAATAGTAACTATTCCAGGGAGTGCAGCAACTGCTCTTCACCCTACCTCATGTTATCACAGTTTAATAAATGTTTCTTGATGCGCGGGAGCTTTCTCAGGATGGGTTTGATGTCCGTCATTTCTGCAATTCTCTTCATCAACCTCACCTAAGCCAGAGAAATTGATGTACTGAGGCAGACCCTTCAGTGGACTGCAGGGGAACCACACCCCCACCTTCAGTCCAGAAATGTTCATCCCTGGTACAAATTGCTATTTGTGGACTGAGGGGCTGGACAGGGAATGGTGAGTTCAAGCTTCCTCCCCATGAAACTTGGTCAGTTAGAGGTAGTTTTTCTCAACATACAACTTATTACCAGAGACTAAGCCTGGAAGACCTGGCAACCCAGTAACAAAGGTCCCCTATGCGCATCACCTGATCCATCCCACCAAAGGTTTCCTTTAAGTCTCCAGCAGGTGTCAGGGTTCTGCCCGCTCTGATGGATGCGTAGAGATGCCCAGAGTCTGGGATCCCATTGGAGAGCTCTTGAGCAGCCATCTTCACCAACACTCTGAAGTGTTCTTCTTCTTCAAAGCATGGGCTACCAAAAGGAAAATAAAGGCTTACAGGCCCATCCACTCTCCCTTGAGTGTCATAGGAAATGTATTAAGTGTAATTTTCAGATAATGGAAGCCTGAGGAATTTACAAGTGCACAAAGAACAACAAGTAAAATAAGGTTGAAACAACCACCAACAAATGAGTAAAAGCAGCGCCTTTCAGAACACTGCAGACTCCCTCTCTGATACGCCCCAGGATGGACATCTTTGCAAATAGTTACTTGTTAAATATTTCGCTCCACAGATGCATCATGTCTGGCAGGTTTCTATCGAGGCAGAAAGATGAAAAAAGTACACCCTAAATTGTGAACAGAAAAAAAAAAATTAATTTGATGTAAACTGAGAAAAAAACACAGGTGAAACATACTGTGGGGCACAGCTTCGATGTGCAAATAGAGGCTACCTGCTCATAGGAGTCCAGGTGTGAGTCATCTGGGAGCACCAGGGGGGAGACCGTCATGCCTCCCGTCTTCAGCTCGATCTGCTGCGCTTGTTCCCTATAGTTGAGAATGCCGCAGCCCAGCCTGTGGATGGAAAGATCCCTGTCGGACCAATGCCACTGGGCAGCGGCATCCAGAACAAGCCCAGAGCCACCGCCCTCATGACTCTTGTGCTTCGTCACACAGCAGGATGTGTGTCTGTGTCCTTCTCACGTGGTCCCCTTCTCTGCCAGGTGGAAGCTAACCCAGCAGAATCTCATCCACCAGACACCCAGAAATGTTTTAGTTCCCTATCATTTTCTTTTTCTTCTACAATATTCTGACACATATTTCATCTGCTAAAGTTTTAGTTTTTTTTTTTTTTAAGAAGCAGGTCTCCTTAGTATGGATAATTTTGGAAAAATTACTAACTGCTGTTCTTCCAGGAAATTTAAGCCAGGGCACCAACTTTGAGGTTTCTTCTAAAGCCATCGGAGCCACAGAAGGCCGAGCAGTGGAAGCAGAATATAAAAGAAAGGCCAGGACAGGACCTTCCACAAGGTCAAAAATATTTTCCTATGATCAGAGTCTCAGCCAGGGCAGGAGGGGTCTCACACCCACCAGATCCTTCCACACTGAGTCTGTGCCCACTCTGGCAGCTAGGCAGTCCTCCCTGTTGCTCAGGGGACCTACCCCCCCACTCTCTGAAATTCAGTGGGGGACAGCCTAAGCTCTACCAACCTGAGTCGGCCATGTTGGCCAGAGAAGCAGGGACAGGCAGCAGTGTGTACCATGATCTCTGCTTACTGAGGGGCAACAATCACAAAATTAGCTCAGAAGAGGGGGTTCATGGCACATCCTCCAGATAGCTCCAGGCCTCCAGGCCATATTTATTTCATCACTTACATTTTCTGATTAAAAAAATTCTTTTCAATCTTATGAAGAACTTAATTGTTGAAAATCATGTATCCATTACAATTGTTTTCAACTCTGGATTCATAAAAACATTTTAGTAAGAAAACCGATTTTAAGAAAAACTATAAACATACTGCATAAGTAACTTGTCTACTGTAACAACAGTACATGTTTTGAACGAATCAATCACTGCAAAGTGATTACTGGTGTGTTAAAGCACAAAAAACCACATGCCCCAAAACCCCAAAGAATGGAAGCACAAGGTGGTCTATGCACTTGGGTGTCGGCCTCGCACGGGACTTACTTGGTGAGGACGCTACAGAAGAGAGGCACGTAGGGCCTGAGCTCCTCAGGGAGGGAGTTGAGGCTGGAGAAGGCACGGAAGTACACCATGCCGTTGGTGGGCTGGGCACAGTACTGCACGGGGGTGTCTCCAGCTGGAGAAATAAAGGGCATTAAGTTATTTTCATTATCAGAAAATTTTACTCATTTAATCCTCTTAATACTGAAAACTAATGCCAATACTTCATAAGGGTAGAGACTGAAAGCATGTTTTAACAAATACTTCCCGTTTGCTCTAATTTACACAAATTTCCCCGCTCCACTTTCATCATGGTAAAAACCCAAACGATTTAACAAGAAAGTAACCCTTGTTTTTTTAAGATTTAGAACAAAATATATAATAATGTTCAGGATTCAGAACCACATAGCCTTCACTTTTAGCAGATCAGATCCTTACAGGTAGCCATGCTACATCTGACCCACTTTCATTAACCCAGAGCCACTCACCCTCAAACTGTTCCAGCACTCCTAGAGGCCCACGGCTCACCATAGTCCCAGATCACGGCACCTTCCCAACATGCCCTGTTTTTCATTTGGCATCTCTAGCCCAAATCCCTAAAAGCTGATGGCTGACTTATTTCACTAACTCAGGCCTATGTGCCGCTCTCCTGTAGTGACTCCTGATTGATGCTTTTAATCAACATGCAATGGGCTTCACCGACAAACCACAGCCAAGGGGGATCAAAAGGACAGGACATTAACTATGCTTTCCAGAAGGAAAAAAATTTGTTTACATGTGCTTACATCAATATATAAAAATCATGTGACAAACAGGATAAACACTGTTAAAAATGCAAGGTAGGCTAGAGAGGTAGCACAGAAATCAAAACAACGCTCACGAGCAAGCCTCTAGTGCACAGTCCCCCAGGACGGCCCAGCCGAGTTAAGTTGAGGCCCACGAGGAAACCAACTAACTGTCAGCACCAGACAGGTAATTCCATTCCAGAGCGTGTATCTCATTTGCTCTGCAGAACCTAATTGGAGTCACCTTATTCCTAGTTGCATGAAAAGACTTCCGGTAAAAGGTAAGTAACTGACTTGTCTCTTGTTGGTAACTATAAAACAACACCCATTTGCCACTTCCGCACCGGGGACTACTAAAGAACAGCAACATCTCATTGCCTCCTTATTGCCTCCTTATAGAAGAGCTGGAAAGAAACAGGAAGGCCGTTTTCCTGATTGATAAAGCAAATCCCACACTCCAGCTTTCTGCCTGAAAATTCCTGGCAGTTTAAGTTTCAGATGACCGAAGTTTAGCCAGTCTACTCCCCTGCTGGATTTGTTAAAGTTTCCTCTGCACTATGCCTGATGGACTCACAGTCCGGGGTGGCTGATCCTTGTTGTGAGTCTGAAACATGATTCCTAGTGATAAGCACTTTCTTGATGATCTTTCAGTCTGGGGATTTCTAAGTTGACAGCTTCCAACCAGAAGCCAGAGTGAAAGTGGGCACCTTCAATCACTTGAAGCACAGCCCTGCCACCTTCCTAGTGTAAGGCTGAGCAAAAGAGCAAACCTGGACCATGGGCTCAGAGGATAGCTGGGTCTATGAAGAACTGCACTTAAAACAGCCACAAGCTTCTAGAAGCAATAAACCACTGTGCCCGTTAACCCCACTGGGAGAAAACAGACACTACTAGCTCAAGTCTATCATTATTCAACGTTAATAAATATCTACAAGAATTCTGAATAGCAAAGTACAATATCAATAATAGGGGCGCTCCAAAGCTTTGAGGATGCATGACTCTACTTCCGTGGGCACAAAAACATGCAGTGACGAGCCTGAGCAGCCACAAACCATCGGCGCACACAGCACTGACCTGCCAAGGACACCTGCAAGTCTGTGAACGTGAGGGTGGGCGAGATGTCTGATACCTTCAACGCTGGCAGACAAGAGGCATCTTGAGGTTTACTCTGCTCAGTCTGTAATTTTAAACCTAAAAAAAGGGGGAAAGAGGATGAATGACTACTCAGGATAATAATAAAAGGTTCTTTCTATGCAATTTGCCATCTCCATTTGTGAGACCTTACACCAAGACTGGTCACCCCACACCACACTGGGACCCCACTGGCATCACAGGCACCCGCTATGGCCGACTCAGCTAGATTGCAGCTCAGTGGGCTGGCCTTTCTCACTCTCATCGTAGCTTCCTCAAAAGCATCTGTACTGGAGGGAAAAGGTTTGCTCAGTTTCCTCTCCACCCACCTCCCCAAATTTTATAGTAGACAGATTAAATCAGCTTTAAAAGGTTCAAACCATGTCTATCTGAACTAAAATTTAATGACTTTTGTGCCTATTTATTAATATTTAATTTTCCTTATCTCAGCAAAATATTTGGTGGTACAATCACATACATTTCACAAAGTATAGCAATGCTTCAAACGACATGTTCTTGGCCTGCTCATGAGTTGACCTGATCAGAGAACTCTCCCTTTCCAGTGTCAGAGGCTGAGTGTGCCCATGAGAGTGATTCATATAAAATATCAGCATATGATTCTGCAAACATGTCATTTCACTTACAGGACCCACAGGGATTACTCCAACTCATGCGGATACACCCTCTTAACAGCTGATAAGCAAACCCACACAAGTAGAGTGACTCATTGACCTTCACCCTCTGGCCCCCTTCAAGTTCCCTGAGAGCCAGCAACCTTTTAGCTGGCCCCTATACACACTTTCATAGGCATTTCTTCTACCTGAGCCCCAAGTCAAGATAAGTTGACCTGGCCTCTCCTGCTAGCAATTTGGTGACCCCAAGGGATACTGTGATGAGAAGCTCCCACCCTCAAGACTTTCAATGACCTGGTCCAGTCCCAGGGTGATGACCTCCTCAGTCACTCAGCCCCCCAGCCTTTCAGATAGCTTCCCACTCCTACCTCTTGACCCTTCAGTCTTAGAGCAGTTCACAGGCTGCCATCTTTTATCACTGTGTACCTGCCTAACACCACTGTAGTTCTCAGAGCATGCAGTGGTCAGCACAGAAACTTCCAGAATTTTCTCCTCCTTCAACCACATCACAAACTTTTACTGAATTTAATACACTGCATACAGACACCCCCCAATTGGGGGATTATTGAATTTTAATAAATCAGACACCTTCCTCTTCTGGAGCTAGACTCAGAATGCTCGCACTGAAGTTTAGACTCCAGACTTACAGTCTGAGAGGGGCACCCAATGCACAAGCCCTGAGTCCTGCCATAGGACTTGTCAATGACTCTAAGATAAAAACACACTTTTTATGTCTTGCTTATCCCCATGTAGACGTCAACTGGTTCCTTAAAAAAAAAAAAAAAAAAGCCACTCCCCCCACAGCCAGGCTGGGAAAGTGGTAACTCAGAACTACATTCTGTTGCTTGTGTGTGCAATGACCTTGTGGACTGCAGATGACCCTGACTGAAATGCAAGATGGAACCAGTCCAAGGACACTTACTGAAGTCTGTGACATTACTCATCACGATTAGCATGTCGAATCCATCACAGAATTTAAGTAACTGTACTGCATAAATGTACTGCGTAAACAAGAATTCAGAAAGCATGAATAATAGGCTACAGGTTAAAATGTTAATCTGGCCTTTTTTAGATTATATCATCTCAAACTTAGCATGATTAAATGCAGTTGCCTGCTTCTTGCATAAAGCATAAAGGCAACCCTACGTCCTGAGACACCTGATGATTCCTCACATAATCCCATTCCCAGTACTTATTTTTTTCTGATTGGGGGGTATAAACATCTATGTGTGTGTACTACACGTTTTCATAATTTTTATTCACTTAAAAATGACTTTAAATATTAAAAAAATATAAAAAATTTGCTATTTTAAAGATACAGTTCAGAGTTTTGACAAATGTATGAAGTCATAAAGTTGCCACATCATGATATAAAATATTTCCACCAGCACAGAACGTTCTGCCCACTGCTGCCTACCTCTGCCTCCTAACACTAGATTTTTGCCATTTCTAAGGTTTTGAGTAAATCAGTTGACTTATTCCATAAGTTTTTTTTGTGTCTGGCTTATTTTGTCTGGACAATACTTGTGTGGCTCACCGACATGGAGTTCATCAGTATCTTATCCTCTGTGTGCCTGAGCAGTGTTTCTTGGGTGGCTGTGCCATGATGACAGAAATTGGGGTGTTTTCCGTTCTGGGCAGACAGGCACCGTTAATTTTCTTCCACAAATACTTAAGAGTGGGACAACTGGATTTTATGGGAAAGCTGGGATTAGCACGATTAGTGCTTGTCCCTGCCTGCACCCCAAGGACAGTGGTCACAACCTTTATCCCACAAAAGAATGTCTCTCCGAATTCACAGTGTGGCCTGTCTGCTGGGTTCATTTGCAATCAACTACGTGCAGGACATTTCAGTAGCAAATTACAGCCCTGGTAATTAGAAGATTTTTACACATCTATAAAATAAATATAATTTACAAAACTACCTCTTTTCTATCACTCCACCTTTCCCACTGACCCTCAGTGAATTTTCTGAAAGTAAAGTCTGAATTTTCTGAAAACAAGGAGTGATCTTCTCCATCACACCAAATGTAGAACTTTGTAGACACCCAGGAAATACTTGTTGGTTGAAATAATTCTTAGCTCCCATTGTAAACTCAATATAAGGGTCACTGGGGTTGCGAAGACTAGGAATTACTAAAAACAAAAGTAAACGTCTAACCTTTTTCATAGATCTGCTGCTTGTCTTTCGGGGAAAGGGAACTGACTTTTTCCTTTAGTTTTTCAGTCTCCAGTTGTGTTTGCTTCTCAGAGTACTTGTCATCTGGTTTCATTGATAAAGTTAACTTATGGTGATTATTCTGCAATAACCATAAAACAAAAAGCCGATTAAAGCAAGACTATATCAAAGCCTGACATGCTGAACCCCCTCTGCAGGGTGCACTTGGCCACAGTTCCATTTTCCCATTTTAAAGTGCCCATAACAGAACTCATGCCCGGGTGGCATTTCACAGCGTACCTGAAATTCTCTCAATGACACTGGCTACGTAGTAAGTATATAATTCAATATTCTGCTATCACAACCACCAAGCTGACATTTAGATGCTAAGTTGGTAAACAGTGTGTTATGTTGATTATGTAATAATAATTAAGGTAACTATTACTGTATTTGCTCAATCAGAAACGCACTGTATTTAACATTTTTATACCTCGGTCATACCAAAATCTGCACTTCAAAATCTTATTAATCTTTGACTTAAAACTGAAAATAACTCAGAACAGAATAACTTAATCTTATTCAATCTTCTTTTCATTATTCAATGCTAGCTTCTCCAAGGGTAGAATTAAATTCTCCATCCAAATAAATTAATTTGACCTAATATAAAAACACATGTGATTTAATACACCGTTCTTATTTCAACAATTAACATGCTTACTTGTAATATGACAGAGAGGTGAGAGAAGCAGAGCACAAGAGCTTTATGAAGACTCGAGTTACAGAGATCCCCGAGTGCTGCAACCAACTCCTGATTCTGATTGTTGTGACAGCACAGCCACTACCCTCAGAACAGACTTACTTCAGATTCACCACAGCTCTCACAGTGCGTCTACCACATAATGCCCACACCCTAGGGAACAAAGACCAGGGCAAACACCCAGAAGTCTAAGGAAATGAGCAAGCATGCATCCTTCATAAAAATACCTGAACATTAGAACTCAGGTGTGTGATCTTATATTTTACATACCTTTTCTATTAACAAAATATATGCAGATGTTTGTTTACATGTCCATGTACAAAAAATATATACATTCACAAATAAAAGCTAACTTGCATTATAATGCAGAAAATGCGATCTTTTGAGTTAGTATCTGCATTTAAATTTCTAATTAGGAAATTATGTCATCTTAACAAAACTGACTTACTCATCATAGCTCTTGTTCCCAAAGTTCCATTCACTATTACAAAATCCAACTTCAAAATTACATGGACATAAAATCTCCAGTTGTCTCACCTTAAAATACTGTTTTACTTTCTCTTGCAAAAATTTGGGGTTTTCCTCAAGGCACTTCCTGAATTGAGTCACTTGGCCTCCCAGCTTCAGGAGTTCCACAGGGTCCCCATCATGATTCCAGCAGGAAGCTATGTACTGAAATGGAATTTCAGATCGACAGTCCACATCACAGTATGTCCCCCATACACTCGGTAAACACCATAGACATGACATGAAGAGCATTTCTGTATTTAAAAATACTACAATGACTGTTGGCAAGAAAAAATAAGTCATTGTTTTGTTTAGAAAAAAAGCTGAATTCACTTTAAATCTGCTTTTTTGTAGCATAAAAGTACAATTGTTAAATTAATTTTAAAAAGAAAAATTACCAACATAACAGTTATCATAAATTCCTAACCATTTCAAATATTCTGCATTTACCTATTTTACATAAAAACAAGAAATCAAAACATCATAAAATAAGCTAGTAAAATATAATAAAAATAAAATAAAAATTTTATGAGCTCCAAAACAGTGTAACTTTCAAGGTTCAAATGAAATACACTATGAATCTCAATGTACAGAACTGTCAAAAACTCCTGTTCACAAAGATTTTAAAAAATAAAGGAAAAAAATGGAAACATAGGAATCGGCTGAGAAATCACACACCGAGGTCAGGGCGAGCCCAAAGCTGACAGACTGATGCTTCATCTGTATTTCAATTTTATGAAGTAAGGCTTCAATGCGATCATCCTCAAAGCCTTTTCTGCAGAGGTAAGAAAGGACACCAGTGTTTGCACACACAGCGACAGAGATAATATTGACACAACTCAATGCAAAGAGATGATGTTTCTTTTATCACACAGGGAGACCGGGGCCCTTCAATGGAACCCAGAAGGTGAGCTTGTCTCTGTGGGTGGCAACTCACTCAGCGACTTCATCAATTGTCCGGTCAATGATGTCTTGAACTGCCCCGATGTCTTTCTCCGAAATTCCCTGCAGGCCCACGCTGAAGAAGGCCTCCCTGGTGTGGCCATTGTATCTGAATACAAATCCGAAAATGCATCAAATCCATACAACTTTTGCTTATCACGTGCACTATTTAAAGAGCAAATAGCCCACCAGAGCAGAAGCTTAAACTCTCAAGTCCTCCATGAAAACCCAATTCAAGCAGGTCCCCTGACACTTGCTTCAGACAGTCATGTCTACGTTCATGTGCTTTTAACATTTCTAGGAGCAATATAATTTAAACATGAGGCACCATAAAAGAATCTAAAAAAAGAGGACTGCCAATTTTTATAAAATTCTAGATTTCAAAGACTATCTCATGTGACCTGGCATTTAAAACAGGCAGCACTTTGCCATTCTGAGATCTTAGAAAATCTGAAAATCTATCTTGTTTTAGATGAATTTTTTTGAACAACTTACCCTAGAGGAGCCATAACCAGTTCATTCTGGAATCATCATCTAACACAGTCTGTGCTGGATCAGGGGAGTGTGGAGGAGGGATCCTCTGACTTTAGGGGTCAAGTCTCCTATGTCCCTGACTCTCGTCCACCAGATACCAGAAACTCTCTTCCCCAGTATGACAACTGAAAATGTGTGCAGACATTTAACAATGTCAAAATTGCCTCCAGTTATGGACAACCTGACCCAGTAATAAAACTTACCCAACATCAGGAGAAAAGTCTGTGCCAAGTCCAGACTCAATTAAAGCTTTGTAGAAGGGAGAGTTGGGTCCACCAATCAAGAGCGAAGACAAAAGATTTAATGTGAAGGCTTCAAATGTATCGGTGATGCTACATTAAAAAAAAAAAATGGGAGTAGGAAGGGAGGGCACACTGATCCTTAAACACATTTTTAAAATCATCAAAAATCACTACTAATTGACATGGTTATTTCTAAAGAAGCCAAAGTTTTATTAGAAAGTATTTTCATTTCAATCTCTTAATTTATACACATCTAATAGCAAAAACATTTTATATGTTTCTATTTAATCTTTTAATTTACATATTTCTACTAGCAAAAAAAAAAAAAAAGTAATATTTTGCTTGCAAAGTTTTTATACACTAGTTTGTTTTTGGCCAGACCATAAAGATGATATAGCTGCCCATTGAATGTTATGGCTTGACTATATTTAAACACTCTGACATTTACTATTTCAGTTGTATTTGCACCATCAATACTACAGTGAGGTAAGAAATAGGTAAGCCGTGACGCAATGCGGCAAGCTGGACAGCTGAGGATTCATCCTAACACAGCAGCAGCGGGTTCCTGAGGCCGTCCAGGGGACCCTGTACCTCTAGCTTAGTTGTGTGTGCCATTAATGATCCTGAGGCCAGTATTCACACTGTTTTCCCTGCTCCACAGAATCTGTGATCCCCAAATGTTAACACAATGTTTTCTTTCAATCTTTTCTTTATAGAAATGAACCCTAAAGTGTAATAAACCTATGACTTCTCTTCTGGATGGCTACCAAAGCAATTTTACCTAAAACAGCCCATGCTATTGTTAAAAGAACCCTGATCCCTAGGTCCTAACCACACATCTATTTATTCTTAACTGGCAAGTCACCTCCTCTCTCCTGCCCAGCACCTGTTTCAGCTGTTCCCAACAATAGGAATTTTCAGTGACACTCACTCAGGTAGGAGGAAACTGACACTGACAGTTGTCTGTTTAGTGGAATCTGCAGCCAGTGAGTCTGGGCCACATGTGATCTGGAACTCCCTCTGGAAGGCAACATGATGGTTTTTAAGCTGGCACAGAGTACGCATGAAAAGGTTTAAACTAGAACAGGTTATCTAGATTGAGAAAATGGTCCAAGAAATGCTTTCCATTAAAAATTTATTCTCTCTTCAAACAATCTTTAGTTAGGCTTGAAAAGTTCTTAATACACTGCAGAAACCACAACAACATCTAATAGTCCTATTGTTGACACACAGTTCTGGCCTTCATCTTAATGTGTTTCATAGACATGGTAAAAACTTGAGCAGGCACTCACAGGCTTATCCCAGGGCTTCTGAGCTGGCACTGCAGTTTTGGGCTCAATTCTCTGAAATTTACTCAAAGCTTCTTCATGAATTTGTTTCAGATGCTGTTCTAATGGAAAATTTCCATAAGTGAAGAACCTGAAATTTTGAGACTTAATTAGTCTACTTTCCTTTAAAAGATTAGAAACACCAATGGCTTGTGTATGAAAGGGAAGGTGTACAGTGAAAAGCAGATTATGTCCGCTTCCATTCCAAAGAGAACTCACAAAAATAGTCTTCTATTTAGTTTAACTACAAACAGCAAACAGAAGCACTTACTGTTACGATTCTTTCTTTCACAAACATAACTCAAATTATACAGAAACAATTAATGAAATCTGGTAAAAATTGTTCTTTAGCATCTGTCATACCTACAGTAAAGGCATCAAAAGGCCAAATAAACTACACATTATTTTAAAACTTGGCTACAGTCATAGTCATATCCTACGGCATCTAATACTGATAAATAATTTCATGAAGTTTCATTTTAGGCTACACATTTTAACATAACACATTCCTTCAAACAAGTAAAAGGCATTACAATGGCACAGGTGAATTTTTTCTTTATTGTTGTCTTAACTATGGTTAAGAGTTTGAGAACTAATATATATTAAAGACTCTTCAGAAATCTCCACTGAAAGGTCTAGGATAACGTGGAAGAGCGAGTGTCCCCAGGCTGGCCAAGATGCTGGTCTAAGTGCCCTTTTCCATTGAGCCACTTATCTCCTCGGAGGCATGCATACTGCAAACCTGAAACGGGGTGAGTCTGGATGGGGTGGGGAACAGCAACCACTTAGCAGGACCAAAGAAACTGTCAGTCAACATGAGTAGTTAAAAGAGAACAACCTTGGGTTATAGCTGGGGCAACTCGAGCATCCCTGGTGGCACAAGGATTAAAATCTCAGCACTAACAAGCTATCGCCAGCCTTCGTGGCAGGAGCTCCATTCCCGCCAGGGAGCTGACCCATATGGCACAGCAGACCTCTCCTGTCTTGCCCCCTTGCTTCCCTTAGCAGTGTATTTTAGTCTGTCAGCCTGTTTTGCGTCCCACTGTCTGATGAATCCTCTCACCCCCTGCACCTGTGGCCTGTATCCCAGTTCTTGTATGCATAAATGAGTAAAATAAAAATAAAACTCAAAAAAATTAAAGATTCCATCTGATTATGTAATCTCAAATACAAAATATGCATTAACAGTATTTCATTGAGGACACAATGGTATTAAAAATGTGAAACAAGCCAAATAAGGCTTTAAGAAAAAGCTCTTTCTGTTGTCACCAAGGGAGCTGCTGTTACCATTTCTCCACAGCAAAGGTGGAGAATCACTGTTTTTTTTCCATCAGCAATATTTCAGGGTAACACACAGCCCCACTGATGGGAGGAGAGCACCTCTTTACAGAAGCACAGATAATAATTTTAAAGAAATATTCTTTAGGAAAAGAATTGCTCCTACACTAAAGGAATTGCTCCTGGCATCAACCATCAATGATAGAACAGGAACAGGTTGATGAGAATATTCACAGGGCACTTGTCAAGGTTATGGGTGACCAGGTTTGAAGAGAGGTGTCTGAGTCAGCGAAGAGACTTTGGCATCTCTACTGCTGATAGCAGGTGGGAGACAGACACAGCAGATGGTATAAGCTATGAAGGAGAAGCTTGGTCAGCTCTGAGGAAACAAGGGAATGTGTCCACAGTGCCACAGAGAGGCAGTCAGATGGCAACAGGTGACAAAAATCCAGAGGAATTCTTGGTGTGATGTGTTCAACTTGTCAATGATAGTAAGAAAGAAGACACAGTGACAAAGTACAAAGAGATACACAACGTAAGTTCATGTGGATCAAAAGAATATCTGGTGGACAACAGGAAGTGTGAATTTAGAACAGAGTAGAAGGGGGTTTTAGGCAAGTACTCTGTGTCACTAAATGGGAAGTACTGTTTTCTTATATAAGAAAATAGTCTAATGTTTTAGGGTCATAATCTAAGTATTAGGGGTAATCATGATAGCTGTAATTTCCTTAAAAATACGTTGGCTAAACTTATCTATGAAATAAGGGAGGGTCATTGTTCTATTCTCTATAATTTTCTATGTGCTTCAAAGTTTTCATAATGAAAACATTAATATTTCTATAGTTTAAGTATTCTTGCAAACATTATTTTACATTATGGTGTCATGTCTACAAAGTAAATATTAGTGTCTAATCCTTGCGCTCTCTGCAACAAGTGATTTGTCAAAAAGTAAGACACAGGCCCAACAGCTGCAACAGCCATGTTGGGAGCACTTCTCTGACCAGGGTTGTAGCTCAGAGCTGCCAGCTGTCAGTTCTATGGGGGTGGGGGGTTACACATCATAAAGCACCGATGCAGGAGAGGGGTTGGCTGGGCCATCTTCCAGGAACCACCATCACAGAGTTATGACTTAAGACTTATTTAAGCTTGCGAAAATCAGAGAAGCAATCTAATATTAAGCTAAGAATCTCATCTAAATCGACATCTCAAGCACACATTTCTCAGCCAAATGTGAAGAAGCATGACATTCACTGTAAGAAAATGCAAGCAAGTCAGCTCTCAACATCCCACCATTTTACCTTTAGAAAGGGAATGCTACCTGGCGTTACTAGGGTGATAATGCGTAGCATGAAACTGTTTAAGTTGCTCCCACGTGAGGTCGGGGATGCACAGAGGATCACCCCCAGAGATCACTGAGTACGTGTGGTCAGGAAGAAGTCGGTTTTGAAGGTGTTGTGAGAATATCCTCTCATTATCTGTCTTCAGATTAAAAAAACAAACAAAATATAGATGTGAAATAACATACCTGCACTATCCCATTATATTATGGCAAATCAATCACATCCTAGGAGCATATACCTGCAGCATCTTGCAAGTGTAACGATTCTAAGGGTATGTAAGAGACCACACATACGCTGCTACAGAGAGCTTGATTCACTCAGCCTATTCTCAGGATGCAGGGACTGGCTCCCATGGAAAAAGGAAAATCCATTTGACTGTCTGCACTGGGTAATCAATAAGTGCATAGCTGAGGGAGGGACTGGGAACAAGGAGGGACATGCCAGCAGTCCTTCTATGTGTGAAAGGGGGTTCTTGGGTTTCCAGAGGAGAAAATGTCCCCCTAATCACACTTCCAGAAAGTGCTTATACGAAGTGATTGAATATAAGAGGATAAGAGAAAGCTCCAGCTGTAGGAAGTAGCAGGCAAGGGAGCGGAACAGCTCTGTGCACTCAGACAGTCCTACACACATCTGACAGGTCTCCAAGGTCAAGAGGGACTGGTAGGGCAATTGTTAGAACTTAGATAGGGAGATCTCAACAGTTTGGTCTCAAGACTTTCAACTCTTAGCATTTAATGAGTCCCCCCACCCCTCCACAATGATGTGGATTTCTTGATTATGCAGGGGTGGTTCTGTATGTGTAATTTTTGTTTTTGAAGTTAAAACCAAGATATTAATTAAAAAGTTACTTCTTAATCCCTCATTACACGCTAACACAAATGTATTCTGAAAAGTACTTTTTATAATAAAATAAAAATTATTTAGAAAATGGACCATCTGCATATCTTACAAAATCTCTTTAGTGTATGGCCAGTAGGAGTTGGATTCTCATATCTGCTTCTCTAGTCCATTAAATTGCATTATCACACATCACCTAATACAGTCTTGGGGAATCTCCACTAACAACTTGGGCAAGAATGGAGTGGAAAAGACATGTTAGCACTGTTAGATGATCTTGTTTGCATACCTCCTACAGATCATGCACCAGAGTCCTCAAATTAAAGTTTCAGAGCTGTTAGTCCAGAAGATTAGAGCCCAGAAAGATGGGAGCTAGCCCTTCTGTTATACTAGTTTCTACTCACAGGACTTTCCGTCAAATAATTCAAGAAGTTCTATACAATAAGAATACTAAGTACACAGTAAAATATCAACTCTCTTCCAAACCTACATACTTCAGTATTCTATAAGATAATTCAACACAATATGAAAGGAAAATACTCACAAATGCTCCCTTCATTTCATTAAAGACGACACCTTTGAAGATCAAGGGCGTTTGGGGGTCACTGGGGTTCTCATGCTCTAGACGCCATCCTTCCTGCCTACGTAACAATAAATATTTACTTGATGATAGTGACGCTAATACGGAAGTCTAAAAGCAACCAGTGATTACATACCAGAAGTCGAGTTCCCGCAAGCAAGGAAAAAAGGTTGCATCCAAGTACACAGAGAGCAGGTTCTGGAAGTCCTTGGGATTTTGTGTGGAAAATGGGTACAGGGTATAATCACTAGCTGGGTACAAATGAAAAAGATTTTAAAACAGAACAGATTTCCACAGGAATGATTCACTTCAAGCCTCTGCTCTCCCACACAGGAGCACTCCCTCTCTTGGCCACACCTGCCTCTACTGCCATGTTCAGCTCTGTGTAGGGGATGGCAGCACTTTTCAGTGACCTTACACACTGAAGAGATGACCAGATGGCCAGAGCGTCCTTTAACCACCCTCTACAACACTCTGCACACACCCTCAGCCTCTTCACTATCCTATTTTCTAAAATTAAAATTCCAATGCCACCCTCATTAACATTAAAGGCCAAATGTAAAGCAAAAGCCCCAAAACTGTTTGACTTTCTCCAGGAAAAAACTCAGATGTCTTTTCCTAACACTCTAGTTTTAATAATCTGACTATGACATAAAAATTTAATTCTTTCCAACATCTTTCAAGCAGAGTGGAGAATGGTAACTTTGATCTGTGGGCTGTCAACTACCCACTTTGATCTTAGAAACTAGGTAAATTCAGGTAGGTATGTCTTACACACCCACAGCAGTATGGGTTCTGGATGCTGGCCTTACCTGTGAAGGCATTCATGAACGTGGACAAGGACCTATTTAACATTTTGAAGAAAGGATCTCTACATGGGTATTTCTGAGAGCCGCACAGGACCGTGTGCTCCAGTACATGCGGTACGCCAGTGCTGTCCATGGGTGTGGTGCGGAATTGCACGCTGAGCAAGAACAGAGAAACTGATGGGAAAGGGATTCTGGCCAGTATAGAACACAGCATAATGTATTCTTAACATCAACCTCAGATTAATCACTGTCAGTCTCCAAATGCTGTCTGACTACAATGTGTAGTCACTGATTCAGACTACATCATTGAGGAAATAAATCCACTTAATCATTCACTTTGTATTAGTAGGATGCTGTTCATAAACATACACATGAGCTATTAAACTTTTTAATTTAAACTCCTTAGTATGTGGTAGATATTCTCTGTATGGAAACATACCTGAATAAGTTGTTTGAATCCTCTCTGGCCAGGTGTAAGTATCTGGCCCCCGTGTTGTCATGGTCGAGCTTCACAGCTGTTAAGAACAGTTCAGGGATAGATGTTACCTAGATTAACAAGAAAAATGTGAGCTGCTGACGTGGACAGGCATTCAGGGCACGTACATCATACACAGGGGCCGGCTTGGCCGCCTTCTCATAATACATGGAAACACAGGGGCTTGGAGAGATGAGCCTGCTCTCCAACATCAGAGCCACCACCCAGGCCCTGGCGCCCATCATACTGGCTGCCCCCAAGGCACATCAACATCACTGTGATGTCTGCTGTCTCACTCATGCACCCATCCTCCCACTGAATGCTTGGAATGACACTGCTGGAGGTCAATAAACAAATGGATGTTAGCCTAGGGCAGAGGAAGGAGGCTCACGGAAGTAAGATTGGCTTCATTTCATTTATGAGGAGAGTTCAGTGATGAGCTAGGGCTATCAGCAGTAACTAGTTCCTACAGCAAGGCATGGAGGGTCTAAATCATCCATCAGCTTTGAGATATTGTCTTGCTTGAGTTCCACTGTCCTTGATACTGAAAAGCCTGTCTTATCACCTGACTATGTCAAGGCCCCTCTCTTCAATCCCGAAACTGGGTCATTTCTACACCACACAGTTTATTAACCCCAGCCAGTTACTAGCAAGGCCTAGGTTAGAACTAGCCTGCACTGGGAGCCTTACTACACAAAGGACCTGCTTAAAGGGAAGGCTAAGGCCTGCATTTCAGAGCTGACTGCACTTTGGAAGTTAGGAGGGATTAGTTACAATAAGTAGATACATTGTCTCATAAGACATTTTATAGTAACTAGTTCTCAAACAAGGATGTGGTTCTCATAAATGTACAAAACTTGAGAAATAACAAATTGACTGTTCTGCACAACATCCTCTTTAACAATGCATTAAAGTTACAAGTTCAAACTGCTGTACATAGCTGTTCAGGACTTTACAAATGCTGATACACTGTCGGGAATCTAGGCTACAGTCAAACTAAGTGACTCACCTACCTAGGCTTTACATTGAACACTGTCACTGGCCCTGTTCCTGTCCTGCTAACAAATAGATGGAGTTGTCTGAACTGAAAGGTCCCTTCCCAGAGGCTAAGCCCTCCCCAACCCAGCAGCACCGGCGCTCTGCTCTCTGCACGTCTACCTCACTGCTCCTCACACTGCTCCTTGTATTGCAGCTTCATGTGTGTCCTTCTAGACTGAGAGCCATCTGCCTATGTATTTGTTAGAGCTTGATACCAACA
The DNA here is from genome assembly GCF_000260355.1 of Condylura cristata. NCBI lineage: Eukaryota > Metazoa > Chordata > Mammalia > Eulipotyphla > Talpidae > Condylura > Condylura cristata. Next base: position 10,639,775 of record NW_004567131.1, read on the forward strand.
GAGTAAAGCCAACAACTAGGCAATTAAATGAAGTACACAATATTCTATTACAGTATGGAAAAATGTGAAAGTTTAAACAAAAATCAAGTGAAATCCATTTTAACATATAGGTTAAGTATATAGGTCCACAAGCTCACATCTGTAATTCTGAAAAGCAAGTGGCTCCAACATAGAATTTGCCCAAGCTTGTAACAGATCACTGGATAGGACAAGCTGACCCGAACAGTGAGGGCCATTTGGCGCATTCACCTTAGTAGTGACTGAAAGGTGGTAAGTCTAACTGCAGAACCAGTCTTTCTAAAAATCAGAAAAAAATGCCAAGTTTCAATGGTTCGGGGAAGGCAAGAGGAAATTTCTTCATTTGCAAGTTCCTTTCAGTTGAACATCTACTGGAAACAGGAGAAGCCATTCCCTGAGATGGAAACTGGGTCTGCACTGGAGGGCACTATACTCCTGCAGAAGTGGACTGAGACAGAACACGTGAGGGTCATCCCGCGTACCTGGCTCACAGTGAATCCATGGATCTTTTCTCCGACTTCGTATTTCAGTGCCTTCCCACAGGCCGTGTTGCTGCTCCCCCACCTCCAGGATTTGAGGATGGTACTGCTGTTAGTGGGCAGTAATCAAAATGATTACTACATAATAATACCGCGATAATGGTGTTATATTGCAATGTGAAAACATTGCTATGTAATGAAGATACTTAATTCAAAGAAAATAACTGAATCCTATCTTCCATTTCAGATACTGACCTCCAGTACATTCACTTTTAATGCTTTTTAAATCTCAACACAGGTAAGGCTCCATAATATAAACTAATAAATATGAAAAGCATCTACTTACCAGTTTATAAGTAAGTATAGCACACTTACGTCAATTTCCCTTAATTGTATAAAAGTGTCAAGTCCTAATGGCTTCTTCCCTCAGTTTACAATAAACTCAAGTTACAGTAAAGACCTGTTGCACGCACAGCTACCAAGCTGGTGAAAATTAAGAAGTCTGTTATCACCAAAACTCCCAACCATTACTAATAGGAATACAAATCTGGACAACTTTGGGTCACATCTGACATTACTTAGTATAGTAATTCATTCACCTGTGTATACATGTTATCACTATTCATAAAAGCCTGACACTATACCAACTCAGGTAGTCATTCAATCAAAAAAAAAAAATCTTAGCTGTTAAGATGTGGGTCACATAATGCTGAAGAGTAACAACAAAAATATAAAGGATACAGCCAGTATTTTAGAAAGGTGTTATTCATACAACTAACACTCCATCTATCCTAGGAATGTAGATAGGTGGTAAAAACAGAAAAACAATTATTTCTGTTAATCAAGACAGTGATTACATCTGAGAGGGAAGGGTGAGTGAGTTAAGATTGGCTAAAGCATCCTTAAGCTGTGTAGTGATCACACAACGTATTTTAAAATTACTGTTCTCTTAACTTTATTGTACAGTATTTTCCACATTAACATCCCTCACAAATATTCAGCCCCATGAATATCCCTCACAAATATCTCTTTTAAAGAGATGTACAGAAAAAGACTCTGTCAATACTATGGAGATATTCTATAAAACTGTTTTCCTCCTCAGCTTAGAAAATGCTAGAACTATGGGTTAAAGTAGTTAAAGTTTTTTTACCATATAATCACAAAATAGAAAAAACTTATACTGAAAGTATATGAAAGGCTGGTAGCAAGGGGTGATCCCTAATATACTTTCTAGTAACTACTTAAATATGGGAACAATGCTCCTGCCGGCAAACATATCATAGGGGTACCTCCAACAACTGACACCCCATATTTCCTCACCAGGGTGAAGAACTCAACTGCATCAGAAATTAAACAAGGTTTTATGAATTAGCATGAAACTGAACAACTTCTTTTAACAAGTAAAATGTTAGTTTAACAGACTCAAAGGGTGTAATGGTCATTCAAGGTCCCATACTAAACACACTGTTTTTCTATATATCTAGTCACTTTAAAAATAATTTAATTTCTGGAGGCTACAGTTTTATTAAGAACAGAACAACTTAAAGGCAAGTACCCCCTATGGAAGCCTCAGGTCTCCTAAGGACTTTCTACCCACAACAAAAGGATATGGGAGCAAAGGCACTAATCAGAACAAACTGCTGCTTCCTTTATTACACCTATTAAAATCCACTTCAATGACCACCTGCACTTCAAAGTCCTGACAACCTGCACTCAGGGCCACCCACTCTGGGATGCCTCAGGCCCCTCAGGGAAAAGAGGTCAGGTCAACAGAGCTCCTTAGGTTATTCCATGTTTTTATGGCTGCATCACCTTAACTCTAAGGACTAGGACAGGAACTCTCTTGGGGGAGGGGATGCTCTGAAATTCGGGGACCAGAAATGAACGCTGGGAGCTAGGGTCTTTGGGTTGGACTCCGGGTTCCTGGGGTACCGGAAAACCGAATGAAGGATCCAGAAGCAGAGAAGAGGGATAACAAGGTACACTGGGAGTCAAGAGGAATGGGGTCGAGTACCTTATGACCAAATGAGGAATCTCAAGATATGTGAGCCCTCAGAGGATGGCGTCCCTGGGTGCAGGAGTCCCAAGCCCCCCAGAAGAAAGGGTTTCAGGATAAGGGAAACTTCAGACGAGGAGTTGGAGTATGGACACAAGAGGCGATTCTGGACTGGAGGTCTTTGGGTGTGGGTGCCCAAAAAGGAGTCTATGGGTATGGAAGTAAGTGCTAAAGAGATTATGGTATAGAAAGTCCTGAAGAGGAGTTTCTACATGCAGAAGCTTCCAGAAGAAGGTGTTTGGGATGTGGGTGACCCCAGGCAAGACGTCAGGAAACGGGAACCCCAGAAAACAGGTTTCGGGATATGGAAGTATAGATGAGAGTTTCGGGTTAGGGGGGGCTGCGGTGCTGGACCCTCGAGCTGGACACCGCGAGCTGAAGCCTCCCACAACCTCCCCACCGCCAAGCTCTTGCCCCGCACCCGGCTGCGTCTCAGAACCCTCGCAGTCCGTCCTTCCCAGCCCCAGCGCCTCACCAGCCGTTCAGCCTCCTCAGGGCACCCCGCGCGTGACCTCCGCAGCGCCACATGGCGTGAAATTAGCACGGGGTCTGCGCCGCGACCCTACTTAACCAGACGCACGGCGCGGGGCGGGACACAACGGCGAGATCCCACTGGTCAACGCAACGGACGACGCCCTCTACAATAGGTCGGCGAGGAAAGGGGAGGGTTCTTGTCTCGGGAGCGGGACGCATTGGCACCGGGAGGGCGGGGCTCTAGGTCCTCGGGGGCGGGCACTAGGCGAGGACACGCGGGCGTGCGCCGCGAGGAGAGGGCCTCGGCGGGGGAGAGGCGGGGCCTGTGCCCGCGAGGGGCGGGCCGTGGGGGTTCGCACCCGCCGGTGCTGGCGAGGGGCGGAGTCCAGCCCTGCGAGGGGCGGAGTTCTGCCCTGCGAAGGGCGGAGTCCTGCCCTGCGAGGGGCGGGGTCCTGCCCTGCCTGGCGAGCCCTGTTGGCTCCAGTAAATTTGCTATAGGTCTCAGGCAGTGAAGTGATAGCTCCAGGCTGAGGGACCAGCCGGGAACAGTAGCCAGGGGATGGTGGCTTCGTGACCCAGGTCCAACACAGCTGCTTTTCATGGCCGCAAAGTCGAGCTCCTTTGGAAGGTCTCTTCCAGAATGCCCACAACAAAGGCAGGCCAGCTCAAAGTGTTCCGGTGTAGTGATCCACCTGCAGCTCATGCTGGGGAGAGGACACACGTGAGTTCTGTGATTTTTAAAGTGCCTACGTGCTCTTCTTGACCCATAGGGCAAGTGAATCTGCAACTGTGGGCTGTAAACAAAGTCTGGGATTCACCACGCTTGGACACTGTATTGCTATGTCTTGGAAGAAGTCAGGATCTCATTTTCTGTGAGATGTTGGCTCCTCTCTTTTTCTTTCTTAGCTCTGACCCACTAATGCACAGTGATCCAAACTTCCCTCTTCCTCTTCAGCTCAAAAGGAAGAATGCTAAGGATAGAGAAGTCGTTGCTCTGAAAATATAGGCACTTTGGCAGCAACGTAGAGAGTGATAACTGTGACAAAAAGTTACCAGATGTCTACCCCAAACTTCCACAATGCACCAGATCCTGCTATTAACTAATTTTTTTCAGAGGAGAACAAAAGTGAACCGGAAAAGGTGAGGACAAGAAGCTACTATACAAGCATCCTTCCTGTGTATACCTTTCTTGTGGAGAGAAGTTGGGTGATAAATATTGAGTCACCACAACATCTCTGTGATCTTTCGGTAGACAGTTGGGTATTATTAACCCTACCTTGAGTGTGAGGGAACTAAGGCATAAGAGGTTATAGTAGTTGATCTCTTTGAAGAATAGATGCTATATAATCCAGTAATTGCCACTTTCTTGTGTGTTCCCACAGGACACATCCTCATTGATGGCTGATACACACACACAAAGAATTTATCAATAGTTATTTTGAGTATCACCCAATGGAATTTTAACACTGTGTAACCTCAATTCATATTAACACAAATCATTGCAATGCAGAAAAGAAAAATGAAAAAACAACCTGCTGAACAGCATCTTATGTTTCCAAATCTATGCTTACTGAAACTCATTGTTTTAATAAGATTAGCAAGTGAATATCAGAATGGATTGTGACTAGGCTAGGACACGCCTAATCTATCCAGTGAGTCTTGGAGTGTTATGCATGGAAATGTGTCTTCCCTATAGACAAGCTAAAGTCTTAACCCTCGATACCTCAGAGTTTTACCTAACTGAGGTCTTTAGGATGAGCTGATAATCCAATATGACTCGTTTCCTAGACACACAGGAGAAAACCAAATGAAGGTGCAGGCAAAAATTAGGGTGCTATATGTATACACCTCAAAATATCAAGGTTTACTAGCAACACTGGATGCTGGGGAGAGGTCTGGAATAGTTCTCTCTCACCTGAAAATGAACTAATTCTGCCAATACCTTCAGCTTGGACTTCTGACCTCCAGGACTGTGAGACAATAAGTTGTTCTAAGCCACTTATTTGGTGATACGCTGCTACTCCAGCCCTAGCAAAGAGGTCAAGTGTCTTTCATCTCCAACTGAGGAACAGTTGTTGTTTTCCAGGATTGAAGATCATTGACATAGCACATGCTTTTTGAAATCTTTTATTTCTGAATATCTCACGAACTACAAGTGATTATTATTAGAAATGCAAAATAAGGGACTAACTCGATGCCTACAAATTTAGGATTATAGAAATGAGTAAAATGCAACAAACTCAATGCTAGTAGTTTTCTATGAGTATCCCCATACTTTTCACAGAAACTAGGCCTCAACCCTTCATTTTATGTCATCTACTTGCCAACCACTGAGTTTTGCTATGAGTCTGAATACATTTTATTATTCTGTTGAAGCTGTAAAAATGAGCTCATCTGTGAAAAGAGACAGGATCAAAACTTTCTTCAAGTCTACTTTCTATACTATCTTCCTATAGTTTTATTATCATGGGTCTTAGTTGTGGCATCATCACTTCAAAATTCAGCTTTATTTTAGGTCTGTTTAAAATGACACACTAAGAAATTCTGATTAATTTGGCAGATTGGTAATTCACGTCTGCTTCTAGATAAATTCCTTTTTTAAAAAAGATTTATTTGTGCATAAAGAACTGGAGTACAGGCCAGAGGGGCAGGGGGCAAGAGGGTTCACCAGAGACAGAATGGGGAGCAGAACAGGTATATCGACAAACTACACTGCTGAGGGGAACAGTAGTTGAGACAGGAGAGGTCTGCCAAGCCATTTAGGTCACCTCCCTGGCTGAGGATTGAACTCGTGCTGAAGTGACTGCTGCTAGCTTTGTAGTGCTAGACTTTAATCCATTGTGCCACCAGAGAGGGCCCCTAGGTAAATTCCCTTTCAATAAGAAACACTTCTTCCCTTAAGTACTTGTTAGAAAACCTGAGATATTGAGTCTCCTCTTAACTGATGCCCTTACTGATAATTAAGACAACTGTACAAAATTGCATATGTCTTTGGAAATATACATATATTTTCATACATATGTGGGGGAAATTACAGGATTAATCATAATTAAAGAAAACATATACTAAAATAATAATGGGATATGATATCAGCTATCAGTTTGATAAAACGTAAGACTAGTGAGCTTAGTGAAGTTAAAAGGCTCAGGGGCTATGTGGTATTATATTTTTTTCTTTATCTTTTGGATAATTTTTAGCATTATTTGTATAATGCCAAAAGTATGTACTTTTTCACAGGGACATCATGAAAATTATCCTACAGCTTTATTTTCATCAGGACACAATGATGTATATATATAAAAAGATATTCCCAGCAGCATTTTTGACTACAATAAATATTAAACAGCATGAAAGTCTACTAAGACAAGTTCTCTTAAATAAAATATAGTGCATTTATATAATTAAGTACAATGCAGATGTTAAAAATAATAGTAAACATTTTTCAGGTATATGGTGTGCAAAAAAAGCTAAAGCTGCACTTACACTTATTTGAGTAAAATGAGTCAAAAGGAGATTGTAATTGTGAACCTAATGTAATGAAAAAAATTTATGAAGACCGAACTAAAAGATAGTAATTCTGTGTACCTATACATGAAACTCAAGGGGATAAAGATACCATTTTTCACCAAAAATTGCAATACAATTTCAACAAAAATCCCAACGTATTAGGAGCACAGTGAACCTAACATACAGACAGAGGAGAAAAGATTTGAGGATAGGTGAAGCAATTGTGAAATGCAATGTGAGACATTTATTTTGATCAGCTATAAAGACAAGTCTTATTATTAAGAATGTTCAAACATATCAAGTCTTATAAAGCTATGGCAAATAGGACCATAGGTGTTAGCAAGAGAGAGGTAAAGATGCTAGAGTAATATAGAGGGAACCAAGAATAGACACCTAGAAGTCGGACACTGGAGAAAGATTCAATAAATATTGGAACTTATATGGCAAAAAAATGCGGTGAACAGCTAATGACTCATGTTGCTCCCACTTACATGGGGCAAAGTGATACTATGTTATGTTTTATCTGAATACCTGCAAGTTCCCATTTTCTCTTGTGTGTATATATATATACATTTTTTTTTTAAGATTTATTTATTTGTACATACAGAACTGGAGTACAGGCCAGAGGGTCAGGGTTGGTGAGAGGTTTCACCAGAGACAGAGTGGGGAGCAGAACAGGCAGATCTATGAAGTACACTGCTGAGGGGAGCAGCGGGCGGGTCAGGAGAGGTCTGCCACGCCATGTGGTCACCTCCAGGGCAGGCGGGAATCGAACTCATGTGGAAGTGGCTTTTAGCTTCTTAGTGCTGTGCTCTAACCCGCTGCACCACCAGGGAGGGCCACTCTCTTGTATATTTTTAAAGTATACACATCGTTTGAAATTTGTTTCTGATTCCTGTAATAAAAAAATCCTCAAGATCAAATTCATTGTGCGATTTTAAGGTTGGAGACAGAAAAAAAAAGAGCTCTACCCCACACACATCATCCTTAGCTTGAAGTACTTTGACAGCAGGGAAATCTATTGCAAAATGAGCAAAATACAAATACCCATTTATTTAAATTTACATTGAGAGTGAATGACTTATTGAATAACATTACAAGCAAAATTACTAAAAAGGAAAAATAAAATACCAGGTTTGGAGAATATGGGAAAGTATGCCGTCATCACGGAAATTATAGGATGAAGAGGAAGAAATATCTGGAAACTTTCAAAGTCAACATGTATTTTCTTCAAATACTTCGTTTCTAAAATTAGCCATTACTCAAATTTTAATGATTTTGTCTGTTCCAGACTTGTAAACAGCAACTAAAATGCTACTTTTCCCTTGCAATAACTTGGCTGTTTGTGCAGCTCCACCTCTGTTTCCTCACTTAGTTGTAAGACAGAACTCTCTGTTCTTAGCTTTGTGCTGGACTATTTATGTGCCCTGTGGTCATGGCTTACCTGCTTCATGTGACAGATCATTTTCTGATACTTCTAATACTTTTTAATACTTTTGTAATTGGTTTCCAAGGCAGAAGTGCAATTTATAATGCATTTATAATCACTCTCTGGTTGGGTAAATTTATAGAACTTTGGAGATAGTTATATTTTGCAGCTGCTGAGATTCCCATAAAATTTTAGAAAACAACTCTCCAGGCAGAAATTAAAACACAGCCCCTATTTAGGAATTCTTGATCTAGCTCACGTTATAGGCAAGTGACTACAAAATGACTGTTCTCTAATGCACATCCTCTTCAGGGTGCAGGCAAGGATCCCATCACAACATAATGGCTTTCTAGTCTCTGGGAAGGGGAGACTTCCTGGAGCAGGGCATCAGTGAAACTTTCCAATATTGCTGATTTATTTATTTTTTTTTAACCAATGCAAGGATCTGTATTCATTCCCCATTTTTGCTGTAACAAATTAACACACGTTTTATGGCTTTAACAGCACAAGTTTACTGCCTTTCAGTTCAAAAGTACCACTTGGGTCTTGCTGGCTAAAATCAACGGGTGAGCAGAGTGAGCTTCTGTAGGAAGCCACGGGAAAGAAAATCTGTTTTCTTGTCTTTTCCAGCATCAGGGGGCCAGCCACATTCCTTGGCCCCGGCTCTACCCTGCCTCTTCAAAATCAGTAATGGCTACTCTGGTCAGCAATCTCTGCAGTGGCTGCTCTGGTCTTTCTCTTAGGAACATTTCTCTGGATCAGCTGCTGCCTTCCTGCTTACGCCCCTGTTTAAGGGCCCTTATATAGTATAGTGGACCCAGCCAGAAAATCTGCTTATTTTCAGATCATCTGGTTAATAGCCTAACTCCACCTGCTACCTTAGCTCCCCCTTGCCAACCAGCACAATAGTCACAGGTTCCAGAGATGAGGCTATGGATTATTGGGGGGCCATGAAACTGCTATCATGAAAAGAAATCACCTTCTTGAATTACCAGAATAATCTTTGAAAAGGGAATATTTAGTTGTTAAAATTGATGTCTCACTTGTCTACTGTTGATATCCTAGAGTAAAATAGTCAGGTTTACATTCCTAAAGAAGGTAATGCTCTGCTAATTAGTAGTTCATTTTTTTCTAGCTTTTCCCCTGAGTTTCTTTTTTGAGTTTACTAGTTAAAATTGTTATTTCATAGAATAAATATGAAGTTTTATTGTAAATTGTTGGTCTTTCTACAAAATAATTCTCAATATTCTAGTTTATGTGAATGAAAGAGGAATTTTGACATGCCAGAAATAGAAGGAAATGAATATTATAATTGAATTTACAGACATTACTTTTTGGAGCTTTGAAAATAAAAAATACCTGTCAGTTAAAAGAAAGGATGAATGGTTATGTATCAGAGGACAGAAGAAGGAAAAATCATACCCATGATAACATATATATGGTATTTTTACACATCATTGTTTGTGGCAGTGAAATAAATATTCATTAGTAAAATGTCTTTTTAGTGAAACAAGCCAGAGGCGATAGCATATTTCTACAATGTAAGGCTCAATGAGGGGGAGGCAGTTTTGTTATTTCTCAACTTACCCTTAAATTCAGAGAACATATCACCTTTAAAGTAGGTTCAATAGCTCTCAACATACTAATAAAACTTGTTCCTTTATTGAAAAAGGAAAAATTCCTTATTGTTGAAATAACCTTCTTATGGGAAGCAGTGAGGATCTTTTGGATTATTAAACCAAACAAATGTGTACCCAAGAATGGACATCAATGGGGAAGAACTGGTTGTATCACCCCATGAGAAGTATGGGGCAGGGAGGGGGAAGGACTGGTCCTTCTTCTGATATAAGGGTCTTTGGGTAAGCTGGGCTTGAAAATGCAAATATGGGAAGGTCTAAATTCAAATACAAAATACAGATTGGAGTTGATCCTTGTATATAAATTCCGCAGTGGAAATTCTGAATCATATGGTAGCTCTACTTTTAATTTTTTGGAGGAACTACCTGTATGATTCTTTTTTTAATGGAAAAAAAGGTATGAATATAGATTTACAATTCATGGCAATTAAAAATATATGGAAGCAGGGGTCTCTCTGGTGGCTCAAGGGGTGAAAATGTAGCACTATGCAAGTATTGGCAACCACTGCAACACATGTTCGATCTCCAGCCAGGGAGGTGACCCACATGGCACAGTAGACCTCTCCTGACCTACCCACTGCTCCCACTGAGCAGTGTATTTCACTCTATTTGCCTGTTCTGTTTCCACTGTCTCTGGTAAACCCTCTTGTCACCATCTTCCCACACCTCTGGCTGCACCTCAGTTTTTGTATGCATAAATTAAAAATTATATATATATATATATATATATATATATATATATATATGGGAGAATAAAAATCTGTTGCAAGTGACTATGTGTATGTGAAGGAGCAGAAATGGAGTGATGGAGAGAGAGGACATTTACTTTTTACCTTTATCAGTTGGTTATTTTTTTCACAAGCATATATTACCTCAATAATAACACAGAATAAGAATGTATACAATTTTGGAAGAAATGCTTTCCAAGAGATTAATAGAAAACATTGAGCAGAAAAGCTTTAAGCCTTTCTACAGCTTCTTTCTCACAAGAATTTAAAGTGTGCTGCTCACAGATTTTGGTTTCCTGCATTAATTTTCCTGGGAAGGACTTAGATTTGTCCATTTATTTGGGGATTCTAGAAGGCAGGGCTATTCATAATTTATAGGCCTGCCACCCATCCCCAGAGCCTTTTCCAGAGTTCTGAAAGCACTTAATGTTTCCTGCTGCTGTTACTGACATTTTTGTTAATCTTGGAAAGATCAACCTGATCTTAGATCAATTTTCACCTTTTACCCTTATACCCTTCCTTTGCAGAAAAGAGCAATTTTCTCTCCTCTCCCTTTTTCTCCCTCCCTCTCTCCTCCTACACTTTCATTCCCTTCTCCCCTCATTCTACTTCATCCTTCACACCCCCACTTGTTTCCAGTAAGACAGACAACCCCCTAAGGGATGTCCTGTATCTTCTGCCTAAATTCCTTCAGATGGTCTTATTTCCTATAAGATTTCCTCAAGATGCTATTAATGTTGATCAGAATGCATAAAATGTAATTTCCACGAAGTCTGCTTAGGGTTGCCCTTTCAACAGAGAGGTAACTGTTGAGTGAAGTTTCAAGGTTAAGAGGGTCTGGATGTAGATCTCAGGGAAACTCTTAGGAACACTTTGATCTTAAACACATTTTACCTGTCAGCTTCCTATGAAATAGAGATAATATTAGCAATGCCATGAAAATATAAAGAATTTGAAATACTGATTTTAACATAGAGGGATCTGAATCAGTGATACTTTAAAAGCTTTTTTTTTTTTTTTTTTTTTTAAAGATTTATTTATTTATTCATACAGAACTGGGGTACAGGCCAGAGGCTCAGGGGCGGTGAGAGGCTTCACCATAGACAGAGTGGGGAGCAGAACAGGCAGATCGACGAAGTACACTGCTGAGGGGAGCAGCGGGCGGGTCAGGAGAGGTCTGGCTCGCCATGTGGTCTCCTCCGGGGCAGGCGGCAGGCGGGAATCGAACTCATGCGGAAGTGGCTTCAGATTCTCAGTGCTGTGCTTTAACCCGCTGCGCCACCAGGGAGGGCCTAAAAGCTTTTTTAAAAAATACGATTTATTTATTATGTATGCATATAAGAACTGGGATACAGGTCAGAGATGTGGGAGCTGAGAGGATTCACCAGAGTCAGAGTGGGGAGCAGAACAGGCAGATTTACTGAAGTAAGCTGCTGAGGGGAGCAGCGAGCAAGACAGGAGAGGTCTGCCTCGCCATGTAGCGGGAGATCAAATTTGTGCTGCAGCGGCTGCAGATAGCCCCATAGTGCTTTGCTTTAACCCGTTGCACCACCAGGGAGGGCCCGACACTTTAAAATTTTTAATGTCAATATTACCAATAACTACCACCACAATGATAAGTCATTCTAATAATCTAACTTACTCTAAGATTTCTTAAAGGGTGTATATTTCCTTTAAAATACAGGTACACAGAACACGAGGGTTTATAACTGTTGTTTCTTCATAGTTTTCGTAAAAGGTAAAACATGTTCTTGGAAACATTTAAATTTGACATTAATGTTTTATAGAGAGTTTCAGTTAACCCACAGGAATGGGGGCTGTAGACTATTCCAGGCATATGATGAGCTCTGAAAACCACAACACATAAAACAACTCTGCTTTGCAAGATGAAAGGGGGTTTAACCATAACAGGCCTCATCTCACAAGATTTTGCTAAAATTTAAGGAAATAATCTATCGAAGCTCTAGCTAAAGTGACCCAATGATATTCCTGTAATATTTTATTTCTCTAGAAGGAGAGTAAAGCTGTTCAGGTGTTTATTTTTTCTTCTTTTCTTGTAGCACTTTTGCTCTCCCAGGGGGCATTTGACAATAGATGTCTTTACTAAAGCTTCTGAATGATTTTCTACCATTGAAGTTATGATGTTAACAGAAATTGCATAATGTCACAGGAGAGAAAATAATCCAGATTCAGTATTTTCCCACTAGGAATAAATTGTAGCCCATCATATTATTTCTACTAATTTCCATGAAATAAACCATAATACTCATTGTGAAATCATCTATTTGTATTAGATAATATAACCATTAAATTAACGTGTTTCGCTTGGATTTTTCTCATTTTCAACATAAACTACATATAGACTATTTAAAGAGACTGAATTTTAAAACACATTTTGAAAATTAAAATTCTTAGACAATTATAAAGAGGAACATTAAACCTAACACTCACAGAAAATATATATACTATCCTTGAGTCTGTTGACCTATTTTGGGTGTCATCATAAGTTATTTGGATTAACTAATTGGTGATCTGATTAATTGCTTTATGATCTAAATGAATTCCAACAAAGTTCATTTGTATTAATAAGACTTAGCCAATCAATACATGTTGCATTTATATTAATTATAAGTTATATAAGTTTTGCTGACTGTAAAACCTAGTTAGGACTTATTTCATGATCAATGATTATGTGAAATGAAACTTGGTTTCCAAATGTTGATTTATTGCCATTCAGTAGATCTGGCCTACTGAACCCACATGTGGAACCTCCATGAATGAGGTACCTGAAGGCAACAGTTAATGCTCCTCAGCTGTGACCACATACTCCTGGTACAGAGCTGTCCTGCTGTGCTGCCCAGCATGGTCCATGGGCAGCTCACCACCGGCCTATCATAAAGTAAACTCAGAACCAGAGAGTTTAAGAGCTACCAGTACTGAAAGTGAGAGTGGAGAAAGTGAAGATATTGGGTGTTGAGATTGAATTTGGAGTTTGGAAGATTTTATAATGTTCCAACAGAATTGCTGTTTCTTTAAATCTAACATTCAAGCTTCCGGGTGCCTGCTTTGTATTATTTCATTAATTTTTCTATTAACATGAATTTTCTTGTATTTTAGTAAGGAATCAATCCACCAGGATTGGAAATTTATAAAACACAAATCCAGTACTCCATCAGAGATTGTGAAGTGCTACCTGGGGAAAGGTTTCCAGAGCAATGAGGGGGGCCTCAGCCACTGACAAGACAGGGCTACAAATCCCAATCTATGTGGTGTGACCTGAGGAACAGATTGGAGCAGAAAAACCAAAGCCCCGGATGTGGGTGCACTGAGTACAGTTAGGTATGTTTTGATGTAGAAGCCAGTGAAAGGCAGCGTTTGGTGGCTGCTGATGAAACAGCTAGTGTACGTGGAAAAGCAGCTGGTGAAGCCTCATGCTTAGCAGGTAGATGTTTACCAGCTGGCCTCAGGGGGCAGGGGGAAGCCTCCTTTGCAGATTCCCAATTACAAATACGTCCACTGTGGGTGACTTCAGTAAACCACATGAAGTTCCAAGGCAGAAATGCTAAAAACTAATCCACCAGTTTCGGTTCCTCCTTGAGAACCAAAATATTTAGCACGCTAAATATTCTGCAGAGAGAGAGAGATGGTTACAAGCCCACCCAGAGCAATGTGTGTCAAAGAAAAGGACTGACAGTGAGCTGGGGGCGGTGGGGGGCGTGGTGAAAAGTTGTAGGGGGAAGCAAAGTTAAGGATGTTTTTCCCTTGGCCAATTTATAACCAGGGACTTTCCCAAATACCTTCATGACTAAGGACATTAACTCCAGAAATGTACTTTCCTGGCCCATTTTGCCAGGTCTTCTTTCTACCTTGCAGTTCCTTTTTTACGTGAATTTACTTTCAGATAATCATTGAAACAGAAGTTCAATGAAGGATAAAGTTTTGTAGAGTTTGAAGGTTTCCAAGGGACTCTTGGATACCAAGATACTGTAGCGGCCCTCTGAGACAGCCGAATTGGTACACTCACAGTTCTGATTATCCCCGCAAGAGCAGCAATTCAAGTCATCGGGCAGCAGTGCTGGTCTCTCCTGGCCTCCATCTGTGACCACACACGTGGCGTGCAGCCAAACCAGGGAGATCTCCAGTCCTTGGTCCAGGGACTGTTGGGAAAAGTGATGTGAACATGTTTGATCTTCCACCTGACTGACTTTTATCTTCAGCCCCACCTGAGGTCAAGCTGATACACCATGGCCTGCCACCTCCAGCAGAAACACCAGTGAGATTGGAATGACTCAGGCTACCAGATAGCTCTGCCAGACTTAGAAACGAGGCTCTGCCCTGAGACAGCCATCATACACCGGCCTCTGACGTGATTCCAAGGCATAGGCTCCTCCCAACTGTTGTGAATCCACAGCTGTTCCCCCAACTGGTCAGAAACCCTCTCTCTCACTGTAATTCCCCTCAAAACCAAAGGAAGGCTAAGGCAACAGGAAATGAGAAAGAATCAGAACAAGCATCACTGAATCCTGTCAATAAAGGTGGAGTCCAGGGTCCCTCCTGTGCGATCTTGGAAAAAAGTCCTGTATGCCCTGCCATAGAGCCAGCTCTCGTGACTTCTAAAATACCTCGACCATCTGCTCCTCTGGGCCCATCCTCATTTGACCTACTTCGCAAAGTGAAATCATTAGCAAATTTCCAAGTAAGTTCTTCATAGGCTTGTGGTGCTCAACTTATCCTCATTTTGAATGAAAAGGGTCATTGCTGTTTCAAAGAAAGGCAAAGCTCTCAGCAATGCTTATTCCCTTATACACTCTTTGCATGCTATAATAACAAAATGCTCAGTCTTATGTTTTATAAAAATGTATGGTATGTGTCATGTCTGTGTTAATATTGACATTGATATTGATCCCACATAGCCTGGCTCCTCGTGTTAATACCATTTTATTTTCCATTAATATCAAATAGATAGACTTTTCTCAAGATACATTTTTAGCACATTTCAGTAAGGAATATTTAAACATATCATGTGGTTTTTGATGTTCATTTCATATAAAAATTGAATGTAGGCAATCTTTGATAAATCTGTAGGTGGAAATGTTTTAGTGAAACATTTAATATGGGAAAGTAATCTGTTTCAATATAGTTCTGTGATCTGCACCCCATAAATTCTGTTCCTCACATACCATCTGTCCCATCTGAGATTTCCCAGGTAAACTACTTTCTCAGGTTTTTGGCAGGCATTTCACAGGTGTCAATCTCATGTCAACAAGTTCCCACAAAGCAAGGACATAGACAGAATTTTGACCTTGATTTGTAGCTGGCTGGTGGAATTGTAGCTGGCATGTCAGCAACCACTGGCCTGGACATTGCCGATTGCGGTTCGCCACCACCTCCTGCTACTGACAGTGTGGCTTTGGGACAAGCACCTAACCCCTGGGCTTCAGCTCTCTTTTCTGCAAAATGAAGAAATTCAAACAGATCTCTCGGGTCTTTTCTGTCTCTGCAGTCTGTTATCCTAGTAACTAGGCTGGGGGAGTACCCCAATTCATAAACAAATAGTGCTTCTTTTCTTTAAAACCTATAACCTTGGCAGAAAATGAGTCTGCTATCCTGTGTGTCCCTGAGTTCCTACACTTCCCACAGTTTCTCCTGAAGCAATTTAAACCTGGTTAACACCAGACACAACCAAAATTCTGCTGAGAAATGGATTTGAAAGGACAGAGCTTCTGGACCAGGACTTCTATTGCACAAATATGTTCCACAAATTTATACTTGTGTATTCTGTGCTATTTTAACATTTCAACAATAACAATTTGGTTGGTAGCAGTATCTACTCCCTTCCTGACCCAGATATTATTCCTTTGGTTTACTTTTCAGATTTTTAAAAAATTATACCTGTAAGTCATCATAAAAATTTAGTTTATTCTGGCCCTCCCTGGTGGCGCAGCGGGTTAAAGCACAGCACTGAGAAGTTAAAGCCACTTCCGCATGAGTTCGATTCCCACCTGCCCCGGAGGTGACCACATGTCGTGGCAGCCTCTCCTGACCCGCCCGCTGCTCCCCTCATCAGTGTACTTCATAGATCTGCCTGTTCAGCTCCCCACTCTGTCTCTGGTGAAGCCTCTCACCACCCCTGAGCCTCTGGCCTGTACCCCAGTTCTGTATGTACAAATAAATAAATCTTTAAAAAAATTTAGTTTATTCTTATTTTAGTTTATCTTAAACAATTAAATGATATCACAAGGGAGGTAAATTTTAGGTCTTGCCTTTCCCAGTTAACTATTATATCACTAAGACCTACTGGTATCATGGACTGTCAAGAGTTAAATTAGTGGTGGAATTATTGTATCACATGAATGTGAATAAAAAGTATAACTGTTAGAATAAGTAAAATACCCTAGTTGGAGAGTTCATGTCATACGTTTGGAATTTCAGATTCTAGTTGCAAGACAGGGGCAAGTTTTAATAAAACGAGTAGGTTTAGGGCCCTCTGGTGGCACAGCGGGTTAAAGCACAACACTAAGAAGCTAAACACATCAGCATGAGTTCGATCCCCACCCGCACTGGAGGTGACCCACATGGCCTGCAGACCTCTCCTGACTCGCCCACTGCTCCCTTCAGCAGTGTACATTTATCAGTCGGCCTGCTTGCTCCCCACTCTGTCTCTGTTGAATCCTCTCACTGTCCATGCACCTCTGGCCTGTACCCCAGTTCTGTATGCATAAATAAATAAATCTTAAAAAAAAACCTTGAAAAATAATGAGTAGGTTTAATAAAATGAAATGAACACTGTTTCTGTATAAATATCCCATCCGTGAATCTGTGAATTTCCTCATTGTTCCCACTTAGATATCAGCTTCTTAAGAAAGGTACTAAGTAATGTTTATTCTTGTCACCTTATGTCCTCTCACATTTAAGGAATCTTCCCCACAGAAAGAACTGTATCCACGAAATCCTTTGAATTTGTTTTTAGCAACTACTTCACCGCAGGTGGCCACTAGATGGCGCCTTTTCCTTTAGCGTTCACATTTTTCTTGGCAAGACTTCTGCTTATGAGTAAATGTGTCCTTTCCATGGTTTATTTATTTTTACTGAAATTGCTTTCCTGACAGTTATTCAAACTTACAACCACTTCATCCTGCTTGGTTGGCATTTTAAAAAGGATATGTGAAACAAAGCAATTGTCACTGTAAATAACAGTTATGGGGAGTTTTAAAATGACTAGGAACTTCTGTTGTGCTTTATGGCTGGATATTTTACGATATATAGATAAATGCACAGAACCGATGTTTCGCGACGGAGATCCTGGACATGAATTCCAGAGATGACAGGTGTTATGCTTTCCAGGTGTGCGGTATTTCCTCTCGCTCTCTGTGTGGGAACTCCCCTCCAGCACCGGCCCCCCTGACATGAGGGGCATGGCGTGATTCTCTTGAGACCCATGGGTCTACCTGGTCCACAAAAGCATCTTATCCTTTCTGATGCCAGAATTGGTTAAAAAATCAACAACCCAAGCTAAGTCCATAAAAACTCTTTTTTCTAGAACTGTTTTGGGGGTGGTAAGAAAAGATATTTTCCTTCTGCACACACAGTGAGCTGCGGAGAGCACTCACTTGACGCTACTGGAACCGGCCTGCAGTGGCGGAGCTGGGTTGGGCAGGCTTTGCATCCTGAGTTAGCAGTTCTGATCTCTCATCATTCTTGGGTTTTATATGTTATCGCTAGCAAAGCTCTCTAACTTAACACCTCTTGGATTTGACAGCAAAACCCAGCAATCTTGTGATTAGTGTTTGCTCAGTCTAACTATTTGTCAGTTTTTTCAGCTTTTGTGCTTTTATATTTGAGTTTTTTTTCTTTTTACAGCATAATACTCTTTTACTTTCAACTGAATTATTACTATAGTCACATTAATAAAATGATTGATGCTTAGCTAAATTTAATATTTACTAAAGTTCCTTTTATCTATCATAAAAGATAAAATATCATTTATTTTATTCTTTTGTCTGTATTATTATCATTCCATTTAAATACTTTATTGACTTGTTAGTTCAATATTCTTTAATATTATTGAGATCCTAGAAACTTCTTGAGTTAGAAAAGCCTAGAACAACTAGAACTTTCTCAATCCCAAAGATTGTAAGGCACTCAGACCTTTGAGAGGCTGTCTTCATTTATTTTTTTTTTTAAGATTTATTTATTTATGATTGCAAGATCTGGGGTGTAGGCCAGAGGTGTGGGGTATTTGAGAGGATTCATTAAAGATGGAGTGGGAAGCACAACAGGCAGAACTAGTGAAATACACTGCTGAGAGACAAGAGAGGTCTGCTGGGCCATGTGAGTCAGCTTCCTGGCGGGATATCAGACTGGGCCACACCAGTTGTGAGAGCATTGAAGCTTAACTCCCAGGCCACCAGGAAGGCCTCTACCCTCTTTTGACTTAAGTGTAGTCAGCATTTTAATCCTCCCTCTTTTTTAGAAAGAACATATTGTTCCATGCAATAAATATTTTACTTTATGCATATATTCATATATTTAATGTTTCACTGTTGTTGTTTTTTATTATTCATTCCTGCATAACTGAGCTTCCATCTGGAATAATTTTCCTCCTGTCTGAAGAAAATCTTGCTATCATGTTCATATATTCATATTATGCTAATGATGAAATATCTCACTTGCAGGTTTCATTTGTCTGAAAAAATATATATTTTTAATTTCGCCTATGTATCTTTTGAGGGATTGGTGATGCTAATTCCTGCTGTAAACCTGTCGATGATCAAGTTTAAATCTGGTGCTGTAAAGGGGCCAAATCATAAG
Organism: Condylura cristata; assembly: GCF_000260355.1. Lineage (NCBI taxonomy): Eukaryota > Metazoa > Chordata > Mammalia > Eulipotyphla > Talpidae > Condylura > Condylura cristata. The sequence goes on from NW_004567131.1 coordinate 10,658,914, forward strand.
CCACTAATATCATAAATTGCTACACAGTAAATACTTGGGTGACCCCCTCTGTCAAGACCTGTCCACACTGCCTTGCTTGCGCCTGCTTCTCACTCCTCACTTCTGACTTCTCTAGGGAGACACATCCTCTGATTTTCAGGTAGTCAGTGACTTGATTCCTTTAAGCTCCCACCAGCAAACATGCACCAGGCATATGTGCTGCTCAACTCAGCTCAGTCTGGTTTTGTGGGTTTTAAATTTTAGGTATTTCTACTCATCTTATGCTCTTTTATATCTGCCTTGTTTTCACACTCAACTATGTTTGCAAGGTTCATTGATCTTTCTGTGTTCAGCTGTGTTCTGTTTATTTTTGCTGCTTTGCAGAATTATGTGTGTGAATATACTACACTTTACAGAATATGATATTATCGGTGGGCATTTAGATTGTTTCTGGTCTGTGGCTACTAAAATAACAACAGTGTGTTTCTTTTTGCACATGGGAATACATTTCTGTTTGCTGTGCACCCATGAATAGTGTTGATAGGTCATAGAAGATGATTAACTTCTACTTAAGTAGGTAACGCTCAATTGGTTGCCCAAACTTAAGCTCTCACAATAGCAGCAGCTAAGACTTCCTTTTGTTCCAAGCTCACAAGCCCTTGGGAATATTCTTTTCATTTTGAAGGAAGTTATTGCTGAATATAGATTTTATATATATACAAACTTCATTTTTTTTATACTTTAAACAAAAATTTATTGATTTACCATTGCCTTACAAAACTATAATTTCAAAGCTCCATCTTCAGCACCATATTTATAAGCCTCCACTCCTCACCTGCCATTCCTACTACTTGCATTGTGTCTCCACTTGCCTTGGGACCTTTTAAAATCATGGTGGAATCTATGGCCATATCTCCCTGAACAGACCTGATCTCGTCTGAAATCACAGTGTGTATAGTCCAAGTTCAGTAATTTGAAAAATCATTCCAATGACAATGATACTTATAATTTCCAATATTTGTGATGAGAAGTCTTCTTATTAACAAAGCTTTACTTATTAAAACAAGTCTGTTTGTTTAAAGGTTAAACAAACCTTTCCAAAAGAATTTCCAAATCTCTTAAAGATTTGGAAAGATCTTTAATTTTTTCAAAGTCCTCGGCTGATGTGGAAACAAAGACACAGATTCACATGCTAAGGTGTCATACCTGGAATGACATCAAGTCGGGGTGACACTCATTCACAGAGTGGCATCGATATGTCACGGTGTTGATATGTAGACAAAAAGTTGCCAGTTAGAGAAAACAACTGACTTTTCCTCCTGCGAGAGTTTCAACACAGAATGTTGTAAGATCACTAATATGTCTTTCTGGATACTGTTATTATTATTATTTTAAGTTCCATCCAGCAGCTATTTATTTTACCGATGGGCTGAGTCCCATGCAGGTGAGTTAAGCAAACAATCAAGAGTTAGGGAGCAGGGAAATCAAGCAGACAGCACTAATGAAAGCACAGCTAAGGAGCTATGCTAAATACAGACGCATAAATACAGTAGTGGTAATTAAATGTTGACATGCATGCAAACAAAGTAGCTAGCACTCTCAAAGGAATGGGAAAAAAGTGTTCAGATCCTGAAGGGTGAGTATTTGGCAGCCTCAACACTGTTTTCTAAGCAGACAGAAAAGAAAAGAAAAAAAAAAACTCAGTGAATTCTGGAGATTTAACATTATGAGAACGGGAACACTTGCAATGTGAGGTGTACATTGTTCTGGCCACTGATCTCAGCGGGTACATTTGCAATTCTACTTGTAGTTGGTTAATGAGGATGGGTGTGCACAGGGCCCAGACATGGGGCTACTGTTTTTAGAGGGGGGCGCCCAGGAAGCCCTTTAACTTGTGTCTTAACAAAATCACAGGGCAGGAGCTGTCAGGCCCCTCTCGTGACCATCCTGGCTTTCTTATTCAGCAGATATTTACTGAGCACTGAGCTTGCCTGGTTAGATCAGATACAACCTGGTGCAACTCAGGTGCAACTCAGGTAAGGAGATGAATAATGGACTTTAAGCAACTGTGTGGATGAAGTTAAGAAATTCTAATGTAAACTAGCCTAGGGTAAGATTCCAGGTCTGTGCTTGCCAACAGGGTCAATCAGGAGCAAGTAAAAAGGAAAACCTTGATAATAGAGGGGTATTCAGCTGATTGATGCATATTGATCTTTATGGACTCCCTTTGAGGGAGCCTATTTGTTAAGCCTAGGGTCTTCAAAATAATTTGCCAGGTAAATCGATACTCCATGTCAAGCACACCCTATACTCAGCGCTTTATGTTGCTGTTCCCTTCTTTCCTCAGTTCTTACAGTACTTGACCACCTGCAACACCCCCCCATCAGCCTTGACAGGGAATCCCCCAAAGCCCTGACCCATTTCTCCTTCATGCTGTTTCATTTTCTCTATAGCAGTAATTATCATCTGTGCCTGCATTTATTTGTATAATTATGTGTTTGTATATACACGTATATATTTTTACATAAATACCCTGTGCACTTGCTTATTTTCTGCCTCCTTCATAAGGCAAGAATTAGTTTTGTTCACCACTGTTTCCCCAGCCCTGAGAAAGGTGTCCCCAGTACTCTGTAAATACTCGCGGTGCTTCTGATCCCTGTACAGTCCCCGCGCCCAGAGATAACCCACTGTCAGTGTTTGGTGTTCATGTTCATTTCACCTCCGCATATGATAGGGTCGTGCTTAATAATTTGATTTGTGAGTTGTATTTTTCACATTCTGCATTTCTGTGCTCTCGTTTCTTCTTCGCCATCATCTTTACAGCTTGGCGTGTCTCTCTGTATACTGGAGCTGTGTCCCTCCACACTCTGCCTTCCCTTTCTGTCGTCACCACTGGTGAAATTTTTCTACATCAGTTTACCTCTTAGAATATCTTCATCTTGAGACACACAATATAACTTTGAATATTAAAATAGCCCCATGTTACCCTAGGAAACTCCCTCTGGCTTTTCTGGCACGAGTAATTCTCGGGAGAAAATATTTCAACAGGAAACACACGGAAGGATTAAACTTTCGCAGTGAATTGAAGCACATCTGTACCCAGTACGCCCCACCTCCGCCCCACGCTTGCTACCCACCCCCCCAATGCGGCTGGCAACAGCATCCCAGGCTTTTCTGAGTGGGGAGAACGGAATTCATTATTTGCTTCATTTCTTGGTGAGTCGTCATTCTTTTCAGGTACTTTTTATTAATATGAGGTTGGATTTCGCATTGAATATTTTGGTGAATTGCAAACTGTTTTATAAAATCAAACTTGCAAAATCCTCTCCTGGGAGACTGGTTCGGAGAAAGATTATAAGGAGAATTGAACATCAGGTGATTAAAATTCAATAGGGTTAACATTTTGGTACTTAAGGATTCCCTATGAATAAAACACAGTGACAATTTCCATTTCTAGGTTTTTCCTTATTACAATAGAATATGGGAGCTCTAACAACACTTTCAGTTTTTATTAACCCATTACTACTATTGTCTTTTTTCCCACAGCTCAGCCTCCTTAGCACTAGGTCACCACACAATTCAAACCTGCAGACATATACATCTCTATACTCCCATCTCTAAACTGAATTTTATTACAGGTGCAGACAGAACATGTTCACAGATTTTACTTTCTTGAAATACACATAAACTATGCATCAATGAGTAAATTTTTATGTCTACAGGAACTATATATCACCAGTACTTGACCTCATTAATTTGAGCATAGTTAGCTTCTATTACCTGTAGACACCTGCTATGTTAGATTATTCCAGCAGCCAAACATTTTCCACACATATTTGATGGGTTTATGATTGGCTACCAATATAACAACATCCAGGGGGTTAATAATGCATGTTCCCTATATATTGTATGCCTTTCTGAAAGAAATGTTGCTGATTACTGGAAAAGTTAGTGAGAAGGAGAGAACAGGTGGAAATTTAGGTAAAGTTATTTGAAAACAGATTTTAAATATAATTGTTAAGAACATCTCAGGTGGAGTCTAGGTGTTGGGGAAAGAATAGCAAATGCTGTTCTGACTCAGGCTTGGCAGGTGGTCTAAGTAGGGACCAAGCTTTCTTTGAGGATCTGTACTTTATTTTTTTTTTCTTTATTGAGGTCACATTGATTTAAAGCACTGTGTGTGATTCAGATGTCTTTAACCACATCACACCCACCATCAAGGCCCCTGTAATCCTCTACCTGGCCCACTGGGCCATTCCTCTTACCATTCTCTCCACCCCCCACCACTCCTTGTCTGGTGGCGTCAATTCTAGTCATACTTCTAGGGCTTGTTATTCGTTGGTTCTGTTTGATCTTGTGTTTTGTTTCTCTGCATTAATATTTATGATAAAATCATCCGGTATTTGTGTTTCTTCTTCAGGCTTATTTAACTTAGCCTAATCCCCTCCAGTTCATTGAATCTTTCATTCAATAAATATCTGTTTAGGGCATAAACTGTAGAATGGTGTCAGGCCATTACTAGGGTTTGAAAATACAGACATAAATTCCTGCTGTAGAATGGTGTGCATCGGACCAGTAAAAGGGAAAAATGTTTTGCAAAAAGGGATAATTGAGAACCTACCTGCTATTTTACGACAGAAGGTTGTGATTAACTCAGAGAAAGACTCACAAATGATTTGCAGGTCCATGATCACAGGCTTGCTTGCATGGCTGATTACCATCATCTTGAAGGGAGTGGAGGGAGCTGGGAGCTCCTTCCCAGGGACCAGCTCTTAAGGAAACTTCAGAGCAGTAATCATGCAGGGCATTGCCTTTCATCGTACTTCCCAAGTACCCCAAATATGCCCCTTACTGTAACTCTTACTCAATAACTGCACAGCAAGCTTTCTGGCTAATATGTGAATTAAATAGCTGATATATGAGCACAAGTGAACCTTCACATTATTTTTGAAAATGTTTGCTATGAAATCTGAAATGTAATCATGCTTTGGTCTTCAAAAGACTCTAAGTAAACAGCCTGAGTGACTACCTGGATATTTGCAGATAATTATGTTTCACCCAATGGGAGATGGAGGATGCAAGAGCTCTGGATGCACATTTCAAAGTGTTGCTTCCGCCAAGCTCTCTGCTTCTCAGAGTGACAGAAAACTGCTTCAAGAATTTTTTTTCCTTGGATTTCTGTCACCTAGATAGACTCTATTTCCTGCAATGGCAACTTAAAGTTTGTGAAAAGAGATGAAAGCACTGAATTCTTGCTTTTCAAGAAATGTTTATTATTCTTTTCCGGTTAGATCATAGAGCATGTATCTTTTAGACAATAACAAGAAAATGTCTGGAAACCTTTGACCGCAGTCAAAATCCTGTGAAGACAATAATAAAAGGAGCAATAAAAAAGAACCATGCATTATGAAGGGAGTAGTAATTAAAGACAAGAAGACACAGAGAGGAGCTCTGTCCCCAAGGCCAGGAGGTCAGCTGTCCACACCAAGAAGGCAGCTGAGCAACTTTGCACCTTTCTCTGGTCTTATGAGCTGTTTTCCACATCCTTCCATTCCATAAAGAACGTTGATAAACCAAATGTTGCAAAGAACGAAATCTTAGGGAAATGCTGAGATAGATCTCTCTGACTTTAATTTAAAATAAACACATTTTTAGCTGAAATTACATTCCTTAACACTTTTCTCAAAAACATGCAAAAGTCTAATCTCTCAGGATCCAGGCAAGTTGGAATTGAGGGCCTCTGTTTCTTAGGTTAGAAGAACTCTTCTAAATCCAACCCTAACTAGCTAGTAAGCCAGTTTTCTCCTACAAGCTTTTTTTATCTCCCAAACTGACATGTCTCAAAGATTTTAATAGGAGACCTAATACCCCATGGAGATGAAGATTTGACAGCAAAAAGGGCAGAAATCATAGGCTTCTTCTGGAACCCTGTGTGACCAGACAGGTGCTGAACAGTAGCTTCCAAACCCTTGGGAACTTTGCGGGCCCAGAGAGCAAAGCACCAACCAACCTCGGGGCTTCAGCAAGGCCCAGGGCTCTTGGCTGTGACCCTGCCCCACGGGTGGTTCGCCCTTCCAGGCAGTGTGGGGAATGCAGGTCATGAGCAGGTAACCGCCAGGTCATCACTTACTCTAATTTACTGTTAGTTCGCAGAAAACTCCTGGGCTAAAATTTTCCTTAAGTTTTTGGAAGGGTATGAAATCGATTTGATTGACTTTCAATGTGGGTATGTAAAGAATTAGTATCTAAATGCTTTCTTATGGTTCAGAACTTTTTCTTTTAGAAAGAGTTGCGTTTCACTAGGCTGCTGTGGGAGGAAAGCAGGAAGAACAGGAGAGCTTCTCCCAGGGCACACTCACAGAGGGGGGTCCTGGCAAGCCTTTCTCCCTTCCTAGGGCATCGGCTCTGCCTCCTGACCCTCATGCTGGATGATCTGTGATTTCATCACTTTTCTCGTCATCAACTATCTAGATACTCCTCATTCTCTTCCTCCTCCTTCAAGCCCCGTCCTCCTCCTGCTCTTCTTTCTGTTTCTCTTCTTGCTTTTTTGGTACAGGGTAAAGCAAATAGTAGCTTCGCTGTCTCTGCCAGGTCATGGTGTGTGGTCTGTAGGCTGGCCACGGCAGGACTCCTGCTTGGTGGGACACGGACGCCTGGGTGGGGGCAGAGTACAGTCCTCTCTATAGTTGCTTCCTCTCCCCTGCGGAGCCCACAGGTGATGGTCTTGGGTGCAGACACAGAGCATAAAGGTGCTAAAGGTATGTGACAGTGTCTCAAGGTCAGACTGCACTTCCCATAGTGAAGTCAAAGGCCCCACCTCCTTGAAAGGAAACAGCGTTTGGTGCCTGTGATGTTACATTGAGATTTTCCCTACGATGTGAGGTTTTCTTTGGGGGAAAGCCCCTGCTATGGACGGAATGGTGTCCCAAATCCATACACTGAAGCTTTATGACTGGGTGGGGGGGGTGCGTGTTTGGAGATGGGGTCTTATGGGAGGTAACTGAGGTTAAATGAGGTGGTGAGTGTGGACCCTGAACCTATAAGGTGGGTGTCTTTTTAAAAATATGTATTTATTCATACAGAACTGGGATACAGCCCAGAGATGCAGGGGCATGGTGTTTAAAGAAGAGAAAGAGACACCAGCTCCCTGAGGGGCCTGCTAGAGAAGGAGGGGGGAAGCTCCTCCATAGCCAGGAAGAGGATCCTCAGGGCAGCCTGAGCTGCACTGAGGTCAGCACTGGAGGGCCCAGGAAGAGCTCGGTGGATGCCCTGCAGCATTTATAGTAACAAAGGTCTTTACTGCACCCACTGTACCCACAGAAGCCATGCAGAGAAGGTTCTCCAAAAGGCTGACAGGAGGTTCATTCAACAGAGCTTCCTCATGACGCGGGAACTGTAGCTACTTCCTGCTTGCAGCTCAAAACACACACAGGAGCATCACAGGGACAGGAGCCCTGGATTTTCCCTGTGCTCTTCTACTGATGGAAAGGGGAGTCCCAGTAACTCAGGGGGCAGTGACATGCTGTTCTCTCAATGAAGACATTCATACAAAGTAATTACAGTGAGTAATAATTTTATTCATAAAATATTAAGAAACTATTTAGGTCCCTTCCTGGTGGCACAACTGGTTCAAGGACAGCACTCCACAGCCACTGTAGCACGAGTTCAATCCCTGGCCAGGGAGGTGGCCCACATGGCATGGAGACCTCTCCTGACCTGGCCACTGCTCCACTCAGCAGTGTACTTCATCCATCTGCCTGTTCTGCTTCCCATTCTCTCTCTGGTGAATACTATCAACTCCTGCCCCACACGTCTGGTCTGTACCCCAGTTCTTGTATGCATAAATAAATAAATCTTTTTTAAAAAAGAAAATGTACATTCTATACAGCATTCCCCCTGATCATTTAAAAGAATAAATGCCATTAGAGGTCATTAAAGTCAAGAATCCAATTATTGCATTCTAGACATTCTTGTAATGCATGTTTTAAAAAAGTAATCTAACACAATTATCAAGAGAAATCTTTACTCTGCATCATGCCTCTTTATTGTCCTCTGAAGTATATTATTTTTCTCTGATTACGCTTATTAAAGAAGATTACTTTTAATAACATAAAACAGAGATATTTTGGGTTCCCTTAACTTGTACTTCAAACCTGCTTCAAGCACAACTTAGAAAAATGTCTCAAGCTTTGCTTATGAAAGGGGGTGCATAACTCACTCCCACCTAGTTGTGCTCTTTTACGTCGTTATTAAAACATGCTTTGGACAGCACCACTGTCCCAAGATGTCGCTATGGGCCTGGTCTATATAAGAACACTGCTCTTTCAGCAGAGGGAAAATAATAAACATTCAGATGCTAACTTTTGATACAGGCCACTGATGAGTGTTCTCTGAGCTTCATATTTGCAAAACTGATTAGTGTAGCTCAGGTTGCCTTAATCTCATACTCACAGCAGTCACGGTCTCCTTATGCATGTCCTTGTGTCCTGGCCCACCCCAGCTATTATAACAGACTCCCATGGGGTGGCATGGGGGATGGCAAGAGATGGCAGATATTTCTCACAGTTCTGGGAGCTGAAAGTTAAGATCAGTGTGGATTTGTGTCTGGTAAGGAGACTCTTCCAGTTCATAGCAGCATTTTCTTGATCCTCACCTGGTGGAAGGGGGCAGCTCTCTGGGGTCTCTTTAATAAAGACACTAAGCCCATCGTGAGGCTCCACCCTCTTGACCTGATCACCTTCCAAAAGCCCCACCTTCAAGTCCCATCACATTGGGGGTTAGGCTTCCACATATGAAGAGGGGGTTTGGAGGGGGTCATGGACATTTCATTTATAGCACCCTGGGCTCTAACCCATGGCATTATTTATTATTTTTTTGGAACGGGAGGTGACTCTGGAGAGGGAGGGGGGCAGACCTGAGCTCGAATCAGCTGATTATTAATCATGATCTTTGAGCAGTTGCCTTGTCTTTTTTTTTTTTTTAAAGATTTATTTATTTGTGCATACAGAACTGGGGTACAGGCCAGAGGCTCAGGGGCGGCGAGAGGCTTCACCAGAGACAGAGTGGGGCACAGAACAGGCAGATGGATGAAGTACACTGCTGAGGGGAGCAGCGGGCGGGTCAGGAGAGGTCTGCTGCGCCATGTGGTCACCTCTGGGGCAGGCGGGAATCAAACTCATGCGGAAGTGGCTTTAGCTTCTCAGTGCAGTGCTTTAACCCGCTGCGCCACCAGGGAGGGCCTGCCTTGTCTTTTGAACTCTGTTGCCCCCAGCTGCCACGGTAAATGTTAAATGAGGAACACATGTTTAACATGGAGTTCAGTTTGAGCTACAGAGCTGATGCCTAAGAAATGACGGCTGCAGATTTTCCCAAAGTCACCTGGAAAGTGATTGGTCCATTGGAGGTAGAATGTGGGCTCCCAGGCCCCAGCCCTCACCAGGAGGGTGATCCCAGCAGTCTTCCCATCCACCGGGACAGACTCCCTCAGGGCAGGTGTCCAGCTCGCAGAGACCTGTGGCCTCCAAGTGATGTCGGTAGTGAAACCAACTTCCCTGTGGACCCAGTTTGATCTTATTTCATGCTTGCAGAAGCATGCATATGAATCTCAAATGTTTCATTTATAAGACATTTGACTGATATTTATAAAAGATCTGCTTTTCAGGGATCACACTAGTGCCTTTATTGTTTCAGATACTTAGTTGTTTCTTATTAGATGGTTTATTTTATTGTCTGTGGGTACTTAGTTTTCTCACGCACTTTCTTAAGTCAATTCATATTATTCTGAGAAGGGATTCTTATGAGACTGTTCAAAGGCACAGGGCATGGAAATATAAAGATTGGTTTTAGGGGACTGGAGGAGAGAAACTGGTGGCTGTAAAGCTGCATCACTGCACAGGTGACATTCTCCCATCTGAACCAGGCAGGGCGTTCTAGCGCCAGGAAAGCATAGCCCACACCTGCTGGTGACCAGCGAGGACCCAAGGCGGTTTCCACACTCCCAGTGCCTCACACCAGCTGCCCCTAAGCTCACTGCTCGCTGCCTCCAGGACCATGACCTCCAAACAGCTACTGCCCTAATAAGCAGCTCTCTGCCTCTCCTGCATTTTTGCACCACGGAGCAGGGCTCTAGCCTCTTCTGTACCAGGCCGTGCAGGAAACAGCTGTCAGAGAAGAGCTAGTTCCCTTGTGAGCCACAGTCGATGGGGCTTCCTGCTGTGGCAAAGCATCCAGCTGCCAAGCTCAGGATTCTCTGCTGTGGCACACCCCAGACATGGGCCGTGTCCCCTGACTTTCTTTGGTTCACATGTGGGAATTGAGGCTTGAGGAACGGGCACCCCAACAGGCTGCCGCTCTGACTATTATGTCTTCTGTAAGCAATCAAGGTGTTGGTCTCTGACCCAGGAATCTCGTGTCCTCCGCTAGCAACAAGTGGCAGGCTCATTAGTGAGTTGTCCAGCAGAGGAAGCTGCAGGGCTGTGCTCCAGGCTTCCGGTGTCTGGAAGGCTAGACTGCTGTGCCCTCTAGTGGCCTCCTTGGGCTTTACACCTCAGAGGCAATGTGGGAAGCCCAGCACCCAAGGTGTGTGTATAAAGAAAACCTAGTTGTACAGTGTTCCCTTGGCCGGCTGTTAGCCATGACCTTTCCTAGGGGAATAGAATGAAATTCACAGCTGCCGTCCTGAATTGATGTAGGCATCGTTTTCTCTGATGCCTCTCAGCACCCTTGCTCCAGGAATAGCCCTAAGCCCTGGAACACGCACATATGAGATGCAGGCTGTCCCCACAGTCCCAAGATGTGGTCTACATTTCCAGCACCAGTGAAATGCCAAATTTAGTCCTTTCTTTCACTGCTATCCATAGGGTCTCTGGCTGCATGTCACAGAAAATGTCGCTGTGACAGACTGTTAGCTTGCAAGTAGTGTGTGAGTTCCCATGGAGAGAATCGAGAGCACCTATGACCTGAACGTGGGCCAGTCTGGGGCGGGGTCAAGTGAGACACATCATCTCTCACTGCTATTCACTGACATGTGTGTTCTCAGGTGAGTCTGACTGTGCTGGCAACTGCTCTTTGCATCCATCCCAGGAATCGGACTTATATTGCAGAAAGGGACCCCCCCGGGCCTGCCTGGGCCCTGTCCCTCCCAACCTTGCAGTGAGAAAGCGTTTACAATGTGCCTCTGTGTGTGTGTCTTTGTGCCCATGTGTGTATATGCGTCTCTGTGTGTGTGTGTGCACACAGACACATATGTCCTGTGTACACACATACGTGCATGTCTCGGCATGCACACACATGTGCTTTGTGTATATGTGCATCTGTGTCTCTTTGTGCAGTATATGCACGAGTGTCTATAGCATGTATTGTGCCTGCTATATGTGTGCACACATTGTGGTCTCTCTGTGCACATGTGTGTATGCATGTGCATCTCTCATAAGCTTTGAGTGATCCCACAGTGTCCACAGCAGTTGGAAGCTCTGCCATGAAGAGGGCTGGAGCCTATGCTACCAGGTCACAGAGCTGAGAACTGAGCAAAGAGGATTGTTTCATCTCCCCACTGAAAGACATCCTTTTGCCCCACAGATGTGTCCTTGAACACATGGTGACTGTGACCTCTTTGGTCAGCCAAGTTCAACATGTGCTTTGGAGCGTGCCAGCTTCAGCCTGCACATGTCTCTTTCCCAAGCACGCTGCCTTCACCATAGAAATTTCATGCAGTGTCTCACCTTCTGCTATCTCCCCCGGCAGCTTCAGGAGCTGCTGGTTTCCTGTTACAGGGCTGGGGGCTGGGAATCCATAGGCTCCATTGATGTGCTGGCAGAAGGCTCCGTCTCTGAAAGTCCGTCCTGCCCTTTGTCTTCTGTTTGGGTTTTGCTGCTCATGGAAAGACATCAGAAGTGGGGAGCTGGTGGTTTGCAGAGTGCAGTGTGTGAAAGTTCTGGAATATTTCTCCTGTGGGCACCGGGTTCCAAAGTGTCACATCACCATGTTCTGATCCCTGGTGTGTAGGTGGCAAAACGCTATGACCTCCTGAGAAGATGCCTCAGGAGGGTGCTTCCTAAAGATGCCTTCCCTCAGGAAGGGAGTGCACAATGAGCTGGACAGCTGTGGAGGGCGCAAAGATGTCCATGGACAGCAAAGGGAACAGAATCCACTTCTGAGGAGTTACACATAGACACACACATGAGCACATATGCACACAGACACTCAGGCACATAAACACACATTACCCAGAGATACAGGTTCACACACACACAGACACACACACATAGACACACATATACAGATACACACAGGTGTACATACATAGGCATATACAGACACACACATCAAACATAGACACCTATACATACAAGCACATACAGACATATGCATAGGTGCACACACACACATTTTTCTTTCCCTCAGCATTTTGTTAGCTTTGAGGTTACAGGCAAAATGCAGCTTGTTATGTTGTACAAGATGATGCTCATGATCACCCTTGAGTGATTATCCTCCAGAATGTGCTTTGGCTGTTTGGTTTGGGGGCTTCGTGGCACAGTGGAGAGACTGCTCGCACCAGGACTGCTCACTCACAGCTCATTCTCTTGGTCAGGCTTGGCATTGCCCTGACTTCCCTGTCAGGGGAGTTCTCTATGGTGTCTTCATTGAGTGCAAGGTGCCCATAGCTGCTCCCTCTGCCTGCAGTTCTGAACATAGACATTGCACAATAAAGTTAAAAATAATGATGCCACTGTGGAAGACTCACAGAGGTCCTAACAGATGCTCCTAACAGATGCTACTTTGTCTTGGTGAGATGCTGTTGCCTTGTTGTCTGTCTCAGGAAACACAGAAGCCCTAGAGAGGGCAGCATGAGGCATAGCATGTATCGCTTCTGTGTCCCTCTCCACACAGGGCCAATGGCCTGAAGACCAGAAAGGAACTGCTGTCCGTCTCGTGCTACAGAACTTTCTACATACTTCTGGCTGGTATTTGAAAACTCCCTTATCTTGGGCATTTTTGAAAACAGACTGTCCTTCCGGCTAGGTGAAGAGGACAGTGATAAGTTGTGAGTAGAACAACAATCTGTTCTATTTAGATTTTCAACTGATTGGATGAGGCCCATGTACACTAAGAAGGACTTTCCATAAATTTGAATGTTAACCTCAGTCAGAAACACTTCTAGAAATATCCAGAATGTTTGGCCACATATATGGTCACCATGGCCCAAGTTGATGTATCGGATTAACTTGCACTGTCCATAACCAATATACATAAAGTGGATATTCCCCAAGAACTCCAGATAGGAAGGCAGACCTGCTAATACTCCATTTTGTTTCAGGAGACGCTTAGCAGAGAACTAGCTGAGCCCACCTGGACTTCTGACATAGAGGGCTGTGGGCATCCCCAGGGGGCCAGTTAGACCACCATGTTTGCGGTATTCAACTCTGCAGTGAGAGAAAACCACAAAGGATAAGAAGGATGGTAGGAGGCTGAGGGATATGGCTCCAGGCCTGGAGCACAACAGGGCGTGAGCCTCCGGCAGTGTGGGCAAGAGGACTGGGGAAGCGCTGAGAAGGTCAGTTGAAGCTAGATTCTATTTTTTTTAATATTTATTTATTTATGCATACAGAACAGAGGTACAGGCCAGAGGTGCAGAGGCAGCGAGAGGATTCACCAGAGACAGACAGGGGAGCAGAAAAAGCAGACTGACGAAGTACACTGCTGAGGGGAGCAGCAGGTGGGTCAGGAGAGGTCTGCTGCGCCATGTGGGTCACCTCCGAAGAAGGGATCGAACTCGCACTGAAGTGGCTGCAGCTTGCTTGCAGTGCTGCGTCCTAACCCATTGTGCCATCGGGGAGGGCCTGAAGCTAGATTCTAAGTCTTGAACAGCATATGGAGCAATCTGAACAGAAATTCCATGCAGATGTGCTCCCAGGTGTCAACACTGTAACCTATGAACACCCCTAGTCTCACTGCTCGCTCATGGCACTCATGGTCGTTGGAGGGCCTTTCCCGTGTTGATGCATTTAACCCTTACAGACAGTAAGGCATTCTAGAAGACCCGTGAGTGATTCTTATAACAGGGAAACTTGACCTTGGCCACTGTCAGGATCCTTCACATTCACCTGAGTAGAGCAGAGCAGGAAACAGAGCGAGTCTGCCTGACCTCTGGAAATTCCTGTCATGGGAGGGTCTGTGCTGGGAGGTCAGTGGCATTAGGTTGGGTTTCTCTTGCCTCAGCCTCCAGTCTTGCAGACCACAGCCTTCTCGCATCACACGCAGCCCATGCCCAGGACACACTAAGCCAGGATATGCTCCTTATTTTTTTTTTCCTTTCCAAATCAATTAGCTACTTATTTTAAATCTGAGTGAGTAATAGTATGCAGAATGGAGTCAAACTAAAGCAGGCCATCTTATTCCCTGTCTCTCTCCCTTTTCTTTTCCAATGTACTAGTAAAAGTACATTTGTGATCAGAGACAGAAGCTTTTGGGGAGGGTCAGTGGAACAGAAAGAAGAGCTAATGTGAGGGCCAAGTGTGCAGGCCACAGGGTGATATAAATTAGTCCAGATTTGGTCATTTGAAAGCCAACTCCCAGACTCATCTTTCATCCCAGCGCCATTCTGTGAACCCAGTGTAATAAAGCAGGGTTTTAAACTGTCCCTCTCTGGCAGGTTTATGGGCTCCTGGCACACTGGCCTCTCTGGTATTTCAAAGCCCGGGTGTGCTATCTGCAGCAAAGTCAAGGGCTGATGCCTTTGGAAAGTAAGCTACTCCAACTTAACCTTTGCCCCTTTGGGTTAAAGCCTGCCCTGAGTTGGCTATGTGATGTGGAGATCCTATGAATGTAAGTGTTTACATTTGGGAAGATGAGAATGATTCCAGAGATGGATGGTGGTGATGGTTGCAACAGCATGAGTGCAAATAATGCCACTGAACCAGACACCCCAAAGTGGTTAAGAGAGTAAATTTTATCTTATGCTTATTTTATCACAACTAAAAATGTTCAAAAAAATTAAAACTAAGCACACTGAGAAAGCATACTAGATAAGGGTGGCAAAACCCAGAACAGTGCAAAAGCTATGAATAAGTCAGAAAAAACTCACACCTCATTGGTTCATCACAAAGCCCTGCCAGTTCTTGCCCCTCTGAGCCAGGGGCAAGAACCAGTCACAGCGAGTGAACAGAAGACATAGCTTTCCCTGTGTATTCTTGTATGCATTCAAATCACATACTATGTATATATTCAAAAGAACTCAAATACCATATATCCAAAAGCAAATAATAAATAACCATGAAGGCATTGTGTTTACATATTTAACATGAATTGATAAATTAGTTTTATCAACCATCTAGTATATGCTGGCTCTATCAATTTTGTTCATTAGTAACAGGATCAGAAGTAATATTCTGTCAAAAATACACGCTATGATGGGATTAAAAACGAACTGCCTTCATATTCCATGGGTTTCTGGGATAACATAGATTTAAGCATTTTATTATTTGATCCCAGTGGTGTGGGTCCTTCATCATTGCCGACAGCCTGCTGCTAACTTGTTCATTCATATGCATGAGGAGACTTAGCAGCCAGAATATGACCTCTGTCATGCACAGGCAGGGGTGGCCAGCCATAGCTGCAGAAAAAGTCCTCTTGCAGAAACATAAGTCATCTTGAGAAAAGAAAGTGTTATTTAGAAAGTGAGTGTTAATAAGTTCTGACTGACCTTGAGAATAATTGGTTGAAGTAATTCTTTCAGATTAGAGAGTCTTAACCTGTTTTTTTTTTTTTTTTCCTATAGCAAAGAAACGCCTTCATGTTAATTTTGTAGATCTCTATTGGCCATTCAAAACTAAGGAATATTTTCTTTTTTTCCATTTGTACGTTCCAATCATTTCATCCCCCAAAGTGAAATAATATGGAATTTAGTTCCATATTATAATGACTTTCATTTTTTTAAAAAGAGACTGCACATTTTTAGAATAGTTGTAAGTTCACACACACACACACACACACACACACAAAACGAGAGCAAAGTGCAGAGATTTTTCATAGAACTCTGGCCACACTCCCTCTTACACACGGGCTTACACACGCACGTGTGTGCACACACACACACACACACACACACTGGTTCTGTATCCCCACTCTATACATCCCTACCAGATGATGTGTTTGTTGCAATCCATGAACCTATATTGATACATCATTTACTAATTCACTAGTTGATATAAAGTTTTATTCTTGGTACATTTTGAGTGTGGACAGATCTATCATTATAATAATCATGCAGAATATTTTCACTTCCCTAAAAATCCTCTGCACTCCATCTATTTATCTCTCTCCAACCTCTTTTGTTTTTATGTTATAATAATAATAAAACAAATAATAAAAATAATAAAACAAAAATCACAAGACATCTGCATTTTTACCAAGAATGTTAACCATAGATGTGATAGGTAGCCACAGCTTAATGACAGACTAACTGGCCAGTCAGAAAGCACCTGATGTCCAGCCTATTTAAGTCATTGCTAAAGCTAATTTAAGGGTGTTTATTATATTTGAGATTAAGTTCCTCGACGTGTTCTTGGTTGAGGTTTGTATGACTGTGAGTATCTTGTGGATATGAATCTGGTACAGTCTCTGTGTTTACCTAGGCAAATAAGCAGGCTCTTTAAAATGCTCCACAAAAGGCTTTAATACCCAAATTTGGGACGTGGCATCACATCACAGAGCAAACTCACAAGCTGTGTGATTTAATGAATGAGGTTCCATTATTTTTAAAAGATTTATTTATTTCTTCATACAGAACTGGGGTACAAGCCAGAGGTGCAGGGGTGGTGAAAGGAATATCCAGAGACAGAGTGGGGAGTGAACAGGCAGATCAACCAAGTACACTGCTGAGGGGAGCAGCAGCCCGCAGTCAGGAGAGGTCTGCCGCGCCATGCAGATCACCTCCGGGGCAGGGGATCAAACACTGAAGCAGCTGTGACTAGCTTGCAATGCTTCGTGCTAACCCTTTATGCTACCAGGAAGGGCCCGAGGTTCCATTTTCAAGAAACTGTTGTTGCAGGTCTTTTAACATAGACCTGAGTTAAGAACAAGGCCTCTAACCTGTAATTTTGTAACAATACCTGCCTTTTCATTGTGAAGGTCCGTTGGTTTAATTTTCCATTCTTATGAGGGCAATGTCTCATACACAGCTTTACATAAACTTAATGCATTTTTAGTAGAATTAAATTTGCTGCTGACATATAAAAATGCTCAAATCAGATCATTTAAAGCTTGATGTGTTTTTGACCACTTATATTTTAAAAACCTGTCCACGTACAAACTTTGGTTCATGGAACTCAACATATTTATGTAGATTTTTCAACACTCAGTATATTATTGAAATGATAATTGAACTTGATTCAACTCACCCAGGATTATTATTCAAATTCCATTTTGTGTGGCTTCCATCTGTTTACAATGGAAAACAAAACAGATGTTTTGCTGAACAGCAGCAGCAAACAGTAATGAGCCCATATATCATACTCTCAATGCCATTTATATAAGAGAAATATATAAGGCGGAAGTGGTCAGATTGACAGCGTAACCCAATTGAGGATTTTACTAGAATTGGGAGCCAGGGGAAGTTCGCACCTGTCTCCCAGCCCATTGTCATGGGAGCTAGAAAAGTTACCTACTTGTCACCACCAAGGAAACATCATTGCTGGACAAGTACATTTTCCCTGAGAGATTTAAGTGAATGTAAGATAACAGGGACTTCTCATTTAGAAGTCCTTTGGTTTAAGAACACGAGGTCCATCTGCCTGACCCTTTTTGTCTTGGAATTTTGAAAACAATAAATTATTAAAATACATTAATTCAGATTCCAATCACATTAATACTCATTCAATCAGACCTTCATTAATAATGGTACATCAAATGAAATGCAAATGATAAGAAATAAAATTAATCATGAATTAACAAACTTTCTCTGCAAAGTAGCTTCCAGGAATTTAACTAATTAATTCCAATTCATACATTCCGTTGACAAAACATTTTTTTTTTTTATGTCTATCAAGTATCGATCACTGTACTCAGGTCTGTGGTGCTACCTGAGACAACGGAATCTTAGGGTTGCTCATCCCTGCAAATAACAATCACTATAGTTTGATACATCATAAAGAAAAGCAATGCCATATGGATAAATATATGGGTACATGCAGAGAGAGGAAGGAGGAGCAGAATAGGGAGGGCCAGACGTTCAGATAGAAGGACTTCTCTTCTTGAGGCCCTGTGACCCCATATTCTGCCCACATAACCCCAGGGGACTGAAAGTTCAATATCTAGCCCTTGGGCACTCAGTTCTATGAGATGGACCACAGCAATCTTCCCAAGGTACGGGCGGAGGGAAGTTCAATATCTAGACTTTGGGAAAAGCTAGAGTAACTCAACCTAATAATACAGGACTCTTGTCAAGGCGTCAGTCCAGCTCCTAGATGGACTCCTTGCTTGTGCTTAGAGAGGGAGCCCGGGGCCTTCCCAGGTGGCGCAGCCGGTTAAAACACAGCACTAAGAAGCAAAAGCCACTTCAGCCTGAGTTCCATCCCTACCCCTGAGGTGACCCACATGGCACAGCAGACCTCTCCTGACCCACCCGCTGCTCCCCTCAGTAAACTTCGTTAGTCGGCCTGTTCTGCTCCCCACTCTGTCTCTGGTGAATCCTCTCACCGCCCTGCACCTCTGGCCGGTCCCCCATTTCTGTTTGCATAAATAAATAAATCTTAAAAAGAAAAAAAGAGAGGGAGTCCATCGTGTGAGAGGCTGATGGTGAGTATGCGAGAGCATGAGACAGATGGCCTAAGAGGAGGGGAGGAGGGCGCAACAGCCTCATTGCGGGTGGGCTGGAGGGCAGCAGGGACTTTCTGAACCTCTGCTCTGTTCTGGTCTGTTGGAGATTTTGAAGCATCTATTAAGCCCAGTGGTGGCTGATGTGAGCCTCTGGCTCTAAGTTGATCCTAATTACAGGGTGACAGGCTGAGATCAAAAGTACGAGCCGTGCAGGGATGCTGTGGGGACCGACAGGCCTCTTTCTAAAGGAAAAGGGCAAAAGGCAGAGAAACATCATGTTGTGACTGTGATTTACATCATATCAGCTCATAAAGATATCAGGAAGAATAGTACCTACTTGCGCACATAGGTGTTCACTTAACTTGGTGAATTAAAATATCCACAGTTAACAAACAGCCTACTTTGTCTTGTTTTGTTCTCTCTTTATGTAAGTAGTCATCTGACCGCTTGTCAACTGTTTATTTGACTCCGATCCTCAAGTTGTACTAGAACTCTGGCAGACACATCGATGACCTCACTGATAACTGGGAATGAAGTTTAGGGCATCATGTTATAAGCGAGCATAGAACGCACATCAAGGAGCTGGGCTGGGCATTGGGGCTTTCGTCCATTGCTTATTTTTACTGCATATCCTTGTGGGTTGGCATGACGTTACTGTCCCTGGAGGTCACCCATCTAGCAACCTTTCACAATCCACGTTCCATTATTGCAGGGTGGAGAACAATGGGCTGAACCATAAGTGATGCCTGGAACCATGTCTCTGTGGCAACCCTCACCTCTGCTCCCCTTTGGTTACTAAGTCATGTGGCACAACTGAGCTCAAGTCAGCTTCTGAAAAGAAGCATGTCATCTTCTGGAAAGAAGGCAGAACAGTTTGAGACAACCATTACTGGTCTCCCAGGGACCTCCCCTTTCCACTAGATTAGATGCAGGTGTAGAAGGTGATTGTGATCTCAGTATATGAGGTTTCAAAGTCACCTCTCAGGAGTCCCCTGAATTCTCCTAGCTTATGTGTGCCATTTTGGTGGGGGTGATTGTCAATTGTTGTGTCATAAATAATAAATATTATGGCCCTCCCTGGTGGCGCAGTGGGTTAAAGCACTGCACTAAGAAGCTTAAGCCTCTTCTGCCACATAAGTTCGATCCGCCCTGGAGGAGATTCACATGGCAAGGCAGACCTCTCCTAACCCGCCCGCTGCTCCCTCAGCAGTGTACTTGGTTGATCTGCCTGTTCTGCTCCCCACTCTGTCTCTGGTGAATCCTCTCACCCTCCGCATCTCTGGCCTGTACCCCAGTTCTGTATGAATAAATAAATAAATAAAATAAATCTTTAAAAAATAAATATTGTGCATCTATTTTGTGGGGACATCTATTTTTTATTTAAAGATTTATTTATTTGTGCATACAGAACTGGGTACAGGCCAGAGGCTCAGGGGCGGCGAGAGGCTTCACCAGAGACAGAGTGGGGAGCAGAACAGGCAGATCGAGGAAGTACACTGCTGAGGGGAGCAGCGGGCGGGTCAGGAGAGGTCTGCCAGGCCATGTGGTCACCTCCGGGGCAGGTGGGAATTGAATTCATGCGGAAGTGGCTTTAGCTTCTCAGTGCAGTGCTTTAACCCACTGTGCCACCAGGGAGGGCCTGTGGGGACATCTACTAAGGCACATCTATTTAAGATAGTGGAACAAATATATATACATTTATATTTTAAATTGAATGCTTGTGTCCTCCAGATTCATAAATTGAAATCTTATTTCCTAAAGGGTGGTGTAAGGAATAGGTCTTTGGGAGGTGTTCATGTCAGGAGGGCTGAGCCTTTGCTGGGATGACTGTCAGAAGAGACCCCAGTGAGCTCCCTCATTCTCTTCTCTAGGCAAGGACACCTTCAGAAGCTATTGTCACTGAACCAGGAAGTAGTTTGTCACCAGACACTGAATCTTCATCTGGACTCCCTGCCTCCAGCGCAGTGAGAGTTATGTCCACGAGCCCCAGCCCATGGTCCTCTGTCAGAACACTTCAGTCTGAACAAGACAGGGATTCTCACAGGCAAGGAAAGGGAAGATAATGTCTGTGTTGGGGGTGAGGTGTGGGATCCCTGGCAGAGCCATTGAAATTCCTAAGGAAGATGTCCCAGATGCTGGGGGGTGGAAAAGCACAGCTGGGCGTAAATCAATGGACATTCATGGGCGTTGCTTGAAGCTTATTTCACAAGCACACTGCCCTGTACCCCGCTGTGCAGGCTGCAGGCTGGAGGCTGGAGGCCACTGAAACACACCTGGCACATCTGAGAGGAAAGAGCCAGTCCAGGGCTTTTGGCCGGGCCTGACACAGTATCCTCTGTGCATCTTTGTGACATTTTCTTGTCTATTTCTTACATGCTGGACTCCCTCGTCACCACTGAGAGTAGGTAATAGGAAGGAGGTGAATCTAACGTTAACCCTAAGGTTTCAGTCCTGGTCCTGTGCTTGGTTCACTGCAGCTGCTTAGCAAAACTAATGGAAGCACAGGAGAGACGGGGAGGCCGTTCCCTCTGCAGGAATTACAGGCAGAGAGAAGATTTTGACTTCCTCAGGTTTCCTGACTAAGGCTGCTGTCAGGGTTGGGGTGTGAGTGGCCCTCTCCTTAGTCTAAGGGACCTGATGAAGACCCCTCTCCAGGAGTAGGACGGGGTTCACCTGGTTTCTGTACATCCCCCCAGGCCGAGTCTCCCCTGAGCCAAGGGAAAGGACTCCTTCCTCACCCCACCTCAGCTCTGTAGTGGGGAAAATATTGGGGTGACGCCCGAGGTTTAGGGGTGAAAGAATACACCAGAGACAGAGTGGAGAACAGAATGGACAGATTGAAACACACTGCTAGGAGAAGCAGCAGGAGAAAGGGAGAGGTCTGTGCACAAAGGTGGATTTGAGACCCTCTTTTTTACTCTGCTTTCACTTTCTAACGTGGAGCGCCGGTTTGCACCAGTTATCTGCTGGGGTGTCTGGTCTCAGGCACTGGCCTTTGACACAGGAACATGGCCTAGACCTGCCTCTGCATTCCTGGAGCTGGGCTGGTTTTTCTGGCCCTGATGGTTGGCTTTCTGACTTGTCCCTAAGGCAGCCTTATCAGTTCCCTTATCTATTCCTGCCTCCCAAACATGCCTGCTGGACAGGGTGGGGGCTTGCTTTCTAACAAGCAGTACCCTGAAATCATAGAACCCCCACAGGCTTTAATGGACAAAGGGAGCTGCTCTTAGTGTTCTAGTCACTCGGGGCTGGGTTGTCATTGATTATTGGAAACCGTGGAGATAGTCAGGTATCTTCTAACCAGACAGCATGTTGCCCCTTTAATCATTTTCTCTGCTAGCTTCTGGCAATCTGCACTAGGCCTCATTCTTATTCTCAGCCCACACAAATGTTGTCACTGCTGAGGTAAAACCCCTGCTTAGAAATCTGGGCCAAAACTATGGTTTCTGTTTCAGCTTAGTAATGTGACCAGAACTATTTATTATTTCTGAATTCTTGCTAAGATACCAGTCGTTTGATAAAAAAAATAGATCACTCTTAAGTCAAATCAGCTTTAAAATAGGTCAGTTCTGGAGCTACTGTAATTACATTTGACATCTTTTCTTTAAACAAAGTCACACATTGCTAACACCTTAAATAAACCTTACTCTTCCGAAACAAGGTTGGAAATGCACTCTGGCTCATTGCGTAGGTGTGGAGTGCTGTTCAAGCTCAACTGTCTAGTGGAAAATGGATGGAAAGGAAGGTGTCAAACAGGGTAAGACTGCGCTATACAGGTAGTCTGGTGATTGTCCCTGGAAACTGTTCTGGCCTTGGGGTTGGAAGAACTCCCTGGTCCAGGCAGACAACCCCTCCTCCCACTCATTGTTCAGGGAATGTGCCTCAGAGGCTGTCTTTGAGGGGAGATTGACAGGGACCCCTCAGAAGTCTTCAATGTAAGGGATTATCTCTCTATTATCTTCCCAGACTGGTATAAAATTCTAGGACCCAAAACATACTCTCATTCCTCCTCACTGTATGAAATTTCATATTGCATCATTGTTTTTATGAGAACTTGATTGACTGCTCCTAGATTTTCTGTCCTCTGTACTCTCGCCACCTGATACATGCACCCGCCCTCCCTTTGGTATTATTGGTTGTTTGTTTTAATAAAATGTTGCCAGATGATATTGCTTGGGGGTAGGGTAAACACTGTTAACTTGCATACCTGGAAATGTTTCATTTTAGATATTTCTTTGCTTCACCCTTGTGTTTCTCCCGATTCCCCACCCAAATTCATTATTTGAATTTTGATTCTCTGTTCTCTGCCATTTAACTAGTTCATTTACGCGTCCTTCTTCTCTCCATCTTTTCTCTGCTTCTCAAGCTCATTGACCAGTGACTGCCCTAGTTACCTAGCAGCAGTGATTATATTATTTAGAGCTACAAACAGAGTTTAACTCTTGTTTGTTCAAACCCTAAATTCGATTCTTGGTTCAGTTATTTAGTGGTTCAACTATTTTCAATTTCAGTTTTGTTGCAGTCAGAGCTCCATTCTTTATATATATTTACTTATTTATGCATACAGAACTGGAATAAACAGGCCAGAAGTGCAGGAGCAGCGAGGGAACTCACCAGACACAGAGTGGGAAGCAGAAGAGGCCGATTGATGAGGTGCTCTGCTGAGGGTCACAGTGGATGAGACAGGAGAAGTCTGCTGCGCCATGTGGGTCAGCTCCCTGGCCAGGACTGAACTCATGCTGAAGTGGCTAGCTTTGTAGTGCAGCACTGGAATCTGTTGAGCAATCAGAGAAGGTTCCAGAGTACCACTCACATCTATTATTTTTACTAGTTTCCCTTGCTTTGCCACCACCCTTCCTCCCCTTAGGCGTCAGTCTCCTCTTTCATGGAACTCTCAGCTTGTGTTGTGTCTTGAGATGCTGAAGAATGTCCTAGACTTTGCTGTGTCCCATGGGAAATAACTCTGAGAGGCAAATACTTCCTCTGCCTCTGACAAATGCTTCTTCCTGGTCTTCTCACTCTTCCTGCCTCCTCTTTCCTACTTGTTTAAAAGAACTCGTTCCATTTTTCTCTCATTGATTTTCCAATAGCAGAGCTGGTGTTTGGCAATGGTGAGTGAGTGGGCTGATTTGGACATGACACCCTTGTTGTCCGAGGCCTCTACCTGCCCCTTACCCTGCTCCTGGTGGCTCGCTCTGGTCATTTTCCCTTTCCGTGAGGCAGCAGCTCTAGCTTTACTCCACTGCATGGTGCAAGAAGTCTTTGAGAAAAAGTTCAAACTTTACGTCAATAAGCATGGTTTTTAGTAAAATATGGTTATGAATGCTCATTGTCACCTTCATATACATACAGTACTAAGCAATGTGTCACGGGTGCATGCGGTCTCCTCACAGGTAGTTACTGAGATATATTGTGTCTGTCCATGCATGAGTGCTGATGCTTCTTTTCCCTACCTTTCCCCATTCTCTCATCTTATGACGTACTTCACTCTTTTTTTTTTTTTGTTCTTTAAAGATTCATTTATTTGTGCATACAGAACTGGGGCAAAGTCCAGAGGTGCAGGAACAGTGAGAGGATTCACCAGAGACCAAGTGGGGAGCAGAACAGGCCGACTGAGCAAAGTACACTGCTGAGGGGAGCAGCTGGCGGGTCAGGAGAGGTCTGCCGCGCCATGTGGGTCACCTCCGGGGTGGGCGGGGATCAAACTCATGCTGAAGTGGCTTTAGCTTCTCGGTGCTGTGCTTTAACCCACTGGCCACCAGGGAGGACCCCCGTACTTCACTCTTTTTAAAGTCTTGTGTTTTTATAAGCTTCTTTAAATGCTTCTTGGAAAAGCCATATACTGAGTGACTAATTACTGGATGAAACAAAAATTCAGTGCCCAAGTAAGCTAGGAAAAGGGACAAACTAGAAACATTTCCTTCCCATTTCCCTTTTCATCTGGAAATGTCAATACACGTCAGGCTCCATGCCTTGGAGCCACGTTTTGCTTCACCATTTACTTTTTGTTTCTGCAAAGGGAATAGCATCATGCTGTGCCCCACATTTTTGTGTAAATTTAGGGGTCTTCTCCACAGTTCCAAGTGATTCAACGGGCAGCGCTCTGGAGGGAACTATGAGAGGTTTTATTCTGGCAAGTCTTTCTGAGCAGCTGTGGCAGGCGCTGCTTCTCCAGCTATTCGCACTGTTGTGATGGCCACCCAAGGTCAGGCTGCTGAGTATCGCAGAAGTCACTCCACCATTAAAGCCAGTCGACTCCCTCCACTTTTTCGCCCACACAGATTCTTCTCTTCTTCTCTCATTGGGCTAAGAAAAGATACTCCAATGGACTTAATTATGAATTTTAGAAAGTTCATATATAAAAATAACATGAACTTGAGGTAAGTTATTTTCAGTTAATTTTAAAAGGAAAGTTGTTTTTTGCTTGTTTTTTTTTTCCCCCTTTGGCTTGCTGCCTAAATTCTTTAAAATCTTGGACACATGAACACAGACTTCTTTTCCTATCTCAGGTACAATGCTTGAAAGTTAGAGTGCCTGATTAGTTTTGGAATTTAGATGGAATCTGGCCATCTGAAGATTTGCTCTGACAAGTCACGGGGGGACAGATGGGATGTGTAACTGCCATGGGGTGGGGGCTGTGGCACAGCTCCAGAGACAGATGTGTGTTAGAAAAAAACCTTGTATGGAAAATTTCAGGCATATGCAAAAGTAGACAGGATTAGCAGTCCCCATGTACTTGTAAACTATTTGCAAATGATCATTTTGTGGTTGATTTTCTTTCACCCATGCCAACCTTTATGTTCCTCATTCTGTTCATTGAGGCTAATAAAAGAAAATCCCAAAGATTTTCTTTCACCAAGCCCTTTTGTCAAGTAGGCCTAAGCAAATCACCCAATAAAATGACTGGTGTTGCTCTTGTAAAGTTCCCAGTGAGCATACCCGAATGTCTCTCAACACCATCAGGATGATATTAACCCATCTCCCTCCATGGAGGTACCAGAAGATCTTGAGATTTAAGTGCAAGCTTCTTTCAAAATAGCATATTTATTAACATTAATATTCAGAATCCTATTTAAGTGAGGTCCTGACGCTAGAATGTCCATGCCAGCAGAAGGCAGCAAGTGACGGGACCTTCCTTGCCTTTCCTGCAGAAGGTGTAGAGAGGATCCTACTCCCCTCCTGGAGGAACCCAGAGGTTAGATATGGGATTCTTAGCCTTGGCTTTGGGGGAATGTGCCCTCTGTCTACTTTCTCTTCTGTGGCTCCTTTCTGAGAAAAACCTGTTTTTTGATAGAATTGGAGTGAATGATTGATCTTATCTGAGATCAACATTTTCCAGAGAAAAGGTTAGTTACTCTTACCTCAAAAAAGTATGAGAGAGGGGGCCCTCCCTGGTGGCACAGCGGGTTAAAGCACAGCACTAAGAAGCTAAAGCCACTTCAGCATGAGTTTGATTCCCACAAGCCCTGGAGGTGACCCACATGCATAAATAGATACATCTTAAAAAAAAAAAAAAAGTATGAGAGAGGGCTCTCCCTGGTGGCATAATGGGGTTAAAGCACCACATGATGAAGCTCTCTGAAGCCACTGAAGCACCAGTTTGATCCCCAGCCAGGTAGCTGACCCACATGACACTGCAGATTTCTCCTGACCCTCCCACTGCTTCCCTCAGCATTGTATTTCACCTCTCACCCACCACACCTCTGGCCTGTACTCCAGTTCTTTAAGCATAAATAAATACATAAATCTTTAAAAGAAAAAGTATGAGAGAGAGAGAGAGAGATGCAATTTACCTTACAGCTTCAGGGAGTGGGGTCTGTCTTCCAATGAGTGTCCGGCACTGTGGCCCTGAGCTCCTTGAGAGATAGGGCATCTGCAATGGAAATGCACATCAGGAGCAAGGTGAGAGCAGGAGGGCAAACCTGGCCCACAGCCCCACTTCTTCAGGTGTATGAGCACTGACAGCATCAAATGTTGGGGGGAAGAGTCTGTCCTGAGACATATGGGGTGGCTGGGGCAGGGCCGTGGGAAGATGGGACAGAGAAGACTGAGGGACCTAGGACAGGCCTGTAAACTTTGTCAGATGGCGCTGAACCTAATCTCCTGTCTGGGCATTGGTAAGTGTTGAGGTTATGGGTATTTGGGGAAAGATACTGATATTTAATTTCCACCCACAGGTTGAAAGAGGCAAGGTTTTAGGATTTCACTCTTATTTCTGGAAGCTCAGAGAAACAAGAACAGGTGGTGCATACAATTGCTGAATGGATTGTGCCTAGAGGTATTGTTGATCCATTGATTGATTCAACAATTCATTGTCACTTCCCAGGCTCTCAGTAAACATCTGTCAGAGTTGGATTCACTGTGTCAGAAGCTACAATCAAAGTGGGTTTCTGGGGCAGCAGGTTGAGGCTGGGAGGCTAAGTACGGCTGCCTGGGGAGTGATGTTGAGCTGAGATGATGGGCAAGCAGGAGGTCAGGGCCAGAGAGCTCCAAGCAGCCTCAGAGGACATATCTGCAGGGTGGCTACTTAGAAAGGGGAATGTGTTCCCAGGCCTGTAGCAGAGCACAGGCGAGGGATGTGAGAGACAACATGGGGGAGGGGGCAGGAGGTTCCTGAGGCTGGGAGAACACATTTTTTGCAGGTGGGTTCTCTCATATTCACACCTCTCATGTTCACACCAGGCTGGTGTGAACAGGGGTCTTAAGGTCAAGAGGTGAACTGAAGTTTTGTGTCCTGCTAGATCCCTTTGTTGAGGGATTTGGCTGTATTTGAACCTGGGACTTTTAAGGAGGTGAGGAAGGTTAAATGAGTTTATGAAGGTAGGGCTCATCTGATAGGAATAGTGTCCTTGTAAGAAGAGAAAGCAGAGATCTTTCTCCACCATGTGAGGACATAGCCAGAAGGTGCCCTTACAAACTAGACAAGAGTCCCCACTAGGGTCCAACCTGTGGAGCTGTGAGGAATGCTTGTCACTAGCCCCCAGCCTGCTGTGTCGCTACAGCTGCCTATTTGACCAGTGACTCTGCTCACTCCTCCTCTCAGTCTAAGTAGAAACTTGGTAGCAATTTGGGAGAAAAAGAAATAACAGGAGGTGAGTGTTTATTCTGTAGCCTCTGCAGAGTCTGAGAACCAAAGGGCTTCTGCAGGGATAGGGTGAGGTCAGGGAGGGGCTGAGCTGACCACTCAGGTGATGCAGAGGAAGCATCAGTCCAACACACCAAAACCTTAAAGATCCCTCAGGAATCAGGAAGAATACTTTCTTACTGCAACAGGTTCCACTCTTAGGGCCTCATTTAACCTCAATACTCTGCAAAAACAGCAACATTAATGCAAACTATCATGATGCACAAAATATCAAAATTTGACAGAAAGACAGAGCCGTGAAGAGCCATATTGGAGCCTCAGGCTAAAAAAAAATCAGAAACAATGATCATGTCTTTAAAGTGTTGATTTTTTTGTCATGGATTTTGCATTATTACTATTATTTTATTATTTTACTTTTATTTTTATTTTTTTAAGATTTATTTATTTGTGCATACAGAACTGGGGTACAGGCCAGAGACTCAGGGGTGGTGAAAGACTTCACCAGAGACAGAGTGGGGAGAAGAACAGGCAGATCGAGGAAGTACACTGCTGAGGGGAGCAGCGGGCAGGTCAGGAGAGGTCTGCCACGCCATGTGGTCACCTCCGGGGCAGGCGGGAATCGAATTCATGTGGAAGTGGTTTCAGCTTCTTAGTGCTGTGCTTTAACCTGCTGGGCCACCAGGGAGGGCCTATTATTATTATTTTAACATATCGCATTAACATATCATTTACCTGAGGGATGAAGTTTTGTGCCAGGTAACTGCCTCCCTTACCTCACTCTTTGGTGCCTCTGAAGGGAAAGGACCCAGGGTGTCACCTAAGGGGCTATTTGCTCCTCATTTCTCATGGCAGCATCAGCAGGGGGAGGTGGGTCCCAGAGATTTTATTTGTTGGGACTGGTATACAGAGAAAGGAAGGCAACAGAAATAGTCACTTGTTAATTTGTTCATTCACTCCTTCACTTTTTCATTCATTCACTGGCCCACTTTTTTCACCCATTCATTTATTCACTCAACTCATTTGTTAATTCCTGTGTTTCAGCACTCATTCACTCATTCGTTAGTTGATTCATTTGTATACTTGTTTGTTTGTTTATTCATTCACTCATTTATTCCCATTCATTTGCTGGGCATTTGTTTGCTGGTACAAGATCAGGCTCTGGTGCTGGGCCAGGAGGCAGGCGAGGGCCCAGAGTGCCTGCTGCGCCCCTTTCCTCCCCTTCCCGACATGTTCCTCCACCCTCTGCATCTCCCTCACGGCACAACTGCTGTTCAGTGGGCAGAGGTAGGTGTCTTTCCTCTCTTGCTGCTCAGGTACCATGAGCAGAAACAGGGCATGCTCTGTTTGCTAGAGTTCACAGAGCTCGTTGCCTTTGTTGAAGTGGAAGTCTCCAGACCATCCTCTGGCTCCTGTGTGGGCCCTGGGCTTGGAGACTGAAGTCTCAAAGGTCAAGGTAAAAGGCTGAATCACGAGGTGCTGGTGAACAGTTCCCCTTCTTGTGACTATGCTCCCTTTGTTTGAGCTGGGGGTCTGGGTGCTGACGTCTCTGGGGGAGAGATCTACCTATAAGCTGTGGCTTCTTTCTGAGGAGGGAGGTGAGATTTCAGGGAGAATGGCGAGGAGTAGGACTTTTCCTGCCAAGAGTTTGGAGGGTACAGGAAGGAGACCTTTGTCCTCTGAGAGGGGCATGCGCTCGCCAATGCCAGGTGGCAGGTCCTTGAGCCATCCCACGTCTGTGTCAGAGGCACAGGTATTTATAGCATTAATGTATTTTATCAAATGATGCCCCTGCCCCATAACCGCCCCCACCCCCCCAAACCCCTGGCCAACTGTAGGCAAGTGTCCCTCCCTCTCCTGATGGAAACCCTATTCACTTTTCAGAACGTGCTTGACAATGAGTATGTGTCACTTGTATTTTGCCACACTCCTTCACAAAGGAATGGGTTTCAACAGCATCTCCAGTAGCAAGCACTGAGAATGGAACTGCGTGACACAATACCTATCCATATATACTTTAAAACAGCAGGAAAAATCTGTCTTTACACCCACACATAAATGTCCATGTAATGGGAAATGCCAGGCAAGGCCTGTTTGCTCCTCAGGAGGCATCTTGCCACCTTGGTATCGCCACGCTTCCAGCCACAGCATCAGTGGACGGGTTCTGTGGAACCAGAGCCGGTTAGAGTCAGTCAGGGGCAGACTACAGCAGTCAAGGCTCCTGCCTCCCCCACAGCACAGCACTGTGTGCAAGTGGGAGTATCCTGAGTATTCTCCCAGAAGAGGCAAGGCTAGAGCCCCATAGCTAGCTTCCTGGGGTCTGAGCGGTGACCCAGAGCACCAGTGATGAGTAGCCGACTGAGGCCAGTCAAGGCAGCAGTGCCTGGGGTGGTCCACAGCAGTGGGCAAAGGGGGTGTGGGATGGTGTGGCAAGTGTGGATTGTGTGGATTCTGTGCAACTCGTTGAAAATTAGCAGTACTTAGGAACACCTCTGTTATCTCGCGAAAGTTGCCCTAGGCATAGTGGTAATCCCCATTTTTGCTCTAGGGTCAATGAATTTATGATTACTAATTTAGTGGGAGATTTAGGAGGTGTCTCCAGTTGACGTTTCCCATCTCTGCACTGGCCAGAGCCAGTCCCGTTGGGGGGCTCTCAGCAACACTTACCTCAAGAGCATGCAGGCTCAGGAAGCAGGGGAGACAGGGCGCTGCTCTGTCTGGAGCTCGCAGGGGTGCAGAGGTGAGTGTGCAATCCAGGGGCATCTGGAGACACGTTGGCTGGGACTGGGTTGGGCTCTGAACTTCTGTCACCGTCACTGAACTGCCAGGGTGTTACCATCACAGAGGAAGCCTGTCTTGGTGGACAAACAATTGCAATAGTAACTCCCTGCTCTTTCCCTCGTCTGTACCAGCATTGGGTCCCTGGAAGGGACCCAGGGCAGGGCCCGGGCCCCAGTCTAGTCCATCCCTGTGCTATCTCTGATCTGGGGTAGGGCACTGGGTGGATCTGCAGCAGAGTGTAGCTGAAGGCAGATGTGGTGCTGTCACAACAGAGGGTCAACAATGCCAGTGAGATGGTCCCAAAGGGCAGGAAGCCCAAGGTGCTGAGGGCACAGCGTTCTGCTGAGCCTCTGTCAGAAGAGATGGCCTGAAACCTGCGTCCTGTCCTTCAAGAAGAGGGTGAGGTGACGGGTAGGGAACCATCAGGAGTTCTTCCTTAAAGCAAAGCAGGTGCCCAGGCCTGAGAAGTCAGCTGAGCCCAGCATCGATGGCAAGGAGCATCTGTCTGTGCCTGGGGTCCCTGAACCCTTGTCCTCCGCTGTACACACGTCACCTGCCTGGGTCCTGTCCATAGTCTATCCATGCTGCCACAAGGGTCCCCAACCTGGGGCTTCACATCCCACCTGGACGCCATGCTGATGCCATCTCAAGATAGCGATTTACTGTCCCTTTTTTGTCGGCTGGAAGAAAAATGTGGTCCGCAAATCAACATTCTTCATTTAGGTAGGTGTTGGAAACACAGTCATCATCAATCCTGTTCTCTATGGTGAGGATTCCAAGCAGAAGAAAAAAATCCTTTCCCATTTCAGAACATGAGAAGGGACCAGGGGAGGTTTCCTTTCTGCTCGGGAAGCCGTGTCACCTCACCCAGGACAGGGGATGTGGACATGTGGAGGCTGTGATACAGGCATGTGGAGAGGGCTGCGGAGAAGTGAGGGGGTCTCTGGACCACACCAGTCTGTTTGCCAGTTTGTAGCAACAGCAAGAATGTCATGAAAAGAGTTTAGCGGAACTAAACTCTAGGGAACAGGAGGGGTGTGAGTTTCAGCTCACTTTGGTGCTAAAGAGGCTCATGAGGTCGCATCAGGGTCCCTCCAGGATTCACTGTACACCCCTTCGCCTTAAGGAGATCTAGAAAGACCCAAAGTTCCAAAGACCTGGGGCTTTATTTCTTCTTTGTCATGCACATTTGCACTAGATGCTAATCTGTCACGACTGAACAAGGTTCTGTGTACCTACAGTAGCCACCCGACCAAAACAGCAGCCTCCCTGAGGTTTGCATCAAGCCACGCAGGTGTGAGGGTTTTCTGGAAAGGCCACGAGGGGTCGCTATCTTCCTCAGAATGGAAGCGACCCTCTCCTGCTGCACCATGACATTGACGACAGCAAAATGTACCAGATTTCAAGGAAGCATCCTTTCTAACAATGAGATGGTAATTAGTAGTGGAAATGGCATAACATTATTTCATCACTTGGTGAAAACATGATTTTATACTGCAAAAAAATGCCCTTTATAAAGTTCATCCAGCAAGCATGTGCATAGTCCCTGCCGGCAGTCCCTGCTTGCGTAGTCGCAGCCATGCCTGTGATTTCACCTTGTCTCCTGGCCATTTTTATCCCTGTCATGCACGTAGTCAGAAGTCAGAAGCCTAACCCTCCTGGGCAACTCCTGTTTCTCCATTCCCAAGACAGGAGGGAAGCCTGGGGGCAGTTTCAAAGGACCAATAAGAAGACCACATAGAATAAACCAGAATTACAAGGTCAGAGCCCCGAAGAATGAGAGACACACAGGAGATCTGGCCCTTTTTAGGGTGGTCAGGAGGTCACATGTTGTTCTCTGGTCTTCTGGTCACTTCTCAAATAGGTGGACTCTGTTTTACTGACCAGAAAATGGAGACACAGAGCCATTTTCTTTCTTAAGTCAAGTTCCAAGTTCCAAGTTCCAAGCCTCAGATCTGTTTGGCTATGAAGCCCAGGTTTTTTGAACTGCACTTGGACGTTTCTGGCTCTTGATCCAGGCCAGTGACACAGGAACAGGTGAAGGTACCGCTGACAACGTGGAAGGGAGTGAACAGCAGGACACCCTCAGCACAGGGAGTGGGGAGCAGAATTCTGCCAACATACTTGCCCCCTCAAGGGGGATAGAAGAAAACTATTTGTCTTCTATCTTCCAAATGAGATGTTTTCTGAAACAATTGAGAATGTATTTGGGACAAGTGCCCGAAGCAGGAGCACTAAGGTGTGTTACCTCCAGACCAGCATGAGTCAGAGGGGGCAGAATAAGGGAAGCCCGACCTCCTTCTGCTATTGTTTCCAGGCTGTGCCCCGGAGGGGTGTCAGATCAGTCCCATCTGAGCTCACCCTCTTACTCCATTGTGTGTGGAGGTGACGACTCGCCAGAGTGAAGGAGTACTAGCCTGTGCGGTTCCCAGCTTTAATTCCTGCATTCAGGCTGACTTCCCATAAGTTCTCAAGGTGGAGACACCGAACTCCAGATTTGGAGAATTGTAGCTGAAGGTTGCAGATGCAATTTGCTGGAGTTTCTTAGTAAGAGTGGTACAAATCACTGCGGACTGACTTTTGTGTTGTGACTTCCCACGGTGCTTCTGCCTGATCATGGAGATTTCTTTCTGCAGTTTTATTCTGCTTGCTACCGGGGGCTCCATGTTTCTGGGAACCGCAGCCTACCATCATTAAAGGGAGGTGTTATTTTGTGTTTAGGAGAACACTAAATTGGTGATGGAGTGTGATGATGCTGGTGGTGATATTCACGTTACCATGGCAACGGTAGTACAGCGGCTAGGTTGTCCTGGGTATTCTGAGAGCCACTGATCCCCATGTACTCCTCATTTACTTTGGGGACCCTAAGAGCCAATGCTGATGTGAGCTGAATAAAATCAGGCTTGTTAGGGCTACCCATGGCATGTGTGCTGAGAATGCCTTCGATTCTGTTATTATGTCAATTTACCGCACATTGATGGAGCATTCGAATTAAAATAAAATAGACAATTAGTGACCTGCAAATGACTAACGCACCGATGTGCACACATTTCTCCTTTCATAGTCAGAGTACTTGTGAGAGCTTCACATTCTGCTAACTCAGCCAGTAGCTGTCATGCGCAGACACACACACCATTGTGAGTGATTTCAGATTTCATAGAATGGCCCTCAACACTGTGAAGCACTCCCTTGTTATGTTGGCAAGGGGAGAATCCAGTGGAGGAGGCAGAGGGACTTGAGGGCATGGGCGGGAGCCCTCTAGTGCAGGATTGCTTCTCGCTTATGTCCGTGTCTGTCCATCCTTGCAGTCTCTAAAATCCATGTGGCCAAGTGAAGAGAGCTGGATAGTGTGTGTGTGTGTGTGCATGTGTTGTATATGTGTCGTGCACAATTTTTGTGTGTTGTGTATGCTAGCTACTGTGTTGTGTGTTATGTGTTGTCCGTTTTATATATATAGTGTGTTGTGTAGGCTGTGTGTGTATGTGTGGGGTGAGGGAGAGAGAAGGAGGGAGGAGAGACAGGAGACAGAAGAGGAGGGGAGCAGGAGAGGTGGTCTGGTAGTGGGAGCGCATCACAGTGACATGGAGGGGAATACCCGCACAGGACGAGGCCAGTGCTCCCCTTCTCTATTCCTTCAAGTACTCCAAGTCTCACTTAATTTTCTTTTTATTGAGATCATTTTGGATTTCAATGTTGGACATGGTGGAGAAGTATGGAGTCACCCCCTCGGGTCTTGTACTATATAGCACGACAGCCACCGAGTTCTCTACCACAGTCCATGGGGTTCCCGCCTCACTTTGCCCTTCTCCTCCCCCTGCCTCCTATAGCCTCAGTTCTATAGTCAAGTTTATAGGTTTGTCTTCATCCGAGCCTTTGCTTTGTTTCTCTATATTCCACACATGAGTGACACCACCCAGTATCTGTTTTCCCCGCTCTGACTTAGTTTGCTTACCAAAACCCCCTCTAGTTCCATTTATGTTGTTGCAAGTGGCAAGAGTTTATCTTCTTTGAGTAGTATTCCATTGTATACCTCATCTTCCTGACCCACTCATCCTCCATTGCAGCCAAGCTATGGAAACAATCTCATTTGTGAACGAAGCTCCAAATCTTACTTGCTGACATCCTATCAGTTTCAGCCGTGGCTGAGCAGAAAGAGCCCTACCCAGGATTCCTGAGTGCTGCTGGCTGGGATGTGGCTGGGCATTAAGTGATGGTCTTGATGCCCCCCCCTTCCCATCAACCCCAGTTCCAGTTCCCTGGGGGTCTTTGTGGCAGGGAGCCTTTCAGGTGCAGCCTGATGCTCATCACCTGCCGGGGCCCACAGTAAGTGCTTTCACCTACGGAAGCCAAGCAAAGTGAGCTTTTCCTCACCACTAACTGTAAACATGACTGAAAAATAATTGGGACATGGTGCACTTTGAAATAGCAAGCTTACAGCAGATAGTTTAAAAAAATACTTATTACTTTTTAATATACCTCTAACACAGGCAAAGAACTTGTGACACTATACTCCCATTAAGTCAATCAATAAAAATGCAGTTGATTTTATCCCAGGTGACTCCAAAGCATTAAGAAACTTATAAAATATCTATCTTGTATACATGTAACCCTGAGTCATGGAGAGAACTGACATCTTAGTTGTTAAACTAAGAGGGAAAAATACATGAAAGGGAAAGCTGAGGAAATTAAATAATTTATGATCATGGCTACCAGTAATATTTTGAATGAAAACAGAAAATTCACTTTCCAACTGCTGGTGTTTTGTTCATAGAATGCCAAACATCTCAATATTTACCGTCATAAGACTTTACCTCAATGCCTCTTCTTCCCTAGGAAGTTGGCCTGAGCGAGAGTCAGCCCCCAAGGGCCCCACAACATGGGCCCTGGGTTCTACCCCTGATGTTGGGCTTTGTAGTCCGTGCATGATCTTGCACCTGTGTGGATTAACTACATGAGCCTTATAGATGTTCATGTCATAAATGATCCTTTAAGTGATGCTTGTTTTGGAGGGGGATAGGAGGTAGTTCTGGTCTCTGTAAATGTCTGACACCTGAGTGAGAAGGCCCCTGGAGTGTTTCTCTCAGACCCCTCAATTGGTGAATAAGATCACACAACTTTCCTATTCCCTTCCTGTGGGGTTCTTAGGGAGCTCCCCAGCTGCCTTGAGGATATAACAAATCCCCTTTCAAATAAAACATTTGGGTACAACTCCTGGTTTAATCATCTCTCTTTGTTTAACTAGGTTTTATAGTCACACATCCTTGTTGTTCTTTCTTTTAATATCTGTAAATTAAAGCTGTGTCTACTCTATTTGGTTAGGTCATTACCTGTAGGGAACTTTCTGTAAGTGTGTGATTACCGGCTTCTTTCTGTTCTCCAGTTGTTTTTACTTAGAGATGACCAGCAATTCACCATTACTGCAGGGAGCAAGTTTGTTGTTTATTTTAGCAAATTTTCTTAATGGCCTTAATCTGCTGTCAAGTCAATTATGTGTTCCTCAACTTTCATGATAAATGAAATCTTTGGCTAAAAAAATCTTGATGAAGTGTTGGTCTCTAAGCACTTAAAGAGACTAACTTATTTCGACCTTTTAATCTTGTGTGTTGTGATGTCCAGAAATAGATCATTCTCAACCACTGGGTTTGTGAAGACTATATTAGCTGACCTACTTCTTTTACCTCCCCTCTCCCCATTTTTTTTTTAAGATTTATTTATTTATTCATACAGAACTGGGGTACAGGCCAGAGATGTGGAGGGTGAGAGGATTCACCAGAGACAGAGCGGGAAGCAGAACAGGCAGATCGATGAAGTACACTGCTGAGGGGAGCAGCGGGCGGGTCAGGAGAGGTCTGCCACGCCATGTGGTCACCTCCGGGGCAGGCGGGAATCGAACTCATGCGGAAGCGGCTTTAGTTTCTCAGTGCAGTGCTTTAACCCGCTGCGCCACCAGGGAGGGCCCTCCCCATTTTTTTTAATGGACTTTAACTTCAGAAATTTTGGGTTTGAAGAGTGAACCTCAGAATCATCAAGAGGGAGCAAGCCCCTTGGGGTCAACTTTGAGAGGGCCTGGAAATCTCTTTGCAAATATTTGCCAGACAGTCCCAATCATTCACATAGTCCTTTGAATCCATTCATTTGTTAGAAAGTAACCTCTATGGCACAAATTACTTCTACATAATAGCCCCCGCTGATGAAGTTGTGTTCTTCCTCCTCCCTTGGGGTCATCTGAGGGCTGGGATGCTGTGGTATGGATCCTGGGGTAGGGATTCCCCAATAGTCACTGCATGGTGTGGGAGCCTAGGGATGTCCAGCACCCAAACCCATGGGACTTTGAGCCTCCTGAGGTGGGGGATGGGATTTGGCAATCTAATTATCAAGAAGTATAGTGAGGTCACTAGAAAAAAAAAGATCGAGGAAGTTATCAAAACTGAGAAAATGGGGATTAAATTCACAGCATGGAGGAAGGCAGTGGTCAATAATATGAACAGTCAACTATCTTGCTGTGTGAGTGATGGTGGGATCTGGACTGGGGGAAGTCAGTGTGGAAAGCTTAGGCCTGACTCAGAAATTTCAGAGTTTTGGGAAAGGCTTCCAGAAGTCTCCATATCACATAAGGCTTTGATGGGAGGAGGGGTCCAGGCCAACCTAGTTTGCTCTCAAGGGCTCATGTTGCTATAATAGACAGGATAAATCCAGCATGTGCAAGTGAACTGAAGTGAACCTGCCTGTGACAGACACGTCAGTAACACCAAATGAACCCTGACTCAAAAAGCCCATTATGAGAAAATGCTAAAGGCATGAGACCCGGTACAGAGAGGTGACCATGGTCAGGTACCAGCTCGCCATTGCTCAGATCAGTTCATCAGCAGAAGGGCACAGAGGAGGTATCTGGGTGGATTGTTTCTGATATTCTCGTTGCTAAATCATCGGTCCAGTTAACACGGGTTAGTCTTCTAGTAACAGTTGTGAATTTGGCTCACAGAGATTAGGTCCATGTGGAGTATTGATTTTTGAGGTTTACCCATTAATGAATGTCATTGCTCCCCAGAAAGCAAGAGCCAAGATGAACCATCCTCCTATATACCTGTTTGAATTTTATGTAGCTATTTATCTGACATCAGTTGAAAAAATTAAACGAAGCATTTTGTAAGTTGGGAAAATGTAGCTTCATGTTTTAAACCATTGATGAGATTCAGTTTATGGAGTATATACTGGGTCCCAGTTATATGCAAAGCAGTGTAACAGAGAGTGGGGCAATAAATAGGTGGTTCTTCCTTCTCAGCAGGAGGGTTTACACTCCAGTGGATGAGTGTTTGTATGTGTGCTGGTCAGAGGTCTCCAGAGAAACAGGACCAAGGAAGCATGCAGTAAGACAGATATAAGAGAAGATTGAATAATGGAGTTGGCACCTGCATTTAAGGAGGCCAAACATTGCATGTTGCTCACTGCAAGTGGGGCCCAGGAGTCATGGTTTGGTTCATGCAAACTGAAAGCCCGAGCACTGGGACGGCACATGCCCAAGGGCAGAGGATTCATGTCTCAGCCAGAGAGGGCATTCATCTTTTCTCCTCCTTTTTGTCCTGCTCAGGCCTTCTGTGGACTACACAGGACCCACCCACAGGGTGATTTGCTTTACTAAGTCCACCGAATCATATGTTAATCTCTGGAAGAAACACCTGACAGACACACCCAAAACTAGTGCTTTCTTGGTTACCTGAATACCCCTTAGTCAAGTCAAGTTGCCACCTAAAATGGACCCGTAAGTATGTTAAAATCTTAAGACAAAAGAAATAAGGATCGGCCATGCCACATTACTGCATGATGATAGGGGCATGTGGTAAGAGGCAGTGGCATCTTTTTGAATGACTTCATTATTTAGCAGACATACCAAGGGCCAGGCTTTATAAGCCACGTCTCAGTTCACAGAGAAGTAAAGCAAATCCACACACGTACGTTGTTGTGAGTGTTAGGGGAATATTCCTCACTGGCTTCATCTGTATGAGACCTTTCAAATGTAAAATAAAGTTTTATTGTCCTCCATGTGTCCAGTAAACCTTATACACAAAGTTCAGAAGTCCAAAGACTGGCATAGAAGAGAATTAGCCATCCCAGTTTCATTACTCTCCCTCGAAGTGACCTCTGAGACGACTGTGGTGTTTCCAGAGCAGCAGAGAGATGCACGGGATGTACTGAGTGACCGAACAACAGTGGGGGTGTCTGGGCGTCTCTCAGAGGACTCTCAGAAGATGTGTTTCCATGCTGTGAAGAGTTCTGTTCACTTTCAGATCCTTTTCACTCAGGTTCGCTCTGACCATAGCCCCCCAGTTGGGATTCTGTGAAACCGAGAGCATCACCTCCAGCCAGTCTCAATTCCCAGTGAATAAAATGTGAAGATTTCTTGAGCATCATGAAAGATCATCTCCATGTACTAGCTTTCACAATAACCCCAAATGCAAACTATACCAAATTGATTTCCCTCTGACTATCTAAATCATAACTTAGGGCAGCAGAGATATTTTTTTTCCTTTAGTGTTATTGAGAAATAATTGGCAAATGAAATTGTGTACATTTGAAGTGTACAATGTGATATATATATATATATATATATAGTGAAACGATCACTAAAATCTAGTTAATGAACACATCTATGCTTGTTTGTGAATGTGTGTATGTGCACGCATTTGCATGTG
This sequence comes from Condylura cristata, assembly GCF_000260355.1. Taxonomy (NCBI): domain Eukaryota; kingdom Metazoa; phylum Chordata; class Mammalia; order Eulipotyphla; family Talpidae; genus Condylura; species Condylura cristata. The sequence goes on from NW_004567131.1 coordinate 10,698,259, forward strand.
TACATATGTGTGTGTGTGTGTGTTACTCTCTTGCAACTTTCAATAGTACAAATGCTGTTGTTAGCTATATTCACAGCTGGACTTATTTATCTGATAACAGGAAGCTTTGACCAACACCTCCTTATCTCCCAACCTCCAGCACCTGGTAACTGCCATTCTACTGTTTCAGGGAGTCTGACTGTTCAGATTCCACAGCTAGGTGAGATCATGCAGTGTTTGCTTTCTGTGTCTGGCTTATTTCACTTACCATAACATCCTCCAGGTTCACTCATGCAGAAATAAATGTTTTAGAAAAGTGGTTTCACTTTTATGTTTTTGTTCCATGGAAAGTTCGGTGACTGGGTGTCTGTGTGTGCCTCTGGGCTTTGGCAAGAGGAAATGTGTGAATTCTGTCGTCATCTCATATCCTCGCTGAAAGAAACCCCTGGTTCAAAATGGTGAGGCCCACGGGGCCAGGGAGAGGACTCATTCCTCAGTGTCTGAGGTCTCTATATTGACTTTCTGTGGCAGGTGAAAAGCACTTCACAAGTCCTTGCAGGCTGGTGAGGCACAGGGCAGCCTTCACACAGAAATGAATGTCTCCAGGCTCTGATGTGGCCTTTCTGAAAAGTGCATCACTAACTTCTGGATGCCCTGGAGATAAAGCAAAAATTCACTGATGACGGTTACTTGAAAATGTAGGGCTGCTGTTGCTAGATAAATTCTAGGTAGTCCAGGAGGAAAGTGACATGGATGCTGGCTTCCAGGATTCCAAAGTCCTGCCAGGATTCCAAAGCCACACTTTCCAGTCTTGTTCACGAAGACTCAGGTCTATACAAGAGACCTTCCAGGTGTCTTAAAAGCCACAGAGAAGCTGGTAAGTATCCCTGTTCCAGGGATAGCCTCTATGTTCCAGTCCTCCTTCCTTTGCACATGAATGGAACATACCTGGTCATTTCAGATTTAACCAAAGTGCCTTGCTACTGAGGCCTGCGCTAGCTGGGGGCACACACCACCAATGCCCAGGTCACGAGTAATCTATATGTGGTCTGGAGTGAGGCTTTTGCAGTGTGGGTTGTGATCCTGTAGTTTCATGAGCCAATTGAGTGATCTTCTGGGAGAACTACGAAAGGGAAGAAAATGAAAAGAAGGGGTGAAGGAGGTAGAATAGAAAATAAATTGAAGCACAATGTACATGATAAACATTTCATGAACTTCTGTACAGTTGTATGTGTTTATTTGTGTGTGTGTCCTGGATCAGGGCATAAAATATAATTAAAAGTGTTGGGCAGGCCCTCCCTGGTGGCGCAGCGGGTTAAAGCACTGCACTGAGAAGCTAAAGCCACCTCTGCATGAGTTCGATCCCCGCCGGCCCTGGAGGTGACCACATGGTGCAGCAGACCTCTCCTGACCCGCCCGCTGCTCCCCTCAGCAGTATACTTCATATATCTGCCTGTTCTGCTCCCGGCTCTGCCTCTGGTGAAGCCTCTCACCACCCCTGAGCTTCTGGCCTGTACCCCAGTTCTATATGTACAAATAAAATCTTTAAAAAAAAAGTGTTGGGCAATTATTGACATAATACAATATAGTTCTTTTAATTTATTTATTTATGCATACAGAATTGGGGTACTGGCCAGAGGTGCAGGGGCGGTGAGATAATTCACCAGAGAGAGAGAGTGGGGAGCAGAACAGGCAGATGGATGAAGGACACTGCTGAGGGGAGCTACAGCATGGGTCAGGAGAGGTCTGCCATGCCATGAAGGTCATCTTCCTGGCTGGAGGATAGAGCTTGTGATGAAGAGGCTCCTGATACCTTTGTAGTGCTGTGTTTAGCTTGTAGAGCCACTAGGGAGGGCTCACTGATATAATGCAATGTATTTCAAGCAATAAATGCACAGGCTTCTTTCATCTGAGTATTTCCTTTATTAATTAAGAAGGGATTGAACTCAAATATTGTAAGAAAAATTAGGTGAAAGCATGGGTCACAATTGATATTTGAATTACTCTTTAAAATACCAAACACAAGATCTTTTTTCATCAGTTTCCTTCTTTCGTCTCTACCTTCCTCTCTCTCTCTCTCTTTCTTTTTTGTAGAAAATACAAAATATTTATCATTTAATGAGAGTAATTTTTATTAAAGTTTTTTAAATCTATGCATACAAAAACTGGAATACAGGCCAGAGGGTGGGGGGGGGTGGTGGTAAGAGGATTCATCAGAGACAGTGGGAAGCAGAACAGGAAGAGCCACTAAATACACTGCTGAGGAGAAGAATGGGAGACAGGAGAGATCTGCTTCTCCACGTGGGTCAGCTTCTGGCTGGGGCTTGAACTCGAGCAGTGACTGCTTAGCAGTAGATAGCTTCACACTGCTTTGCTTTCACCTGTTGCGCCACCAGGGTGACCCAGCCCCTGACAGCAATGTCTTTAATAGCACTGTACCCAGGCAGTGAGTGTTTGCTGGGTGAGGACTAAAGCGGGCATGTGCCAACCTAAAATGATGTGGACAATGTACGCGAGAGAGGGGTAAGCCCGACTTGGCTGGGGAGAAACCTACTTTTGATTTCTGTTATGATGTCCCCTGAGTCTGGTCATGAGTTGATGAAGAGGGAATGGGCAAAACCTTTCAGCTCTGGACTTCCCTGTGCCAGGTTGAAGGTTGTTTTTGACTCTAGTGACGTGCTATAACTGGCTTCTTATTTTGAGCAAGAACCCACCTCACGATTCGCTGTTAGGAGGCCTGTGATTAGAGCACTTGCAAAGCTTTGCGTGCCTTGATTTTTCCTGAGGGAAGCAGCTCCCGGGTAGCAGCTCTCCCCAGGACACTGACTAAGTCGGCTTTGCTGCGGTTTGCGTTCTGTAATTGGGCGAGTGTCTGGTTGTTTTCATAGGAACCACGAAATGTCCTGGAAAAAGCGACAGGGTAGGTGTGGTCTTCCTACCCCAAGATGCACATTTCAGTTTTGGTTTAGAGTGATTGTACCTTAATGGTTGATTGAATGATAAGCAATTTTTCTTTTCTCAAAGACTCAGTTTAGTTTAAATATTAGGAGGCAATCTGCAGCAATAGGCATTTTTTGACATTAGATTTCTCATATTTGGATCAAGGCCAAATACATCACACACACACACACACACACACACACAATAAAGGCAAAATTAGTTTTGCAGTGGTAATTATGGAATTTGTAAAAGATAACAGTTTCATAGTGGAAGATAAGGACACAATGATAGATTCAAAGCAAGCTGCTTGAGATAATCAATTGGCTCACTTCATGTAAAGTAGAATATGTCTGCTGGATGGAAACTTCACAAAAGGACAAATATTATATAAGGTGAGGTTCACTGTAACAGGTCCAATCTCTTGTGAATTATTTTTGCATATAAAAAAGTAGAATACCTTAAGACACACAAGCATCAAGTGGTTTAGGAATAAACCCCAGTACTCTAAATGACAAGCCCAAAGGCAATTCTTAGAGGCAAATGTGGCATAAGGTTTGATAAGCCTATAAAACGATTAGCTTTTATAGGCTAGATTTCATTTCTAGTCAAATGTTTAATTTCTGGTAAAATGTTTCCCAGAGAAATTAGGTTAGAGCGTGAAATTGAGTTCTTTTTCTTTGTAGTTATTTTCAATTAAAGACCCCTTCCAGGAGTCGATCTATATTAGGGATGAGTTCTAAGACTAGTATGGTGATCAAGAGCAATTGAATAATTGGTTGAGTTTGGGAATGACACAAGCAACTTATTTTAGCATTACACATCTGGCAGTACATGTCTCATTACAGATGTTGACAATTTAATTGACTTGAGGCTAGGAACATGTGGACACAATAACCAACCTAATTTCAATGATTTATATTCTAGGTTCTGTTATTTATGGTATGTGTCCATATTTAAACAGAATACTCGGTTCTTCCAGTGAAGCAAAAGGTCAAATGACGTGCTGTGCATGGATGTTCCATGACCATATATCATCTTGAAACTGGCTGAGGAGACAAGCTTGTGGGCAAGTCTCAGGGCAGCTCATATTCTGTTGAATACTGGAGAGGAGCTGAAGCCTCAAACATGGAGTGTTGGGTAACAGACGCAATGCGGACAGTATCTACCGGACTGAAGATCTTTCCGTTCAGGAAGTAGTCCTCCCCAAGCTTAGTGTTGTACCTCACTCAGAGCCTCCTCATTCACTACATGTCTTGTGTTTTGCCTTATTTGGTCTTCACCAACTCCCTTGAGAGGGGCAGGTACAGATTCCCATTTCATAGATGAAAAGACTGGGGACAGAGTTTTGTCAACAGCATTAGATGGAGCCTGGGCTGTCCACACCTGCAGGCCCACCCAAGGCTACCCAGGGCCACTGACTGACAGTTCAGCAGCAGGACCTCAGCAACTGAGGGTAGCACCTCAGTGCAGTGGACTTCTCACTGAACACTTCCACGCAGGAGTCTGTGATGTGCGTGTAATCGGGGGTAGAGGTGGTGCAAAAAAAAAAAAAAAAAAAAAGACCCAGTGTAGCACACCATTATTTCCCATCCAAACTTATTGATTCCCATTTTCAAAGTCTCTACAGCTTCCCCAAGCACTCTGTGCTAATGTTCCATTTCTCTCGCCTTCTCCAAAGGTGTGATCTTCGCCCTCTGCAGGTGTGATCTGTTCCCTCACCTCTGCAGACCCATCCTAGACTTGGCTGTGACGCCTCACTCCTGCAGACTCACCCTGGACTCACAGCAGGCCCATCACCTTCGTCAAGCCATGATGGAACATGAAAACTGTTGAGAATGGATGGTCACACAGCCTCCTTGGGAAAGTTTGGGAGTCATTAGTCACTTCTTACTCCTGCTAAATCTGAAAGAGGAGTGGTTGGCAGGGACCACGATGGATCTCAGTCTGTTTCTGCTAGATACAAAATCAGCTGAGAAAAGATGCCACCAACTGAAAACAGTGTCTAAAGCGTGGGGATGCCAACATTTTCCCCCCTTCCTTTTGCAGATTTTTATATAATGCATTCTCTGTCTGGCCACTGCATCTGCAATTCAAATCCCACTTCCCAGAGACCTAAGTTTCTGCTTGGATAGCATCTTAAAATTGGCTATCACATCGTGTCCACATTCCAAATGATGTTCAGGGTGTGTGCTTCCTTGCTTTACAAATTGTTCCTCCAGCACTGGGTCATTTGGGAAAGCTTTTTTTATTTTTTGTCTCTTATTTGAAAACTTGATATTGTTGTTAAGAGTGATTGTTTAATTCCTGCTTTGCTCAACTTTAAATTTTCTTAAGCAGTGACATTTTATGTTTCATAGATATTTACAAAGTCTTTAAAGAGGATCAATGTTCATAGAATTTAAATCGTGTATTTCTTCTAAACAATGAAATCCCATCGATCAATTCATATTTTCATCTTTGTATAAGTGTCACATAATCAAAAACACAGTGATAGTGAAGTACAACCACCTTCTACTCTTTCACTTCCCTGTGCTATGAAGGTTTTGGTTTCCTGATCTCTTCGTGTACAATAAGGAAATAGAATCTGAAAGAGAAGTAACAGCAATAGTGAAGGCTACATTGCCATAGTTAGACAGAAGATCTCTGAACTCAATTATACCTCTTTTCATCAAGTCTCATAAATGAATTTGAGCACTCCTGCCTTCCTGAAACAAAAATTTGATTTTCATAAGTTACTTGCAGATAATAAGTTTATAAATACTCTTTCCATATTAAGAGAATATGGTGTGGAATGGGGAAGCAATGACTCGCCCTTAGCATTCATGGTTAGAAATTTTAAAAATGCTAAAAGAATGGTTGTCTTCAGTTGTCCCAGGAATGTGTTTTCATCATCAAATAGCTGATTGACTCATTGCTGGTCACACAGAACAATCTTTCTTGCCTTTTTTATCCTCTACAGTTACTTCTATTATTTCTTAAAGGGGTCAACAGTTATTTAGCAATTTTGTCCTTAAAGAAAAAAATTTGTTTCATTTTATCTTTACTGATTGAAAAATGATTTCGCAATATTTTATGTTGCCTACAGATTGGCAGCAGGAGTCAACAACACTCATACCTCCTACACCCAAAGACTAGATTAATATTTCATGTAATTAGCCAAACGATGCCAAATATTTACAAAAGAGGTCTGACCCTGCAGACAGGAGCAGATGCTGCCTATTTCTAGCAGCTTCCTGCGACCTCAGAATTTAGACACACAGAATTATCGCTTTTCTCGATCCACATGCAAGGGGACAGGCCAAATCTGACCTCAGTTCTTGTGGCGAAGGGCCGTAGTTATCACTGGACTATTCAGGAAAATAATGTACAGCTATGTATATTTGCTTATGCTTACGTGAAGGCTGATAATCAGCAGTTTTGCTTTCTTAAATTTGACAGAGACTCACACAGGGTCTGGGAGGGAGACGACGGAACCATGAGGAATCTGAGCCCTTGTTAAGAGCGCTCCTGCACCCCATAATACCATACCCAGACTCCATCTAGTTACCCTATGACATCCTTTCACAAGATGTTGTGAGGAACAGATTCAATGCCTGCAACTTGAACATCACTCTCCTCAGTAGATGTGTTCTACACCATTTTGCAGTTTTTAAAAGACCCAGTTTCTGGGGTGGTTGGGTGGGGGTTGGTGCTTAGGAAGAGCAGGTTTCTTTAGCCCTCTCCTCAGAATGCTTTCATCCAGCCAGGAATTCAGGGCAGCTGGGCCCGAGGCCAGCCCCCCTCCCTCCTGCCACTGCAACCCCAGGACACTGGTAGCTTAGCTGCACTGTTTGAGGGGACTGCCACCAACATCAGTGCTGAGGAGAGATGCTTTGAAATTACTCCAGTGCTCTGATTTTTATTTCTGATCTCATTCGAAGTACTTACAGCCAATATTATTTTTAGTAAACTTTAGTTCTATTTCCAAAACTGAGGTTATTCTTTCAATGTGATTTATGTGTGCATATGTGTGAAGCTTTACCCTTCATTTTCTTTTCTATTCAATACACTCACTATCTGTAAGGTAGTTTCTAAGTATTCTTCCTGAAATTTTGGGGGAAAGAGGAAAATATCATCCACCAAAATCCAGTGGAGAGAGGAGGGGTGTAGAGTGAGCAGCATGTACACCAGGTTTGGACTGGCCCATGGCGACCATGTTCCCAGGGTGAGGGCGCTCTCTTTCCTGGTCTTCTTCACTCCTATTTTTCTAGGCATCCTGTTGCTATGGTTACACCTTGTCTGGTGGCAAGGGGAGATGTGAGGGAAAATTTTAATTTCTGTTTCATCTCATTTCCCATTTCAATGAAGTGACCTTCCTTCATTGCCACGAAATGAACTGCACCTTCTTGAAGTTGAGACTCTGCCTTCGAGTTGCAATTCTGTGGCTAGAAGGAACATAGTTCGGATGGCGGGGGGTGCGGGAGGGGGGACGTTGAAATATGTCCTTTCCATTTCCATCTCTTGAGCCAAGTGGGAGGGGGACAACTCTTTGCTGCTTGGTGTTTGCCAGGATAATGTTAAAAATAAATGTGCATGGGAGAAACTGACATTAACCAATTGTGAAATGACTTTTACAAGTTAACTTTTTGTCTGTTTGTGAAATACCAGTTTGCCTTTGGGCAGCAGACACCTCCCTGGCGGGCCTGTCCAGGAGAAGCTGAGTTCTGTGCTGTTGCCGAGTTCCTGGCTTAGGTTTCCTCCTCACTGCAGGTTATTCAAGGAATGCATGAGTTGCTCTCTATAGAGGTGGTCTTCTCCCTTGACCTTGTACACATCAAGGGAAGGGGAAGAGGCAAGAGCCTAGGCAAGTGGGAGCCCAGTAGAAACACATCTCACCATTCCCAAGCTTGTTGAGGCTTAGTCCTTCTGTGCCAACCTGCTTTTCTTACCCATACACTCCATACCTGAGTTTGATTAGCATACCAAAGAAACCTCTCTGTCTTAGAGGTCAAAGGAGTATTCTCTTTCTCTCTCTTTGAGATAAACAACCTATTCTTGCCCTATTTTATGGGTAAAAGTAAGACTGGAGAAGTCAATAATTCCTGTTATTTACAGAGCAAATTTGTGAGTGTCAACTCTGAGGCTGAACTTATCCCCCACCCCAACCTCTTAATGTTCAGGAAAATCCCTGATTGCGGCAAGCCAGGGGTGGGTGTGGGTAAGGATGGGATGAGGGTTGGTGGTCAGCACTTTCCTACAAAAGCCTCCCAGCTGAGATTACTAGTTCTGTTATAAGGAATGCCTTGAGTGGAAATAAATTTGCACTAAAAAGGCTTCTTCGTATAATCCTCCCTCAGCCTTACCTGATTGTTAAATTAATTCATATTGGATGCCTTTATCATCCAATCACAGCAACTAGCCACTCAGTGAGTGTCAGTTTTCTGGGAAATGTGGGCAGAGGATGCAGGACATGGAGGCCCGATGCTTTCCTCTCCAATTAAAGTGTCCCAGGGGTGATTCTGGAAAGAAGCATTGCTGCTGAGAGCATGCATGCCTGGGCAGATCTGAGGCCATCTGTACAAACTGTGTAGTAACAACGGACACCAAAATATTAGGCAGAATAAAGTCCTTTTCCCCTCTTCCTCCGTCTGGATGGCTCAAATTCTATTTTCTGTGAGCTCTCTATTCCAATTCAGCAATTAACAGGGACTTAACTACACCTCTCTCTGAGCACACTTCAGTGACTGTGTTTTCTAAAGTCTAGCTATAGGAAGTCTTCCCAGGAAGCGGAGCATGACAAGAGACTTGAGCTTTGTAACTGTGTGAGGTCCCCTGGGATCTTGGTGTAGTCCTGGGCATTCTATTTTATTGAGTGCGAGCTAAATGGCTGTGTTCTCATCTAGAATGAACTAGTTCCATCCCAAGCCACAGACTACATTATTGCGTATCAGAAGTTTGTCCTTCAGCGAGCCATCCACACCACTATTTAACCTTGGGCAGCCAGATGGAAGGCTCTTTGGCTTCCCACTTCGCAGTACCCACATCAGTATGGGCTCCAAGTCAGGAGACAGCTCGCCACTGCTTCCTCATTGCATGTCGGCCCCGATCAAGGGCAGAGGGACAGGAGCCCATTGAAGGGCTGCAGGGTGCTTGATTCCTCCCCTATAGTTCCATTGTCCATGCTCTGCCATCATGAAGGAGGGGTAGAATCTTAAACAACAGGGCCCTCCCGGGTGGTGCAACGGGTTAGGGCACAGCACTGCAAGCTAGCCAACACCACTTCAGTGGGCATTTGACCCCTGGCTTCAGAGGTGACCCACATGGTGCCGCAGACCTCTCCTGACCCTCCCGCTGCTCCCCTCAGCAGTGTACTTCGTAGATCTGCCTGTTCTGTTCTTCACTGTCTCTGCTAAAGCCTCTCACCACCTCTGCACCTCTGGCTTGTACCCCAGTTCTGTATAAATAACTAAATAAATCTTTTATCTATCTATCTATCTATCTATCTATCTATCTATCTATCTATCTATCTATCTATCTATCTATCTATCTATCTATCTATAAGATTTATTTAT
>NW_004567131.1:10708893-10734919 GCF_000260355.1 Condylura cristata
CTTCTCTGTATCGTTCCAATTTTAGTATACGTGCTGCCGAAGCAAACAGCTAAATAAATCTTTTTAAAAATAATCTTAAACAACAGATTCAACATGGTGTCAACAAGCAGGCCATGTGAGATATGAAATTCACCATGAACAGCAGTCATATAGTACAGGAAATTCCTGGCTATCTGTGCCAAGGAAGTAGCCCTTTATGAAGAGAGCCTTTATCACTGCTCGGTATTTCTCGAGTCCAGCACTAACTTTTAGCAGATGTCTGCAGGGCACAGCTGCTTATGGTGGGCTGCTCAGGTTCCCCACTCCCGCTAGCCACCCGCCACTGGACCCTGCTTTCATTTCCCCCTGGGACCAGCTCCAAGTGTGTGCTCAGGGCTCATGTACACCATTTCATTAACTCCTCCTGCTGCCTTCCGAGGGAGCTGCCTGTGCTGCCCTGAACCATCAGCAGGTCAGTCTGAGAACAGATCCCAGCCCAAGCCAGCTGAGCCTGGCCCAGCGTCCTCTGCTATCTCTCTTGGGGTTTGTGAACATCTAGAGCACTCAGGAGGCGGAGGGAAGCTGAACTAACCCAGCACACAGCCCACCAGAAGCCGCTCCTACAATGCTGGCATTTTTCTCTTCCAAACTGTGACTGCCCTAGAGTGGGAGGGAACACACACATTTACCATAACCCAGTTTTCACGTTAGTCACTTAGCGAGGGCACCCAGGCTTGCAATTTCTATCTAGGAGAAAATTGTCTTTCTTACTGTCCTCTGTGTTCTCTGACTGGGACCATGTAAATCGGGCTGACAAAAGGCAGATTAACAACAGAAGAAACATATCAATTTATTTAATGTAAGTTTTACGTGACCCGAGAGCCCTCGCAAAGAAATAAAAACCCAAAGAAACAGTTAAACAGCGTTTTTATGTTTGATTTGATGAAGAGGAGAAATCGGCGGGAAAATATGATAAGACAGAAACGCTGAGTAGCAGAGAAAGTGAGCAAGGCCTGTTGGGTCTCTCTGGAGTCCTCCCTCTGGGACCTGATGACATTCCTGAGGTGATGGGGGACAGCTCTCACATAAGGGTCCCCTGACGTGCTCCAGAGTGGTCAGAGAATCCTTCCTGCACCTGCCATTCCTCAAATTCCACCACTTTAAAGTAGTCAATATGCCAAGCTCTCATATTTCAGGGTGATATGTTCTGAACCATGTCTGTATACGATCTTGATACACTTTAGAAGCCGTGAGCCAAAGGACATCACTTGCTTTGCTTTCTGAGGAAGCTCAACTTCAAGGGTGCCCCTACATAGGTCATGCTGTGGACCAGAGTAACCAAGGCACACTTGTGCCCAGGTGTGCTGTGTCCTCAGCCCATGTGAGCTTTTCATCTGTATCACAAGCCTGGGGAGACAGAAGATGGTGACTGGTGATTCCAGGTATTTCCAGAAAGACCTTGGCTGTGGCAGGGCAGATTTTTTTTGTGTTTTGCTTTGGTGAGCACTTCCTTGGTAAGTGCCCCCACTCCCCCCAAAATTGGATGTCTCCCTGAACTGAGCCCTTAAGAGTGACCTGGGCAGGGAGAGATGCATCTTCTTCTGTCAGTGGGGGAGCCCTCATGATGAGAAGGTTTCAGATAATTAAGTTGAGACGGTGTCTAAATAATTAAATAGTCTTTATTAATTCCCATTACAAATGCATCGAACAGCTTCTGTGCTCTCTGTGGTAAGCCAGGCTTACAGCATCCTCCTTACAGGGTTTACTGTGTAGTCAGGAGAAAATGCCACAGTCTTCTTAGTAAATTGAAAAGATATTTTTCTTATTGTGGTGAAACATGTAAAACATAAAATCTACCATCTTAAGCTTTTCTAAGAGGCAGTAAGTTTGTGGCAGCATTAAGTACATTCATACTTCTGTACAACTTCTGTACCACATGCCCCAACTTTCTCCAATATCCTAGACTAGAACTCTGACCCGTTAACTAATAATGACCAGCCCTGCTCCCTCAGTCCCAATATCCTCTATTCTACTCTCTGCTTTGATGCATTTGACTATTTTAAGACATAATACAAATGGAATTCTACAGTATTTGTCAGTAAAGTACTTATTTGTTAAATAAGATTTTTATTTATTTTTGCATACAGAACTGGGGTACAGGCCAGAGGTACAGGGGCAGTGAGAGGCTTCACCAGAGACAGAGTGGGGAGAACAGGTTGACTGATGAAGTACACTGCTGAGGGGAGCAGCGGGCGGGTCAGGAGAGGTCTGCTGTGCCATGTGGGTCAGCTCCCTGGCTGGGATCAAACTTGTGCCTCAGTGGCTGTGGAGAGCTTCATACTGCTGTTCTCTACCCATTGCGCTATCAGGGAGGGCCCTGTAAGGTACTTTTTTGATACATGAAAATATTCAAGACTTTAGTTGTGTGGAAGAGGAAAGCACAGGTTACTACACTGCTGTTTGTTAGGATTCTGGTCTAGACAAAAAGGTGATTAAGGAAATGTCTTTTAAACCATACCTGGAGGGGAGAAAAAACCAAGGGCTTTAAAAATGAAATGTTCTAGCTCCTAGGAGTAGCATGACTGAAGGCTTTGGCAAGGACACGCTGATTCTCAACTGTCTTTAGTGCAAAAGGATCCCTATTCCAAATGGACTATTTGGGGTAACTTATCCTGATGTCCTTCACATCTCAGGAGTAGGATAGTACCAATGGAGTCCATCTCCTAGCTCTGACCCCAAGATGAACTGCAAATACAGATCAAATACCTTCTCTTTGCATCTCATTCATTGATTTTAAATTTGAATGCTTAATGGTGTTCCCAGCATGGGATAAACACACCATGCACATTATCTTATTTACTTTTTAAAAAAGATTATTTATTTATGCTTACAGAACTGGGGTATAGACCAGAGGGTTGTGGGTGAGAGGATTCACCAGAGACAGAGTGGGGAGCAGAACAAGCAGATCTACTGAAACACACTGCTGAGGGGAGCAGCAGGCCAGTCAGGTGAGGTCTGCCATGCCATGTGGGTCAGCTCCCTAGCTGGGGATTGAACTCGTGCTGCAGGGGCTTCTGAGAGCTTCATAGTTGCAGAGCTTTAGCCTGTTGTGCCACCAGGGAGAGCCCATCTTATTTAATTTTTACACCCACTTCATAATCAGGTGCTGCTACCATCCTTACTTTCTTGTTGAGAAAGCTGAGACCAGAGCATGTGAAACATTCAGTAACTCTAGGTGGGAGCCTTGCTGGACTGGGAGCCAGGCTTACTACCAATCCCTGGGTTCTGGATTGGAATGTTGGTGAGGTCTCATCTAGCAAGTTTTAATTCAGTCTCAAATTAGCATTTCTGTGGTTTCTCTCTGTGTGAGAGGCATCGCAGTACTGTGGGGCGCCATTAGGTAACAGGGCCACCTGGGAACGAGGCCTATTTCTCCATGGCTACTTTTCTATCCAACCTGAAACAATAGGATGCTGTTCTTGAGAGGATTGACTGGGAATCAGTTCTTTACAGGCAAAGCTGTGATTTCAAACATGCTTTAAAAAAATAATAAAGCCGAGACTAGATAAGCTCACAGTGCACATTTAAAAAGGTTAAATCCTACATAGCCAGACCAATATTTGTTTAACTACACTAAGTGAAAGATGATTTGGTCAAGGTACCAGGGAGAGACCTTTTATTTGATCTGATTTCACACAAATATTTCTATACTCAGAGAGGGAGGGACGGTTCCAGAGTCTTATCATAGCCATCATTAGATGTCTGCTCAGGGGATTGTTCATCTTTGCTCCAAATGTCATTTCTCAGATGCCAACTTATAGGTGCATGGTGATAACCCAAGCTTATTCTGTATCAGATGCACACAGCTGTGGGTCCATACCTGGAGACTTGCAGGGGTAGCGATTTTGACTGTTCAAATAACTGCTTGCAAATACAAAAGCTGCCGGTCAAAACTCCCTGCAGTGGAAGGGTTATTTAGAGACTACTTGTAATTATCTAAAGAGAGAGGCAGCGGCTAAAAGTAGCTGCCTGTCTTGCATCTTCCTTTGGCATCAACTAGATAAAAAAAAAAAAAAAGCCACAAAAAGTTGTCTCACTCTGAGTCATTGATCCCCCAAAGTGGTTAGCTCATAGGCCTTGTAGGGGCTGAGATGAAATTCATATCTGTTCAAATAAACCAAAATTTAACTTATCCAAATAATCAACTGGTCTACAGGTTGGCTTGTTTGTTATATTCCATATTTAGATGAAAGAGCTAAATCACAAGGAAAATAGGTCATATTGTGGGTGGACCAGTTTGGTTCTAGAATAAACTACCACTGTATGTTTAATTTAAAGACAGATGAAATTTATATTAGCAACAATGATTGAGGAATGGGGTAGTCTGTAATCATTAAGAACTGTTCGATTATGTTCACTGCCTTCTGTTTATTGATAAAGGCAATAGAAAAATAAGCTCCACTTTACAAAGAACTTGGCAAGTGAGTGTGAATAATCAGGGACTCTTATTTAACCATGACTTATTGCTATCTAGAATTCTCCAGTCTGTCACCTTTAAAAGATGTCGAAGCTTAAGAGACACACAAGGGGAAACTTTGATCCTTCTAAGGATAATCTGTTAGGAGGATGAAGAAAAGAAGGAAGGAGAGGAGAGGGGGCAAAACAGGAGTCTTTGCTTTGCAGGTGGGGTTGAAACTTCAACCCTCCTCTCTTGTGGTCAGTTCCCTGGTCTCAGGTCCAGTCTTTGGGGTCTTTCCTACAGTTGCCTCTTTCACAGAACTTAGGTGTGGTTAAAGGGTTTGTTATGAACAGCAAAGGATGTTCCTGCCACCCTTCTCTCCCTTTTCTCTTATCGGCTGGGAACTCAAGGGTTGACAGTGCACTGTGCAAGGAATGTGGACTAAGATGAAACATATATTTATGACGACAGCACACTCTGTCACAGCTGGAAGGAAAACACTTCATGTCTAGAGGGTTAAGACACCTTTAAATCATGACTTTCCTACCAACCACACAGCCACATCCTTTACCCTCTCTAAGAACTCCATTTCTGTCCAGATCATCCATCTGATTCTCTTCCTGGCCTTGACTTAGAGACTTCACCATTAGGTTGGCTTTGCTACTTTTTTGGACAACTATTCCTCTTGATATTCTAGAGATTAGCCCTACGTGACTACCAGTCCAAACCACAACTATATTAATGGTAACAGTTATTTAAATTATCTCCTATTGGTGATCTGAGAATGACCCCAGGGTCCCCATGTACTGTGGAGACCCAGGAAATAGTATTTACTCAGGAAAACACGGGCTTCTTATAAATCTGATGATTGGAGCAAGAAACTGATTCCAAAATGAGAGACAGAGTTAATTGAAGGCACATGGGTGTCTGATTACAGGTGGAGGAAACTGAAGAGCAAATGATGGGGGGTATTTACCTTGGCAACCACCACATGATGCTGGTGTTTGGTGCCCAGACACTTGCCTTGTGATTTTACAGGAGTGCTGGGCTATCAAACATATAGAAGAGGTGCCTTCCAGAGGAACACATACACCCCACATTGCCCTGCCCCCACAAAGAGGGAAATGTGCTGGTGGGTGGGAGAGGTCATCAAAGAGGGGGAGAAAGAAACCATTGCTGCCCTGCTGCACACGGGGCATCGAAGTTGTGCCCAGGTGAACACAGGTAGAGTATCAGAGGTTGGAAGATCAGGTTGTGTTGGGCAGTGACCCAGGGGATTTTGGTACTTGTCTGTGTCATTCATACTAGTATATAGTGTTGTGCCTGGTCTTTAGTATTTATTCTGGTGTATAACATTGATCTTGGCCTGAGATATTGATACTGGTATATAGTGTGGTTCTTAGTCTGTGATACTGATCTTAATCTTTGGTATTGATTCTTGTCTGTGATATTGTTTCTGGTCTGTGTATTGATCCTTGACTGTGGTATTGACTCAAGTTTGTAGTAGTATTGATTCTAGTCTGTTGTATTGATCCTGATCTATGGTACTGATCCTTGATGGTAGTGGTTTCTGGTAGTTACAATGGAGACCATGTCCCTGGTTAACTTTCTCTGTGTGTGTTATATGTTTCTGTACATTGTCCCTGCCTGTTGATTGTATTGGATGTTTTCATAGTCTACTTTGGGAAAGAGAACACCTTTTAAATGGCACCAAAATTCATTGATGAAGTGAGAAATAGCACCACCCCTGGGGACATTTCTGGACCTAGGCCGGTAGACAATTGTGTCTATGAGTTTTGGTGGGATGGGTGGATTGTTAGTCCTTCAATATGATGAACTTGGACACAAGAGAGAGGCAACTAGCAGACAGTTTTCTTAGTCATTACCAGGAAGCTCTGGGCTGGAAGAGAATGATGGGCTCAGTTTTCATGTATCAATTCTGGCAAAATCTGGCCAGGGAGTACATTGTGGACTCACTTCTGGTAAGTATCATGCCATTTACGGAATCCTGGAGCTCCAGGCTTGCCAATGTTTTTGTTTCTGTTTGTTTTCCAGATTGATTTCTACAAATCACAGTGACTCCTAGTTCCCAGTGGCCATTTATTTTATTGCCTTTCAGACAGGAGAGGGTGACTTTTGCTTTCTCTCTGCCACAAGTCCCTCACTTTCTTTTTCTCTCTATTTTTCAACTTGGGGCTGCTACACCTCACTCACAGGCACCTCCTTCTGACCCACTAGCTTAATTGCTTCCTCTGGCAACTCATATTTCTGCAAACACACACTCTGGTCTCCAGTAAGGTCCCCTCATGAAGTGTTGTTGTTGGAGGGGGTCATGAACAATAACAGGATACAGAATATTGACCTTTCTCAGAACCTTTTCTTTGTTTAATATTTCAACTCTTCTTCCCTTACAATGCTTTTCCCAGCAGAACCAACTCATAAAACCTAGTTCTTCACAATAAAGCAAAATCAGTTTTCTAGACAGAACATAAATAAAAATTGATCCATGTGAACAAGACACAGCTAGAGTTGTTCATGTTGCATTTATATGGACAGCTATCCTTCATCACATAAATGGAGGATTTTTTACCTGCCAACAATGCCAGCTTTAGGCCTGACATGTGGCAAATTTTTTCACCTCAAGTGCCATTAGTATCTGGTTGTGCTCACATATTCAGGGATGTCCTGAAAGTCCAGTGAGCTGGGCTCAGTTGACTCTTGTGAGGGGGGTTAGTAGCCTTACAGAGGAGGCACTCTATATCTGAAAGAAAAAAAGGTGGCCCTTTAAGAACTAGGGAGTACTGATGCCTTGATCTTGGACTTCCACCCTCCAGAACTAGGAGAAACACGTTTCTGTTGCGTAAGCCCCTTGATGTGTGGTATTCTGCTCTAGCGGCTAGACTAGGCTAAGAAGTTGCATCAGTAGTATCTGAAATCTGAAGTTAATGCCCAGCAGGCAGGCCTGGGAACCATACAAGGAGGTTGGCAAGTATAAATAATGTAAAATCTTAGAACTGGGAAAGCCCATCCTGTGAATACCAAGGAGCTACCAATAAAGTATACAAAAGAGATTCAACAACTCTGGATTCACTTATATGAGATAATGGGGTGCACAATGAGGATTAGATTTAATGAAATTCTAAGAGTCCAAATGAGATTTTGCCTGGTGTGTGCAACATTTCATACATGCAGAGTTTTTCATTTCTGTTAAATCCTTGTATTATTACTATTATTTCAATCATACCTGCATGCCACCTGCATGCAGACACAATTTCTACAAGAAGACACAATTTCCTTCTCTGTGTAAAAAGAGACCTAGACCTAGGCTTTGTGATCAAAGGCAATTTGGTAATGTGGGATAATATATTTCTACACTAAGTTACTTAGCTTGTGTTATTTCGTAGGACAGTCAGATATTACTGAATGACAGATATACTTACATCTCCATTTATCCCGGGGTTATGATTGCCTTGGTTCTTGATCCAAGTACTGGGGTTCAGGCTGACCCAAATTTTACATGAGATGGCGACTTGACCACCCATATCAATTTTCTGTCTCCTCTCTATTCATTGTTTGAGAGTGGGAAGAATAGTGCACTGAGGTGAAGGTGCATGATTTTCAATTCAGTCCAGTCTGCACCGAACTGAAATTCAGAATCCTGGGATGTTGAGAGATCTTCTGATATGGAATGTGTCAAAATTAATATCTTGCATCTTGTTCTAGAGCCTGTTGCAGAGTCAGCAGCAAACACATTTGTTGACTGAGTGAAATAATCTGGTCTGACTTTCCAAAGCACCCAGAATTGATATATACATGTCTTGACATTAGAATGTACACACATATTTCTTTATAAAAAAGGAAGTTTCATAGAGAAATACACATGAAAAATAGGAAAATGATCTTTGAATGTATCCTAATCAACTGTCTGTGGCTGGTCTGTGACTGGTAAGCTTGTTCTTGGATGAACCTCAGTTGAACTATGTCACTAAGTGGAGCCCAGATTGACTCGGGCATACTGAATTTGAAGATTTCTGGTGTACTTTTCAGGGTTTGCATTTTGTTGCATTTTCATTCAATTTGAAAATAATTAAGCATTTCATTTCTGCTATGAAATATTTTATTCCTAAGGATACCACCCTTATGACTCGATCATTCTTATGACAATAATCTGGTGTCAATACCAACTCATTTGGAGAAAACTCCTGGGCAATTTGACTCAAAGCAGTTCATTAATTCACAAGCCAAACCAATAACCATCTTTCAAAGTCTACACCAAATTGAACTCATGAAAAATTTCCCAACATTCCTGTTCATTCAGATCACGCCATTGATAACGTGTCTACTGGGCACCCATTGGTCATTCATGACAGTTTTTTTTTTTTAATTGTACCAACTGGTTTTAAAGAGATCTTCACTGGTTTTAAAGAGATCTTCAGAAGAAAGGGCAGCAGCTTAGCAAAGTAGACTGATTCGTTGTTGTAGAGCATTAGTACCTCCAGAAAAATCTTGGCAGCTTGATGTACAGTGCAGTCACCATATATGAACACCAATGTCGTCGCACTTAAACATCTTGGCCAGCATCTTTGCTCAAGACATGATTTGTAACTCCTGGTCCAAAAAGCATGTCATCTTCTTCATCTGCCAAGAACTGGAGCTTCCAGGTTTGTCCCAGAAGGGAAAGAAATATGGGGAATGGAGATGGACCAAGAACCTCACCTTCCACATTTAGATAAAATAATTTGCATCTTAACTGTGGGAAATGGAATATTACCATTCATCACAGAATGGTTGTTATTTATATGGTATTTCAGCAACTTATTCACGAGGCGACTCTGGGAATGCTCTGAGCAAGCAAAAATTATACAAGATATTGAAATAGCATGAGGTGAAGTAGTGTTTTATCGCAGGTTTGCCTATTTGTCAGTTATAAAAACAATTTTGACTAATTTAAAACTGGCCTATTTTTCATATATATATATATATTTATATATGTTACATATATATGTATATATATATATTATTTATTTATTTATTTTTACTTATTAGATGCAGTTGTCAACTTAGGTTCAAAATGAGGATTAATATTCACAGCTTCATTATAGGGTAAAATGCTATTAAACTGATATTGGCTTATTCAAAAGAGAGTATAATTTGATGCAACAGTTACTTTCTAGCTGAATAGATACCTTCTTACTTCTTAATTAGAAACTGAAAATTCTAAACATCTTTCATTTGAAGATCATTTCCTGGGTACATTTTAAGTAAGTGTGATTTTACTGTTATAGTGCAAACCACAATCTGTCAGAAGGATTTGTTTTCATAACCATTTCTTGTATGGTAACTCAGTGTAGTCTGATTAAGAAATTTAAATATTGCTTACTGAGTTAGCCTCAGGAGGGAAACATCTCGTTTCAACAAGACCCTTAGGAGGCAAGAGAGTCATGCCTCCTAACTTTTTACACTTTGCCTGTGCACCACACTAAAAATAATACACAACACTGGCAAACATTGCCTTGTAATGCAACATTGGCCATCAAATCAGCAAAGCTTCATTAGTTTAAAGCAAATTCACACCTCTACCTAAGTGCCCATGTTCTGTGATTACATGAGAGGTGACATCTCTCTCTCTGCTGATTGGGGACCACAGGTTCTCTCTAATTCTCGCTTGTACTGTGGTTGCTTCTGATTCTCCCCTCCCCACCCCCCACTTTTGGTTTATTAGCACAACTGAGGACAGCAAGAATGTGGTTAGTTTTCATTAGCTTGGGACAGGCAAAGTAGTGTTCAGAGAAATTTGGCTAATTAAGCTAATAGTTGGGGTAAAGTGAAGGGTCTTTCATTTGCATAAAAGCAGCAATTTGGCATGCATTGCATAATGCTACTCCTCTCTGGGGCACAATTCTGATCTACATGGATTTAAATATTCAGAGCCCTCATGGGCCATGGTAAATAAGGACAAAGGTTTGGGTGAATAATAAGCAAACTGACTTCTAAACCTGTCAGATTTTCATTTAGCCATGTAATGCAGCCCATTCTGGTTTTAGAGGCTCAAGTAGATTTTATTATCTGCTTGAGAAAGGGAGGGATGAGAAGCACCTATCTAAATCCTAAGCTACTTGAATTGGTCAAGCGGAGCATCACGTTCTTTAAGTGGAGTGTATTTTTTTCTCTCTGATTCTTTCATGTGTGAATGATACTTCATACCACTAATGATATCACAGCTTATGGAAAAATACAGAGAGCAGCCAATCAACAAAAGCTTCCTGGCATATGAATTACAATGTAAATCAGATAATTTCTTGTTACAGTCATTTGTTGTTACATCTTACACAGATTTCACTAATGACCAAACAATTTCATGAATAGGGAACTGAAATGTTGGCACTTGTGAATGGAGAGGTCCTTGTGAATAGAAGTGAGGCCAATAACTGCACCATTTGTAATGTTTTAGGGAGGGTTTCTTGGCCAGCCCTGCAGACATCACTGTTTATGGGCATCTAGGGGCAAGCTGCAAGGAAGGAAGGGAGAAAGAATGTACAAGCTGGAGAGGACTATTTTGTGCAAAGATGAACAGTCGATAAGAGACCAGAATTAATCAGAGGGATTATTCTCACATGATTGACACTGCTTTTACTTTCAGCTTTATTGCTCATGATTATCTCAAAGGGTTGATAGTCCAGATTCCTCTGTTATTTTAATATTGTAACTTAGAATGCTACTTGCACAATTTCTATTCTATTCACATTAACATCTTAAGTGCTAGACAATAGGATGAGAAAGAATCAAACTGAAGTCTTTTGAATTATTAATGGATGTTCTTAGCTTAATGTGTATGTGGTGTCTCAAGAATAGTTATAAGTATGATACCTGCATGTAATGAATTCTTATTTAAAATAATTATTGTTAAAATAAACATGGGAGACACTCACTTAAATATTATTAAGTTAAAGATTGTTATAAAGTAAAACAATTCATAAAGCTCATCTCTATTACATTTTGATGATCTATTCCTACCACCATCTCTCCCCTTTCCTTTCTCTCTCACACATAAAAAATCCTAGTGTCTGAGAAAAATACAATCATTACTGCAAGTTAAATTGAAGCTATATAAAGCTGATAAAAGCTTTGCTTTGATGTAAAGCACCTATAAAGTCTTTGCTTCAAGTTGGCCTTGGGGGGTGATCATAGTGTGATAAGATTCTTTTGGAACTTTACTGATTTAAATCTCTTTTGTGAGGGTCCTTAAACCTAAACAAAGTTTTTCCTCATTTTGTGGCACTATTGTTGAGTTTACTGCACATATCTTGCTACTTCTCAGGCATACCTGTGTTATCTTCTGCAGTCTTAGACACCTGAGGATTCTTCAGTTTTGCAGGATGAATATGTAACTCTCCCAAAGATCAGTGCGCAGGGGAATCCATTCTTTTGCATCCTCCATGTTCTTATTTCCAGTAATTTATTTGCTCAATTCTCTTTGGCGTCAGTCTTTTATTAAGTAAATTTAGAGGAATAATTTTGCATTAACTCTTCGTAGAAACATTTGACTTTACAGCAGCCTATTATTTTCAATAAATACAAAAATCAAAATCAAAAAGAGTGAATATGGGGGAGCTGGTGATTGACAAAATCAACGATATGATTTTACTTGCCCTGCTCTGTGAATCTCTAAACACAAAATTATCTCAGGGACAATAACAATATTCATAATATCCTAGTTGCGTAGAGTAACTTTGCTAATGCTCTTTTTATTGCTTTTATTTTACTTTGGTTTTGTAATAAATCAGTTAACATAGTTTAGGGCATTGTTAATCCTAATTTACCAATGAAGACATGGAAACCCAAAGGGAAGCTGCCTGAAATCACAGTATATGGCCCTGGCAGGGCCTGGTTAGAAAGTCACTATTAGATCATTGGTACCTTTTCTTTATTGGAAGAAAAGCCCAGAAAGTGATGAAAGATGTAGAAGTCAGATCTCTCCAGAGACAGAAGCAATAGGAGATGTATTTTCTAGATACCTATCTGTAACATGTATATGTAAACAAATTTAGATGTGTATATGTAAACAAATTTAGATGTGTCATAGATATTAATTATATATTCATGTAATCTATGTGTATATATCCATAAGATCTCTCCATAAACATATATGTACATGCATATGTGTATGTACACAGCTTAAACTCATATGTATATATAATTGATATATATGTCAAATCTAAATTTGTATATACATAAACATGGCAAATAGATATACTTGTATCTATCTGTGTACATATATAGATAGAGATACACACACATATGTATATATGAGAAAGAGAGAGAGAGATTATATGTATCATCTGTGTGATCATGGAAGCTGAGAGTTTCATGATCTGCCATCAACAGCTCAGAAAAGTCAGTGGTATCATTTAGTCTGAGCCTGAGGGCCTGAGAACTAGGGGGCCTCAAGGTACAGGTCTCAGTCTGAGGGAAGGAAAAGATGAAATGAGATGTCTCAGTTCCAATCATTAGCCAGGATTAAAGGGTGACTTCCTCTTCCTCTTTTTGTTTTCAGGCCTCAACAAGTTAGGTGGTGCCACCCCCCCCCACACACACACACAGTGGGAAAGTCCATCTGCTTTACTAAATACAAGGATTCAAATGCTAATCTCTCCCTCAGGGACACACCCAGATCCAACATTTAATCTGGGCACACTGTGACCAGTCAGGCTGACACATAAAATTAATTATCAAGAAGGAGAACAGGTTGAGGGTATTCGAAGTGAAAAGAGGAAGTGCAATCAACAAAGAGGTGTTGATAGAAATGATGAATGACATGAATGAATGATCATAAAATGGTTCATGATAATGAAGAAGTAGCCTGGGAACCTCCAAGAGCTACCTCTCTGCTTATGTAATTGAGGTAGAGTGAGGATTCTGATAATAAATGCTATCTGCATGATGATTGAGAACAGCTCTAGGAGGCAGTGAAGCTCCCAGTGCTCCTTGCAAGCAGCGCTGAGCACATCTGCTTCTCTAGCTGCAACACTGCAACAGGCTTCCTCAGCTGTGCTGGCCTCAGACAGTTGCACCTGGAAGGAACTCTCTGCCTAGAACTAAATGCAACCCCCCTTCAAGGCCAACAGGGCTTGCCATTGCACCTTGCACTCTCATTAGTAGGGTGTCCTTGTGAACCCCAGCACTTTAATAGCTTCCTCATCCCTGTGTGGTCTACAGATCCCTGAAACAGTACAAACTTGAGAAGCCTGGGGATGGCCCTCCACACAATCAGAACTGTAGACACAACTCAAACATACGCTGGATGAGAAACAACAATAAGACTTCTTTACACAGCGAGTGAGAAAAGGGTGTTTCTTTAGGGCTCAGTAATTTTGTCACTTTTAAAGGGGACAGTAATCTGAATAACTTGGTGAGCCTTAGTTCTAGAAATGGAACTTTTCCTGCTTCGTACTAAAATACAATTATTTTTTGTTCCTATTCTCTTTAAAGATTAGTGTGAGTGCAAATGTTTCAAAAATCCTTGTCCATATTTTACAATGGGAATTCAAAAAAGACCCAAATAAATGTGGGTGTTATCCATTCTCTTTATGAAAGTCCAGCTCGTGTTTTTACCTCCACCACAATGTTCTTCTTCTGGCCAAGGGAAACATATGAAGTTCCAAAAATAATATTGGGGAGGGGGATGTCTCAAACTAAACTGAAACCTGGAAAGAAGGTATTTTTAAAAAAGGAAAATTAGGTATATTTCCACAAGTGTGTTTGTTTAAATATGACCACTTTCCAGAAAAAATAAAATAAAGCAATGTCTATACTTGAAAAAATGATTGCCTCCTTCAGGATAATCCTTGGAGGAGAGCATACTTCCAAAATGAGGCAGCCTGGATTACAAAATATATTTTTAGAGTCCTCCCCGCCCTTCCTTTTTCTTTCTTCTCTTCCTTCCTTTACTTTTTCTTCCTTTTCTCTCTCTCTTTTAATTACAGTCCATTTTTTTTTAAATTAAACTTATCAATATATCCTATGAAAGTGGTGTTGTTTTTGGAAAAAATAAAAACATAAGTCAGAATCAGTCATGTATGCTAAATAAGGGATGTCTACTTAGCATGTTAACATTTTTGATAGTAGTCTGTGTGTCTTCAAAGAAATACAATTATTGGTTGTTTTTTAAATAAGAATGATTCCAAGTGGGATTCTAACAGATAAAAAGATGTTTGAGAATACAGTGGAAATAAATGTCTTAGCTTTTCAAGGTGATTACAGCTGGCAAATCAGCCACACTCCAGCTGTATTTACATGGGCCTTTAGTTACCCCTAGTTCTGCTGTCCTGATCACTCCTTTTTAATTTTTTTAAAGATTTATTCATTTATGCAGAACTGGGGCACAGGCCAGAGATGTTGCTAGGGGATGGGGAGGGGTGGAGGGGTGGGAGGTGATGAGAAGATTCACCAAAGATAGAGTGGGGAGCAGGACAGGCAGATGTACTGAAAGACACGGCTGTGGGGAGCAGTGGGTGGGCCAGGAAATGTATGCCATGCCATATGGGTCATCTCCTTGGCCTGGGATCGAACTCATGCCACAGTGTCTATGGCTAGCTTCATAGTGTGTGCTCTAACCTATTATGCCAAGCTCAAACAGGTATTTATTTCTTTGACATCCAGTTGTCACTAACCCTCATGTATTATAATAGAAAATATCGTATATCTAAAAAATGAAGGAAACAAACAAAAAAAACTTTCAAGTTTTGAGTAAAGGAGACATAAACAAAAACAGTAGAGGAATTACCTAAAATAAGAGAACTCTGACCTCACACCTTACACAAAATATGACTGACAGTAAATTATAGATTTAAATGTACAATATAAAACTATATAATATTTAGAAAATAACATAGGGATAAGTTTTTAGTACCTAGGATTTGGTGATGACTTTTTAGCTATGATACCAATAACACAATCCATAACAAAAAATCTGATAAATTGGAACAGTCATCAAATTAAATATTTTGCTTAGTGAGGGACTTTAAGACAAACTACTATCACAGGCTAGTATCTGTAACATATAAAGAACTCTTAAGTTCAACATTAAAATAAACAATCCAATTAGAAAACAGGCAAAAGACAAAGCGACATCTCGCTGTAAAGGCTGTATGTATGGCAGGAAAATACATGGAAAATGTTCAATATCTTAGCTGTTTAGTGAAAACAGGTTTAAAAGTCACATGAGTTATTATTATATACTTGTTAGAGCAACTAAAATAAAAGAATCAATACCAAATGCTGGCAAACACAAGGAGAACCGGAATTCTCTCAGACATTGCTGGTGGGAATATAAACTAAGGTAGGCTTCTTCAAAAATGAAAACACATTTGGAACATAACTCAGAAAATGCTATTGTGGGCATTTATACCAGAGAAATGAAAACTTAAGTTTGCATAAATAAGGACATAATTGTTTGGAGCAGCTTGATTTATAATAACTAAAACCTGGAAACAACCAAAATGCCCCTCTGTAGATGAATAATTAAACAGACTGTGGCACAGCTATACCAGGGCAGCTCTAGAGGCTGGTGGTCCAAAACCACAGTGTGGGCGGGAACATACTCCCCAAGAAGTCTGTAAGGGAAACGTGGGTCCCTCCTTGCTTCTCCTAGTGTCTGGTACTTGCTGGCATCCTTGGCATCCCTTGGCTTGCAGATGCCTCTTTCCGATCTCTCTTCTCATCTTTATGGTCTTTTACTTGTGTATCAGCACTTTTTTTCCTTTTTTTTTTAGATTTATTTATTTATTTATTTATGCATACAGAAATACAGAACTGGGGTACAGGCCAGAGATGTGGGGAGTGGGGTGGGTGGTGGTGATGAAAGGATTCCCCAGAGACAGATTGGTGAACAGAACAGGCAGATGGATGAAGTACACTGCTGAGGGGAGCAGCGGGCGAGACAGGAGAGGTCTGCTGTGCCACTGTACCATGTACATCACCTCCTGGGTGGGGGATGGGCGGGGGGCTAGGAGGAAGGGGGGGAATTGAACTTCACACTGAATGGGCTGCCATTAGCTTGCTGCACTTTAACCCCCTGCACCACCAGGGGGTTCTTCTCTTTTTATGAAGATACTAGTCTTAAGGCCCAGTGTACCCAAATGTAAACTTATCACATCTTGATTACATCTCCAGTGACCTCCGCCTCCATTTCTAAATAAGATCACATTCTTGGGTGAGTGAGAGAGGTTGAGGAACTGAACATATCATTTTGGAGGGCATAATGAACGGGACAGACCAGAAAGATCTTCGTGATGAGGAAATATTCTCTACACCTCTATAATGTCAGTATATCCACAGAGTGGTCACACCCACCTGCTCAGATGATAAAGCAGCACAGAAATAGGCACACACATTGTACTCCTGACATTTCCTCATTTTCATGTTGTACTATAATTATGTAAGTTTCAGCCTTTGGAGGAAGCTAGAGAAAGTTACACAGGGCCTCTCCGCATTACCTGTGATTTTCTTTGAATCCACAGCTATTCAAAATAAGAAGTTGAGAAGGTAAACAGGTCTACACCAAACCTACACATGAATGTTTATTCAGCTTTAGTCATAATTGTCAGAACTCAGAAGCAACCAAAATGTTATTCAGTAGGTGAATGGATACAGTGTGGTGTTTTCAGGCAAAGAAATGCTAACAAGAGGCAATCAAAAGATAATGAAGGGCCTTCAGTGCATATTACTAAGTGAAGGAAGCTGATCTGAAAAGCTACACGTAGGTTGACTCCAACTATATGACTTTCTGGAAAAGGAGAATGACGGAGGCAGCAGAAAGATCGGGCTTGCTGGGGATTAGTGAAAATGGAGGGACAGATAGACAACGCACAGAGGATTTTTAGGGCAGGAAAACTATTTTGTATGATACTATAATGGCAAGTGCATGGCATTATGTATGTGTGCAAACCCATACAGAAAACAACACCCTGTTATCAGTTATAGACTCTGAGTGGTAATGATAGACAAATGTGATTTCATTGATCAGAAGTAATAAACCCTCTCTGGGGAATATTAATAATGGGAGTTGAGGCTGGGGGTATTTATGAAGCATTAATAACTTCGCTTCAATTTTGCTGTGAACCTCAAACTGCTCTAAAAAAAAAAAAGAAAAAAGAAAAAGAAAAGAACCCCCCCAAACCACCCAAAGTCCTTAATTTTAAAAATATAAACAAAAACATCTTACTTCTACCTTCCCCCATTCTCCTGCACTCACAAATTGAATTAAGTTATGTGCTAGGTGGGAGATGCACTCATACACAAACACTCACACTGAATAATCACCTCTCCCATGCATTTTTTAAGCAAAAAAAATCATATCTACGTTATTTGAGGGTAAACTTGATTTTGGGGTATTTGGGTATCTCTGTCAAAGAAAATGCAGTTTAGCCAGTCAGAAAAATCTACACTCCTTGAGGAAATGTTGAGCATCAGTTGGAGAATAATTTCAAATGGCTTCACAAAGTTGGGACACCTTTTTCAGTCATTCACTGACCCTCATGTATCTTATTTTCTCCAACACCTGGTCAGTAGGTCAGAGGCCATTCACCTGGCTGGTCCAGTCCTGGTTGCAGGTTACTGAATTCCCAGTCAAGAACCATTAATATTCTCTTCACTCTATGAGGAAGGTATTGTAAAGTTCTTTGGTGATCCAAAGTCAGTCTTTCAAGGAAAGCTTATCTTCCTTCAAAGCCACCCACACTTGCTTGATTTAGCAATCTGAAGGAAAGGCTGGCGAGCTGACCCTCAACATGCTCACAATTGATGTGGTGTCAGTCTGTGTCTGTTCTTTTGGAGTGAACTAGAACTGCTGGTTCATTTTGGAAACAAGACGGTAGCCTACCCATTTATTTTCAAATGTTTTTCCTCCTATGATGAGGCAATCAGTTTTAATGTGGGCCTAATGAAGAGTCTTTTTAAGTCTCATCATGTGTAAATTGATGATAGGGTCGTAGTGATAAAACCATAACAACTTCACTGAGAAGTAGCTCTGAAATTACTGGCTACCTAGTTCTTTGGTTTTGCAGGTCATTTAAGGGGATGTGTTTATCGCCTGTCTCACTATTGATAAACATGGGATATGACAAATATCTTATTCTCTTCGTATCATACAAGTAGGTATAATGGGTTAGACCATAATAGGTGCTCTTCCCAAGCTTTGATGACCTGATTGTGCAGCCAAACTCACAATGTGGAAAATGGAACATTTTATGAAGTTCATACATTTTCAAAATTGCTCCCACAGTGATGCTTTCATTTTGTGTTAGGACTGGAATGAAGGCTTCTATCTATTCCAGAAAACTGCAACATTGCCTCAAGTGAAAAAGGAAAAGCTCATATTTCAAGGCCACTGACTGTAGCCCATTCACATCTCACAAGGGAACATATGCTGATTCCTTTTATGGTAAAGAAAACAGTGATGTATTAGCATCTCTTCACCCACGTCTTTCCATCAGTCTTCATGGTTGTAGATCAACCAGCCTGGCTTCCATGGCTGGATTAAAATGTAATGTCTCCCAGTGAGCTAGTGAATATCAACACTCTTTCTCTTTTGTATGTAAACTCCCTTTTTAGCAGAAAAAGCTATCAGCTGACAAAAGTATTGACATTTTTATGGGATTGTTTTTGGAAAATGCTAACATGTAATTCTAAATTCAACATATGGTAGTGGTCAAATTGTGTTCCTACTGTGTAAAATGCTTGAATAATAACCTATTGCATTCTGTTGGCCAATACACAGAGAGAAACTTGATTAATATCACCAGTATCCCTTAATCTCCTTCCTTGGCTCTCATCCCATTCTGCAAGGGTTGATAAATCTTACATCCCCTGAAGATTATTACAGTTCCTAATAGTCTTATGACATTAGAAAGAAACTAGGCTCAATGGCACAAAATACATCCAACAAATGAAATCACATAAATAATTTAGATTTCACAATTTAATTTTTATGGGTTTTTGTTGTTGTTTATGGGGCATAATAAGGACTGTTCTATTAGCCTGCAGTAAATAAACATGGAACACTTGACATCAAAAATTTCAATGTAGTTGCCTTTCACTGTTGGCAAAACTCCCCAATTCCAGCTCAAGGTCATGCATATGTTCATAAATAATACCATCAGACAAGCAATCTCTCTCTCTATATACACACACACACACACACACACACACAAACCTGCTTTCTTTCTTTTTAAATAAAATTATGTCATCTGTTCTCATTAAAAATATTTTCTTTTCCCATAGGGATTACAACTGAGATGGAAAAAGGCACAAAATGATGTAAAAATAAACTATTATATTATTAAATTTTTTTTTCTTTTAATGAACTTACAGTCTATCTTAGGTTTCTTTGTCATTTGAAATAACCTGTGCTAACTCTTGATCATTAGTAAATACTTCTTAAGAATTCTCTGGCCCTGAAAACATTAGATTTGCCAAAGGCTCTGCTAAGTACGATGATGGGTTTCAAGAAATTATGATACATTCCCTTGTTCTTAAGGAGTTAGTCCTTCATAAACATGTGAGCATTTAAGTGTAAAATTAAAAAGCTTGCACATAATGCTATATAGAACATAACTGGCAAAAGAGTATAGAAAAGTGTTTGACATCACCAATATAAAGATTAGCCCAGGGTTTTGCTTTAGAATAGCATTTATTATCACAAATAAAAAATAGTTACAGTAAGCAACATATAAAATTTTATATTGCATGTGCAATGTAATCAGTGGACAAGTAATACTTAACATTAGACTTTTACATGTCTGTTATATTGCCATGATTTCTACAACTAAGATGATTGAAGGCTAGTCTGGAAGTTTAAACATATCTTAGGGGTTAGTCCTTTTTATAGAAAGCAGAGTTACTTTCATTCAAACATCTTATGATGACAGGTGCAATTCTAAGCACTGGGAATAGAATGGGGAAAACAACAGACACATTTCCTGCCTTCCTGGTGAGCCTGTTCTAGTCTGTCCTAAGAATGGGAAGGAAGGGGAGTGGATGACATTTCCATTCATTGGACATCTGCTCTTAGCCATCAGGCAAAATGTTTATGGGCATATAACATGCACACACACAAATCCCCAAACATAAGGATGTTCAGCAAGAGTTATCCATTCTTACTCATGTGTGGGTGGACTGACAGTCTTTCTGCTAGTCTTGCGGGTGTCTCTCATGTGGCCATGGTCAGCTGGCAGCTGGGGATTGCTGCAACGTCTGAGAAGTCCTCCTTCCTACGCTGGAGCCCCAGCTGGGTCGCTCAGTTCTCCTCTACTTGTCCTTGATCTCCTGGGAAGTCCAGATGGCTAGCGTCCATGGTGGTAGGAGCTCTGAGACAGTGAATCTCTTCTGGACTGGACATGAAATGTGAAAGGATCACTTATACTGCATGCTCTGGTCAAGCCAGGTCACAGGTGACCCAGATTCAAGAAGAGGGAAATAGATTAGTCCTCATAGGAGGGGTTTTACTTATTTGTAGGAGGCACAAGTTTCTGGCAGCCAAATTTGGAGGCATGCACAAACACACACACACATCTGAAACTTCAATGTAACATTCTGTTTGTCTTTACATCAGTAATTCAAATGAACGAGTCTCATTTATTTATTAAAAAAGTTGATGTTTAGAAATATGAAGAAATAACTTCTTAGAATTCTGTAAACATTCATGGGAGTATATGTTAAGAGTAAGGGGCTTAAAATGAGACACAGTGGCTTTACATATTATTTGTGCAAGTTCCTGTTTGTGAAACTGATGGCAATATAGTTTATCTTTTCTATAAAATAAGAATAAAAATATCTATGTCACATGAATTTCAACTGAATAAGATCTTTTAATTGCTTAGTATTGTGCTCATCGAGTAATCAGTATTCAGGGTATATTACCAAACATATAATTTATGGCTTAAGAGAGAAAAATTGAATTATTAAGTCTAAGAGGAGGCAGAAAATGTTACATGAAGAATTGCCATCCAATTCTTTAGGGTGAAAATCAATTGATTGTTGATTAAAACATTTTGTTGTAATTGTGGGAAACTAGATTTTAGTTCATTTTATGTTATCTAAGTTTTTAACAGAAGGTCCAAATGGACAAGAAAATTGGCCCTCCCTGGTGGTACAGCAGGTTAAAGCACAGCACTACGAAGCTAAAGCCTCTTTAGCATGGCGGGGCAGACCTCTCCTGACTCCTCTGCTGCTCCCCTCAGCAGTGTATTATACTTGGTCTGCCTGTTCTGCTCCCTACTCTGTCTCTGGTGAATCCTCTCATCTCCCCTGCACCTCTGGCCTATACCCCAGTTCTGTATGCACAAATAAATAAATCTTAAGAAGAGTTCAGGTACATGTGGTGTAGTCCAAAGTCACTCTCCTTTGTAGCTGAAGGGGGTGTAGTTAGTGAGTGTTTTGGGGCAAGAGGGAGAAGGTGAAGAGAGCCGAAATGAAACTAAAAACTAGGCAAGTGAAGCTGACTGAACTCAGGACTAGAGAAGAGGAGGGGCTGTGAGGTGTTCCCAAATTCCCAGGGAGTCGAGACACTGGAAAGGATATTTAGAAACTGTCAAATATTTTAGTATTAAGTTTTGAATGCTCCAATCAAACTTCTCAATATGACACCACAATCTTTCTTAAAAGTCAGTTGCCTCCAATTCACAATGGTAAGAAGAAAAAGAGAGAAAAAGGGACAATAAAATGATAACACAATCAGAAATAAAACAGTAAGATTACATTAGTAAATCTTTACATATCAGCAATCACTCTAAATAGAAATATATTGAATTTTGCAATAAAAAATCAGAATGACTAGATGGATAAAAATACAAATCCCAACCAGATGCTTATATAAAAAACTCTTTTCAGCTGTAAGACACACACAGGCTCAGAATGAAGAGATGGGAAAAAAGAATTCCTTGCCAGTAGAAACCAAAAGAGACCAGGACTAGCTATACTTACATCAAACAAAATAGACTAAACCAAAAACAGTAACAAGAGACAGTGAAGGCCTTATAGAATGAAAAAGGAGTCACCTCATTAAGAGAAAATGACGATCATAAATACATACACACTCAACATCACAGCACCTAAATATACTGAGCAATACTAACAGATCTGAAGGGAGAAATAGATAACAAACAACATTAATAGGGGGCTTTAATATCCCACTGTCAACAACAGATAGATCATCCAGACAGAAAATCAAAACAAAAAACTTGGTCTGGAACTATACATTAGACCAAATGGACTTAACAGACACACATGGAGCTTTCCCTCCAGTAGCAGAAGGAATGCACTTTCCCTTCAATTGTGTGCCTTTCTTCTTCACACAGTATCGGGGTTTTTTCTTATCACACAGGAAAGTGAATTCCTTTTTTTCCCCCTTCACTACCTCTGCCTAGCAGAATAGTTGGCATGTGATAGATGCCCCATAAATATTTGTTGGCTACTTGGAAGGAGCTCAGGGTTTCACTTTTTTGGTTTGTTTTGCTGGCTTTTTATGTGTGGACTGAGGCTGCACAAACAGCAACATTGTGTGAGTGATTTTAGATGGAAATAACAAAAGCTGGTGTAATCAATATTTCAGTTAATGCAGAACCAAAAAAGGGACAGCTGAAATACATGTTAAAATTCAACAGAAATCAGAGTTCCTAAAATGTGTCAGCTGTTGGGGGCCTCCCTGGTAGCCTAGGGGTTAAACCTCATTGCTATCTCTCCTACACCCTGAATTTGATCCCTGGCCAGGGAAGTGACCCCCTTGGTACAGCAGACATTCTCAGCCTCACCTGCTGCTCCCCTCAAGCAGGGTCCTTCAGTAGATCGTAGATTGGCCTGTTCTGCTCCCTACTCAGTCCCTGGATGAATCTTTTGGCCCTAGTTCTTCTTCTTCTTAATATATATATAAATATTTCAGCTACTATAGATATTAGTGGTGGTAGCTATTGGGTAGATTTTGTTTGTTAATTTGTTTGTTTGTTTCTTTTTGAGACACCTCTAGGGTGGGAGCACTGAATCATTTAATTTCAGTTTCAGAAGTAGAGATCATCTCAAAACCGGGTAACATGGACATACAAGTTTTCTGCTATGCTACATTGAGTAATCAAAATTTTACACAATTCATGACACTCATATATTTTATGGGAATGCTAAGCGATATAACTAAGTAAAGAGAACATGGATTTGTAGCCAAGAACTCTGAGTTCTAGTCTAGCTTGTTACCACTCAGTTCATAGATTTTGAAGACTTGATATGAAGTCTCTAAAATAAAATGTATTTACTTGCAAAATGAAGAGATTAGATGTTCTGTAAGGTTTATTTCTTGAGTCCATGTCCTTTTTGGCTTTATTTTGCAAATTTATAGACAGGATGCTAGAGAAATTAAAATAAAAGTGGGGAGAAAGGACAAAATTTAGCATGTGTATAGAAAGTTATTGCCAAACCAAAAGAAAAGGAAATAAAATAACATTTTAATAGATACATGTGGAAAATTGTCAATATTACCATGATAGGCAATTAATCAGGTAATTGCAAATAGTTAACTAACTAATGGGCAATGTTAAGCCTCCATAATTACAACGACATTGAAATATAAAGGAAGATGATACATTAATTATAACTTATTAAATTGGTGAATACTTTTAAAATATCTATCCTTAAATGTAACTGATCTATCCATTGTTGATTGCATAATACTGGAATATTTTCAGGGTCATTTAGCAATATTTAATCCAGAAAATTAAGAATTTACCTTAAAACCAACAGCCTAAATTTAAAACACAGAAGTGACTGCATCAGTGATATAAGCATTTACTGCAGGATAATTCATAACAATGTCAACCCTGAAAGTAACTTAGGTATTTATAAAGATGTGGAACATTAGTACACATTATAAGATATGCCAGTACAATCACTTAAATCTGTAACTTTAGTAATATTTTGTATTATAGGGAAATGATTGCCCTGTGATGGTAAAAGCCAGAGAGAAAACATTAGAACTGCAAAATCAGTGCCATTCTAACTATAAAAAAATCAACAGGTACCCATGAATAATATGGAGGATAAAAAAGACATGCAAAATTGAGAATATTTATTTCAAAAGTGATTGGATAACTGATTATTTTTATTTCATTCTTTGGAGTGATCTGAATTTCCAAAACCTTAGAGAACCTGCAAACTTATGCATAAAAAGTAAAACCATAAAAGACAATGGCAAATATGGGTTTCCTTTCAGATGTTCTTTTTTTTTTAAAATATTTATTATTATATTTTTATTTATGCCATCAGAAGCTATGGTGTAGGCCAGAGGTGTGCGTGTGTGTGCATGTGCATGTGTGTGTGTGTATGTGTGTGTGTGTGTGTGTGAGAGAGAGAGAGAGAGAGAGAGAGATAGAAAGAGAGAGAGAGAGGGTGGTGGTAAGAGGAATCACCAGAGACAGAGTGGGGACCAGAACATGCAGATCAACTGAAATACACCACTGAGGGGAGCAGCAGGCGAGACAGGAGAGAGGTCTGCTGTGTCATCTGGGTCACCTCCCTGGCTGGGGATCGAACTTGAACTCAAACTCAAAATCATGTTCCAGTGACTGCCAATAGCTTCAGAGCATTGAGATTTAGCCCCTTGTACCAGCAGGAAGGGCCCTTTTCAGATGTTCTTAAAGTCCAAGGAGCTCAAGCACGCTGATCAGTGTCCTTTGTGTCACTCTGCAGGGCCCTGGCTACATAGCTGGTCCCGGTATAAGGCTGCTATGAGGTTGCTCTGTGAACTAAGGGACAGGGGTCCTGCCCTCGTGAAGAACAGGCCAGTGAAATGAAGGTCTCTCCAGACTTTCTCAGAAATAGAACTGCAGATGATGTTGATTCTTCTGTGCCCAAATGCAATCCATTCCCACACAGATTTTTTTTTAATTTAAAAGATTTTTATCCTTTAGAGTAGTTTCAGGTTTACAAAAAAGCTGAACAGAAAGTACAGATTTTTCCCTTTCCCTTTCCTGTTTCTGCATGCTATTTCAATTTAGCATTTTCCAAGTGTGATTTAGTGCAGTGCACACCAGATAAATTGCAAATGTTCATTTTATTTAGCTGCTCCCGTGCAATGCCCACAAAAGAACACCAGAGAGCTGATTGTGTTTGTGAGCGACACACAGGGCTGCCCCCCCCCACGAGTGCCCAGGGCACAGCTTGTCCCTGAGACACACCAGGGATGCTGCCATGTCAGACAGGAAAGTCAGCCTGTGACCTCCCTTTTACTTCTCTAGCCCCATATCACCTAGCACAAGGGGCTGCCTTCAGGGGAGAAATGTCAGCATAAATATTTATAGGAATCTAGTGATGCTGTGCTAGAGGACAGTTTATTATTAGAAATGGTCTCAACCAGAACAGAAAAGAAGCTGGCAAATCCATTCCAGCTTTGTGTATGTCTGTCTATTTCTGTATGTACATGTACGTTTTGACACACATGGTGTTAAATTTGTGAATATGACACATACATGCATTTTTATACCTGCTTTGTTCTTTTATTTTAGCTTTCCACATACAGTTGTCTATTTTTGAAATTTCACTTTTTTTTTT
>NW_004567131.1:10735948-10736710 GCF_000260355.1 Condylura cristata
ACACTTATACTCTGATTTGCCTGTTATCAACTTCTTTCAGTGGACATTTAACTTTCTAAAGGCAGAGATTTCAGATACATTTCTCTACTGCACCCCCAAAGCTTAGAAAGCCACAAAAGATAGGCACCTATGTTAACAGAATCCATCCCATGTGGAATCTAAAGTGAAGAAATCTGTGTATGCATTAATGAACTAACATTGTGGTTATTTCCAATCAGTGATTCTTTATTCTAAACAACACTTTTGGGGTTTTTGAAAGTACCCACAGTGTGTGCTCAAATCAGGGGAGTTGGGCTCCCGGAAGGAGGATTCAAGTCCTCCCTGCATACCTCCGTGCTGATTGAGGCTGAGGCTACCTTTACCTAACTCATCTAAATCTCTTGAAGGAAGGTAGACACTTAAGAGTCTGGAAGCTTCTTTTCCAATACCCTTGCTTTCAGGGTCATTCCAGGCAGAGGATAGAAAGGGCAATTATGACACCATGGGCAGGTGTGGGCTTGGATTGTGGACTCAGGGTGTCTTGCTCAAAGCCATCACACATCCTGAGCTTAAACTAGCTTCCGGTGCCTTTTCATGTCAAGATTCTGAAAGGCTTCCCGGGTCTCTTGGGTGAGCTCTCTCCTCCTGTTTAAATCTCTACCTCTTCCAGATGTCAGCTTTCCTCACTAAACATAGCCATAGGACTAGAGCTTGGTGTTAAACTTAGACTTATCAAAGTGACCCACCCCTTCGTCCTGATTCTCTGCCCAGTCCTTAGAAAAA
>NW_004567131.1:10740966-10801165 GCF_000260355.1 Condylura cristata
AATCCACTGGTCTGTATGTCTATTCTTATTCCAGTACCATGCAGTTTTGATTATTATGTGCCATAAAATTTTTAAAGTGAAATACTACAAAAAAATGCAGACTTTGTCTAACAGATGCATTTATGGAATGTGGTTTTGAGCACTCCTACAGATGTAAGGTGAAGATGCACCTAGTTTTTTTCGGAGTTCCAGAAGCTGGGACTCAGAGGCATCACCAGCGATATTCCAAATCCCTTTTTACTGTATTTTAGCCTTCTCCCTGAAGACTAATTTTTAATCATTAATAGAAAACAATGCCTGACGAGTGTGAAGTTAGGGTGTGGAGACAGCTGCTGTGATCAAGCCATACAGGACCCAGGCTGCAGTCCTCCATGTACATGTGGGGGCAGGTGAGTCTGGCATTAGGGGACTCTGGACAAGCGACGTGCCTGAGAGAAAACTGCGGCACAGGCAACTTCGCAGTATACTCACAGTCACGCTCTCAGAGCTATAGCAACAGCCCAATTGACAGACCATTTGACATCTCAGCTACATCAATTTTCCCAGATACAGGTGAGTGACATCAAGTAGAGAGATTGCATTTTGCTGTGTTTATTTTTCCTTGGGGACATTGCAGGTGAGAATAAGGAATGAGTGTTTCTTTTATTTTGGTTGAGGAAAAAAAATCAGAAAGAAGAGATATCTTTCAAGTTTATTTATTTATTTATTTTTTCTGTTGTGGATGGTAGTAGACAGAGTTTGAAGAGCTAATAGCAGTTTTAAAGAAACAAAATTCAAATGGCGGTGCTTACAAAGATGTCTTGATGGCTTTCAAGTAATATCTTTTAATATTATATCCTTTAAATCCTTATCAGATAATTTTCCTGAATCCTCAACTGGTTCACAACTGTCATCTTAAGTCCATTTGGGATGCTATCACAGGACACCAAAGCCTGGAGGCCGATGAGCAAGTGGATCTCTCACAGTTCTGGAGGCTGGAGGTCTCGAAGACGCTAGCAGACTCCGTGTCTGGTGAGAACCCAGCTGGCATATAGAGGGTTTTCTCCTGTGTCCTCACTTGGGGGCGGGGCAGGGGACACTCCAGGATCTCTTCTAAGGCTAGGAATCCTATCTTGGGGACTTCACCTTAGCAAATTAACCCCCCTCCCAAAGGCCCCTCTTCTCAATGCTAGCACCTGGTGGGGGGAGGTTTCAACATAGGATGTTAGTGGATCTAAACGTTCAGTTGACAGCAGTCGCTAATGACCTACCACAAAATTGGCCAATGGTGTTTCCAAAAAGGTGAAAAGAGTGGCCACCTCCTACATAAGCAACTGGCAATAAAGCAGTAACAGTGCAGGGCTTGAGGAATGCAGACCTGCTGACCTCTGTCCTGAGTGTTATCCAGTGGCTCCCTCCACAGGATGTTGTAGAAATGGGGGGTCTTTCATCTGACATTTCTTAGGGACCCGACAAAAGGAAGACATTTGTTCTAGTTTTTATATGAAAGAACATGTGAATGGGGGTGGCTGGCCAATGAAAGAGCAATTCCACAGGGAAAAGTCCCTTCCTGAGTTACTGGGTGGGTCTCACAACAAACTGTAGGGAGCTCAAGGTGATGTCAAAGGCCCTGGACTCAATGCCAGTGCCCTGCCCTTTTATGGTAAAAGACTTGATCCAACACTTTTAAAAGACAACCAAGGCCAGTGAAATCATCCTTGTGGTATCCAGGGAACACTCAGTCTCAATTCCCCAGAAGTACTAGCACAACTGTTCACTTTAAAACAGGGTTTTCCACAGTTCACTAAGAAAATAGAAGGAGCTTTGAACTCTGTGTGTTTATTTGTTCAGTTTATGAAGTATCTGGGTGACTAATGGCAAGGAGTCCCTGGATTCCTGGAGTGTTCACTGGGGACACTGACCATCAGTGGAAGCCAGGAAGCTGCTCTGTGCAAATCCAACACAGAGGAAGATGAGTTACTGGATGCTTTTCGAATCACTTGGAAGGAGACGAGGTATCTTCCCCATTATATAAAGATGAAACAGTCAACATGTCAGGATAGCACACTAATATTCTTGAAAACCTGCATCCCTGCTCTTCCACACCCCCACCCCTTTATTTTCTAAAATGCAGCATCACATCTTCAAATGCCTCTTCTGAACAGGGGACAAACATGAGTCTCCTGCTCCATTTCCACTCTGCTCACTTGAAACACACATGATTAAATAACCATGGAGCTGCCTTCAGGGGACAGATAAGAGAACAGAGTTAAGTCAGGATCTCTAGTACCATGAACACAAGTTAAATCAGTATTTCAGAAGCCCAATGAATGTGGTCTTCTACCTCAAATCTCTTATGAAGGAATCTGAAAAGACCAGTCATAAGATAACAAGATAACAAAAAAAAAACAAGAATTTCCCTTTCATCCTTCATGGACATTAATTGTGAGAATTCCTCTGGGGTCATGCATGAATGTGTCCAGTAGAGGAAATTAGGAAGCAAGAAAGGACACACATTTCTCCCAGTTGCTCGTATTAACTTTAAAATCCAAATCGTATGCTGCCAAAATGGATGTTTCCATCAACAGTATCACTTTTGTGTATTTTCTCCAGGAAACTTCCATTCAACTGCCACTATATTCCTTGACAAGGCATTAAACCATTGTTAAGAAATAAAAAAAAGGGGGGGGGATGGTTTGAAGAAAGCAGAAGCTGAAGTTGGAAAGTGGCTTTATATTTTACTAAACCATACCAGCTCTCTTGCCACCCCTTTCTGTTTCAGGATTTGACTTCAGCAATTACGATTCATTATTTAGGTCTTTTTAGTTAATAGTAAGAGGGGCAAGTGATGTCTCTAGCATGATGGAGAGAATCTCAGAGTGAGGGAAGGAGTTGGAAGTTTTGAAGATGCTGAGTTTAATCTCCAGAAGGCAGTTCTGGATGTCATGCCCCTTCCCATAAGGCACCGGGGTAGGAGACTTCACAGAGAATTGTGTCTCCTTCTCCTTCTTCTTTATCATCATCATCATCATCATCATCATCATCATCATCATCATCATCATCATCATCATCAAATTACAGTAAGGGTTACAATGATGGAGAAATAGATTGCAAAAAAGTGCTCTCTGTCTTTTCTTAGTGTGTGGGAAAAATTGGGAAGAATTTTCACTTTGCAAAAACAAACAGAAAGGATAGCATTTGAAAACAGAAACAGACTCTACAATATGCTAACAACATAGTAGCAATAATTAAAAGTTACCCAACTAATTAAAATGCCAACTGTCTGACAATAAACAGTAATTACACAGCCTCTGGGGTGATGAGCCATCGCAAAGGGGTGGGCTGGGTGTGCGGGTTTGTGCAGAGCGCCCCTCTCCCTGAGAGGCACTGCCAGGGGCTGCAGAGAGAGACAGCCTGGGCTACTGGGTGGTGATATTTCTGCACATGAGGAGAAGAACGGAGAACCACGGGGAAGCAGGGATGATGTAGCAGGACGCCATGAGTGTGTATCTTCTCCCATTTGTTTTAGCTATCTCGTGTACCACTATGGCTGTGAACAGGTGCTACACTTGCGGGGTCACTCTCCTCTGGTTCACTCTGACCCTCGACTTTGTGTTCTTTTGTGGGACACTCAGTGCAACAGCAAAAGGAGAGAGAGGAGGGACTCAAGTAAAAACCCAGCTTATGACCCTCCCAGGACCCTCGCCGTGGCAGGAAGCATGGATGCAGGACCAGTCCACACCAGATGGTCAGGAAGCAGAAGAGGGGAGGGGTGGCAGGGGGAGCAGGAGCAGTTTAGCGTGGCTGGTTGGAATAATTCTCATAGGGTGTAGACACAGGGTTGTCCTTAGTTGCCAGGGTCTCTGGTCCAAGATCCTGGAGTGAGGAACACAGAGGAATGTCGCCTCCTGGTGCAGGGTAGAAAGAGGAGGTGGCACTGGGTGATTAGTTGCATCTCCAAGCATGCTCCACAGTGCCCTTTGCTGTCCTAAGAACTGGCTCCCAGGAAGGACAGTCTCTCACTAGGCCAGAAAGGATTTTCAAGATGTTAAAGCATCATAATATATTCAACATATTTCCATCCAAACTACCATTCCTCTAGATGGCAGAGGTGAAAATAGGAAGCAGGATTGTTCATCAATGTGATCGATAATTGATTCCTGTCTTCCTTCTAAGAAGACTTGTGATAGATTACCATGCTAGAACAGGAGACGAAAGCGATCAGACATCAAATATAGAAAGGATTTTCCTTTCCAGGCTCTGGAAAAGCTTAGCTTCTCATCTGCCCAGGAGCCAAGCTCAGGATGAGGGGTGTTAGAACTATGAGGTGCAATATACAAAGGTGTTTGAAGCACTATGTTCTGGAGGAATCTGCCAAGTGGGTCAGTGTCTCCACTTGACTTCAGAAAGGCAGTGAGGTACCTGTCCTTTAGTGAGTGAAACAGTGCAAGAAAATGTCAATTCCGTTTCACTCCATGTGATTCCAGTGCCATGTCTTTGCAGTTTTGGGTTGTTTTATACCTTTTGGTATTGGCTCATGAGTCATGCCTGAGCTGCAGTTAGATAAGCCAATGCAAACCCTTGAACCAGGGAGGAAGGAGTATCACTGTTCAACAGCATTCCACACTGGACGGGTGTGACGTCCCATCAGCCTGACTTACAGACGACGAGACCAACACACAGGAGGCAAATGACTCATGCAGGATTGCTCGTCATGCCTACCTAGTAGAGACCCAACTTCAGGTTGGCCTGAGGCAGGAGTGAGCTGCTCTTTCACACACTATCTTCTTCCCTGTGACTCAGGGATCGTCAGAGCCTGCAGCGGAGAGCACTCAGCAGACACTGCCATTATCACCAACTCTAGACTCATTCAGTTCTTACAACACAGCTAAGGTCAGTATAATTATGATGTCCAGTTTATAGTTGAAGACACTGAGGCCCAGGATGTTTCAGAATAGCTGTAAATGTACAGAGAGTTGTGGGTGTGGGTTTCATAGTTGTGCCACAAAAGCTGAACTCATACCAGAATGTCATGGAGCTCTGAGCTGATCCTTACATTTCAGGGGTTTCTTCTAGCTCCTGTCCTCACTCCTTCCAAGCGCTTGTTCACCTTTCTTGGGGGCTCCAGCTTGCAATAGGATGCCTGACCCCTTGAGAGTGCTATTACAATAAGGGGCCATTCAAGAGCATGAGTGCTCTTGTTCAAAGACAACCACAAGTGTTTTTACAACAAGCCTGGGATCATTTAATTTCAATGCCATTAAATTAATAAAACTCTAGAGGCTGGCCGGTGACAATCTAATTAAACTTTATAGAATGCAGTTCAATTATGTAACAAAGTAGGTTGACTTTCAGACAGATGAGTTTGGGATATGTATCAGCTGGTTAATCACTTGTCTGCCACATCGTGTAAACTGGGATTAAACCTTTCATCATACAGAATCCTGGGTACATTATAGCTCCATGTCAGGGTCTTATGTGGACAGAGGTCAGCTCATCCTCTTACCAATTATTGATTCAGTTAAGATTGTCACCTGTCCAGTGTGGTCTGATTAGGCTGGAATTGGAGCTGCCTGTTTCTCCTTGGCGCATCAACTGAGTCTAACAAGATTCATTGAGGGCTCCCCGTGAGAGCCTGCCATTCCCTTGAAAAGCAGTCTGACAAAATTTAATACAAAGGAGGATGCATTTTTTGAACCAAAACTTGACTTCTAAGTGTTCTCTGGAGAAACTCTCACATATGTGACAATGAGACGTGCACAAGAATATTTGCCACAGCTTTATTTTTCCTGGAAAGAAAAGAAACCAGAAATAACTTTATGTGCCCATGGGTGGAATAAAGAATGTTTATATTTTGGTCCATTCATATAATGGAATTCTTTTAGTTGTGAAAGTGAGTGAATTAGACTCATATATAAGGATGGATAAATTACAGACAGTACTGAGTAAAAATATAAGCTATAAACTGAGATCTATAATATTATGCCTCATGTATAAGTTTTAATATAGTATTTATGAGTCTATACCCTATCATGTAGTAAAAACAGTGAAGAATTCCTGAAGTTAATTAAATGCTAAAATCAGATAATATTTATCTCCCAGAAAGGACACAATAGAAATAATTAGAAACATATACAGGGAGATTTAAACTGCAACCATACTAATTTTTTTCTTGGAAGTGATGAGGATGAAAGTCATGATACAAATAATATTTTTATCATGCTAAGTTGTGAGTGTTCACTATTTTGTTCTCGATTTCTGTAAGGTTTGAATTAGTTCACAGGGTAAAAGGAACTTCTGCTAGCTAAGTACTGAGACATTCAGCACAGTGTGAATAAGACCTGCAAGGGAGGTAGAGACAGTCACAAAGCGAAAAAAGGTAGCACATAAAACCTCCTTCTGGCTGGTACCTCCGCAGCAGTGACGAACAATGACTTGCTGTGAATCTGTCTTTGATATGAACAGACTTTATATGACAACTTGCCTCTTGAGCAAAATTTACTCCAAAAATGACTCACTTTCCTGAATTTTTCTCCTTATAAATGTGACATATATATGAACCAGCACTTCAAAACAAGTTGTGGGAAACTGAGGAGGAGTGCAAAATGATAGGGGGCTTGCAGAGACATCTTGCCTAGGAGGTGCCTGCTTGCAAACCTTTTGATTTTATTAATAACTTTGAATCAATTTGGCAAGTTATGTTATAAGAAAGAAAGAAAGAAAGAAAGAAAAAAAAAACAGGTGGCTGAGAGCACTTGCCAGACATAGATGGAAATCTTGGCTTGAGCTCGTCACCATCCACAGCAGGTCAGGACAGTAAGTTCAGGGGATGGCACCTGATCCAAGGTTTCCTGTTCCAGATTTTTCCCTAGCTATTTAAAAATTGCTTGAAACTCCACTTTTGCAATTCATTTCATGTTTAGTTGAATTTGGCATAAGTCAGAGAAACTGTCAGTAGCCAAACAAATGGGAATAATTTAAGCCACAGATCATAAACTCCCAGTGGGTAAGAATTAAGCCTTCATCTGCTCTCCAAAATGTTCCACACAACTGAGGAAACAGTCTTTGATGCTGATTGCCCTCACTCCAAGGGTTCCTGAGGTGACCGAATAGCCCTTGATAAAGAGAATAAATCGAACTTCCTTTCTTGATGTTTCTTGGTCCTGAATGTTTAGGTACTGTGTTGAACACAACATTCTTGTGAGAATAGACAGTGCTATGATAGATTATTAGAGCTCTCACGTCCACAGCAAATGAAGCCATGGAGGTCTTGGAGGGGAGATTGAAATTCTTTTTTTTAAATGATAGTTTATTTTTACATCATTCTGTGCCTTTTTCCATCTCAGCTGTAATCCCCATGGACTTCCCACCATCAATTCACCCATGTGCCCTCACCATAGTCCCATGCAACTCCCTGCCTATTTTTGATCCCATTTCCCACTCCACTCCCATAAAGTGTCTCTAGTATACAGTTATTCATCCCCGCCCTCCCTCACCCCTGTCCTTTATGCTCCTACTATGAATGAAACCATCGGTATTGTTCTTTTTCTTTCTGGCTTATTTCACTAAGCATGATCCCTTCCAGCTCCATCCATGTTGCTGCAAAAGGCATGATTTTTCTTTTTTAATCACTGAGTAACATTCCATCGTTTGTATGTACTACATCGTTTTAATCCAGTCACCTACTTTTGGATATTTGGGTTGATTCCATGTCTTTTCTATTGGAAATAAAGCAGCAGTAGACATGGAGGTGCAGGTGTCTTTTTGAATCAATGTTTTTGTGTCCTTTGGGTAGAAATCTAGGAATGGGATTGCTGGGCCACATGGAAACTCCATTTTTAGCAGTTTGGGAAACCTCTA
The DNA here is from genome assembly GCF_000260355.1 of Condylura cristata. Classification (NCBI taxonomy): domain Eukaryota; kingdom Metazoa; phylum Chordata; class Mammalia; order Eulipotyphla; family Talpidae; genus Condylura; species Condylura cristata. Next base: position 10,748,806 of record NW_004567131.1, read on the forward strand.
AAAGCATTGCATAGTGGTTGTACCAGTGTGCATTCCCACCAGCAGTGCAGGAGGGTTCCTTTTTCTCCACACCCTCACCAACAATTTGTTGTTGCTAGTTGTTTTAATGTGTGCCATTCTCACAGGTATGAGGTGATATCTCATTGTGGCTTTAATTTGCAAGGAGACTGAAATTTTATACAGAAGTCTAAAGTGATATTATCAAATGTTAATCACAATTTTAATGAGACAGTCAGCTGGTATTTCTGTTTCCCTGTGTCACATCTTTTTTGCTCACATATCAGTTCAGCATAGTCACATAAACTAAATTACAGTGCAGGTTTCCCATCTCCAGCACATGCTACATGTCTCTCTGTTGCTTCAACTTCTTCTCCAGCACACACCAAAGATGGGGGTCATTGGTCTCACATGAGTGTTACTAAAAGTAAGAGGGATTCACTTCTACATGAACCTTCAATTGATGGTGTACAAGTCAGTGGGTTAATGCCTAAGTTCCTGTCCTGGGGAGAGTCTACAGTTGTGTGTAGTTTCCCTGCAGTATGATCTGGGTGATCTGGGCAGACTTTTTTTTTTTTTTTTTAAGATTTATTTATTTGCACATACAGAACTGGGGTACAGGCCAGAGGCTCAGGGGCGGCGAGAGGCTTCAACAGAGACAGAGTGGGGAGCAGAACAGGCAGATTGACAAAGTACACTGCTGAGGGGAGCAGCGGGCTGGTCTGGAGAGGTCTGCCGTGCCATGTGGTTACCTCCGGGGCAGGCGGGAATCGAACTCATGTGGAAGTGGCTTTAGCTTCTTAGTGCTGTGCTTTAACCCGCTGCGCCACCAGGGAGGGCCATGATCTGGGCAGACTTTTTATGATACTGACATTGTGACTCAATGTTCTTTGTTCTGGATATTTCTCAGATATGGTCTATACCCTTGCTTCTTTGTGCTACACTGAATTTTTCCCCTGACCTCTCTCTTAGTTCACTAATTTTCTTCTTTCTTCTCAGCTGCCATTAACTTTACCTACTGAGTTATTAGTGTTGGTTGTGCTTTTTCGTTCTTAAAATTCCATTTGATTCTGTCTTGACAGATTCTAATTTTTACTCTTCTTTTAGTTTCCTAGTCATTTTAATTATAGCTAATAACACCTTCATTTGAATCCCATTTCTGTATACTTCTATTATCTATTTTTTTTCTACTTTTGTGATTTATTATTTTTGAGTAAATGCTAGACACTGAATATAAAAAATCTAACTTAAACCCTGGGATAATTTTCTTTGTCCAAAGCAAGTACATTGCTTTTTCCAAGTGGTCTGGGGCAGTAAAAGTTTTGGAGTGAACTGATATGTTTATAGAGTTAGCAAGATTTTAGGCTGAGCTTCGGATTCTGTGCCTGCTTATCTCTTTTTAGTTTATCATAATTGCATAGTGCAGTTTTTAGGGTTTTCCTCCATACAGACAGTGGATTCCAATGTTTGCACTTAATGTTTATGAGGTTGGCCTAGGCTCTGCTTAGTATCTCAGCTTCCTGTTTCACTGGGGGTCAACACAAGCCTTTGGGAGCTAATGCCCAAGAACCAGGTTCAACAGTATGATTTTATATTCTCCCAGATCTTAGCTCTTCAATGATTTCAAATCTATTGTGTATAATTTGTTATTATTATTCAGTCATTCTGAATGAGAGAATTAGTACACATTGGCTAGTGGTATAGCATTCTATGTCTATTATAATGAAATATTTCAGACCAGATGTTGTATACATGCATTGTAATCTTAGCTCTAAAGGCTGGAAGTCTGCGATGAGATGAAGCCAAATGCAATATTGATTTCTCTTAAGGCCCCTCTTGTTGGCTCGAAGATGGCCATCTTCTTTCTGGCTGTGACCTTACCTGGTCTATGCTCTGGGTGAGTGTTTGCCTAGTATCATATTGTTTTAAAATTTTATGTCCATCTAAAACACCAGTAATATTGGACTAATATGTATGCTAATTGCCATATTTTAACACTATTTATTTAAAAGTACTATCTGCAAATTAAGTCAAATTTGAGATACTGTGGGTTAGGTTTCAACAAATGAGCTTGAAGAAGACATTGTTTAGTCTTGAACATTACTCTTATCGGAGGGAGAAGTTTCAAACTTGAAGTGCAAAGTTGCTGTTAGCTTTAACCCTAAATGATTTAATTTTATTTTTCAAAGATTTAACTTTTATGCATACAGAATTGGGGTACAGGCCAGATGTGCAGGAGGACTCACCAGAGACAGAGTGGGGAGCAGAACAGGCAGATCAACCAAGTACATTGCTGAGGGGAGCAGCAGGAGAAAGGAGGGGTCTGCCGTACCACGTGGGTCACCTCTGGGGTCTGAGATCGAACTTACACTGAATAGGCTGTGGCTGGCGGTCAGTGCTGTGCCCTAACCCACTGTTCCACCAGGAAGGCCCTTAATTCTGTTTTAATGAAAAAAAAAAAGTTCATGCATGTGTGAATGTGGGTGAATGTGTAGAGATCAAACATAATGTTAGAAGAGAAAACTATATATACTCTATGTTTATAGAGTATATAGTCTCTAAGACTTTCTGTATTTATACACATTGCCTCTTTGTAAAAACATTTGTATTAAGTTTTTGGCTAGACTGAATTTTTCATTGAGAAAATAAATTCTACTAATCAAATTCATTTCTAAATTTGCATATAGTATTTAAATAAAACTTTTATGACATTATTGCATTTATCTTTTTTCCATTTAAATATTTACTTGGGGCCCTCCCTGGTGGCACAGTGGGTTAAGCACATCACTAAGAAACTAAAGTCACTACTGCATGAGTTCGAATCCCGCCTGCCCCGGAGGAGATCCACATGGTGTGGCAGACCTCTCCTGACCCGCCCACTGCTCCCCTCAGCAGTGTACTTCGTCGATCTGCCTGTTCTGCTCCCCGCTCTGTCTCTGGTGAATCCTCTCACCCTCCACATCTCTGGCCTGTATCCCAGTTCCATATCAATAAATAAATCTTTAATAAAAAAAAATATTTACTTGGGCTTGACTCGTCGACTGTTTCAAATTAAATTTTACTGATTATCATTTCCTATTATCAGTGTTGTGTGAGTATGATTGTTGAAGACATAACTTTCCTAAGTAATGTATGAACTTCCAATTTTTTTGGAATCCAATTGTTCTATTTGTTTGTAAACTAACAGCTTCACCTAATGCAATTCTGTCATTTTTCTACTTGTTTTTTCTTCCCACAACTGATAAAAGGAAGAAAGTAAAGGGTGGTTTCACTAATTTTTTAATAGATACAGTAGGAAACAATGATCAATCTTTTGAGAAAGAAATAAAAGACAGGGATAGATAGAGAAAACAAAGAGAGGGTAACTGAGGAAGAGAAAGAAAGGCCAACATTGTCAGAATCTTCCATTAGAACTGATAAATGTCCTTCAGCTGAGTTAGTTCTCACTAATCATTTCTTGATAGGTATATCACAATTAAATACTATATTAAAAAAAAATTCTCTACCACACTGTCCCATCACTGGCTTTGTGATCCTGTGACCTCTCTCCACCTAGGGATAGTTTCAGATGAGATGGTCTCTAATGATTTTTTAATCAGTAAATCTGAGGTATAACTTTCTTGCTTTTCCAGTGGTAAATTCGTTACTTTGCATGGCACAAGCAATGGTGGTGCTGGAATCTCCCAAGGTCCATTCGATCTCTGCACCCACAGTCACACACAGAAACTTCACAGCTATGAAATTCTCCCCAGGCATTTCTAGACAGCTGCACCTATGGCCATCAGCAGTGCAGCCAGATGTTCATCAGCTGATTGGGGCATCTGTTGCCTTTTATTGCTCTTGGCTCCATCCCTTTGGATTGCCTGACTCCCTAGCAGACACGCTGGGGTCTGGGCAGCCATTTGCTGAGAGGAAGCCGCCAACGGGGCCCCTGAATGTACTGAACCGGCTGCCCTCAGACACTAGGAAACCAAGGATGCCCAAGATTCCTTGCTAGAAGGTCCCACGCCCCTGATTTTTGTGGATATACTTTGTTAGTGGATATTAAGGGAAGTAAATAGCTAACATTTACCAGGTGTAGCATATCCATATGTATTGTCATATTTAATCCATCTGAAAGAATCCCATGTGGTAGAGATTATTGTTGACTTATTTTCTCAAAAAGGAAGTGAGACTGGGAGTGATAGTGTAGCTCATCCAGGAAATGAGAAGTAGCGCTGCCTTACCCAAAGCCAGTGCTCTTTGCATCTACAGCACAACAATCTCACCTTAGCATCTTACAGTTATTTATAGTGATGTCACACCAGTGTTATTTGTTTCCATGGTACCACTTCTTTCAGGAGACTTATATCTTTCTTCTGATTTTGAAAAGAACGTAAACATATTGTGTGAAGACTGTTTTAATTTTCTCCCTCCTCTGAAATCTCAGACACCATGATCTGCTGCACAATGAAAGACTAAAATTTCATTCCAGTGTGGGCAGCAAAAAAGAAAATTGAGATGTAAATAATGCCGGGTTATTAGGACTTATCTTGATTAAATTCCTAAACAAAGCTCCAAACTCGGTTATGATAAATGCCAATATCCTGGAAAAAATTTTTCTGAATTTAATATTACTTTTTATTGTAATAAAAAGAAAATCATTACAGAGCATGGGAAAATTTCGTTGCAATTAGTACCCGTATGCAGCTGTGCAAATGTTGAGCCCTCCTCTTCGTTATGTTTTGTCTTACAGCAAGTGGAAGGTATGGATTAGGTTTGACTGGTTTGGGACTCACAAGACTCCCTGGAGTTAGAAATCCATAAGAGGTCCACTCTAGCCCTTTGAGGACTCTAGCCCTGATGTATGGCTAGAGCCTATGAGGACTCCCATCCTTTTTGGGAAGTGGGGTGACTGTGCCCAGTTCCTTAGAAACTTTCCTTTTTGAATTTTATTGCCACCTACATGTGCTCTCTTTATCCATGAATGAGTGGATACTGTACAAGATGGAGATACTACTTTAGCAGAAAAGTAATTTTAGGAGTAAATTTGCTACTGTGTTAAGCATATTTATGTTATATTCTAGCTGTTTCTCTCTCCCAGTAAACTGTCCTTCTAAGCAGGGCTTGTTTTGATTCATTTTCTTTTTCCATCATCTAACCAGAGATTGACAGAGAGTCATCAGCACGTGTGCATGAGTCAATAAATAAATAAATGAATCTGACTTTTTGAAGGAAGAATATTTGAAATTACTCATGAAAGTTATTCTTTTCTTAACATGTGAAGCTCTTTAGAGTCGTGTGTATATTCATTCAGCAAATATTTATCAAGCACTCGCAGGTAGCTCAGTGCTAGAGGCTTGGACGAGAGGCTGGTTTGCTGACCAGAGGTGTTGGTGCTGACTTTGGTGAGAACAAATTACTTACGGGGTCAGGTCAGCACAGCAGCTTTCTGCACCATGCAGACACATGACAGCAGACTAGAAATAGAGGTTCCTATGTGGGAGATGCTCTGAATAGACATGGATGTGGGTAGGAGGCGTGAGGTGGGGTAGTGGTTGCAGAGAGAATGAGGCAGGGGAGATGTTTATTTATTGATTTACTGTAAAATGAGGAAGAAACAGCATAATTAAATACTGATGGGAAAGAGAAATAAAAATGTTAGTGATATAGGAAGAGGACAAGAGAACACAGTGAAGAAAAGTGCATGTGCAGAGCACTGGAATTAGATGTTGGATTTCTGTCCTTGCATATTAGAGTAAATGTCAGAGTTAGCATAGAGAGCTGTTTTATAATGACTTTTCTGATGAGTGGGAGAGGGAAGCCAGTGATTATGGGACAGACACTGGTTTATGGAGAGGTGGGAATGCGTGGAGTTGGTTACACTTTCTTGGTAAAGTCAAACGTGTGATAGAATAAGAGTAAGGAGACCTGACTGAGGCCAGAAATCACATGTTGACAGTGCTGCCAATGTGTCTGCTTTTTTAATTCCTCTGGCAGTTTCTAGCAGCCAGTGTTGTAGGCATAGCAAAGTGGAGATTTGGGCTTATTCAAGAGTGGGCTGTTCAAGTGGATGTGATGAAAGCATGATGGGCCAAGGGAATTTGGACATTAGCAAGAGGATGCTTGTATTGTAATGCCATATGGCCCTGCAGTGATGGAAGCAGAACAGAGAGAAAGACACTAGCACAAAGGAATGGAGTAGAAAATGTTTTTGGCATCCTCAAGAAAAATAAGAAATAGTTGTTTGGTCGCACAGAATCTGGACAGAGAGGTGGTGTGGCCAGACCATGAATTTTCCATAAAGGTCTATTTTAGCTTGGTGTGTGCCAATGGGAGAGAAGGGATGAGATCATGAGGAGAGCAGTAAATACATTGAACAATCAATGATGAGGCTAAACTGTAGGTGATTATGCACATGAAAATTCAGGTCACTCAAAATTATGGCTGCAGTTGCTATTGAGAATGTGATTGCAAGAGGGAAGTCTAAGACTTTTAGAAGGAGGAGGAAGAGGACTGGGTGGTGGGCGTGATGGATTATACAGAAGGGAATTGACCCGTGAGCAATGTTTCCAGAAATGTAGAGTATGTCCATGAGGGCCTCAGAGGAGTGAAGTCTAGAAACAGATATAAAATGAAATGAACCCAACCCCATGTTTTCTTCTGAAGTTAGATGTGTGCCCCTCTCAAAATGCCAATGATGAAGCTATAAGCCTATAATATGACCTTACTTGGAGATACGGCCACTGAGAACTAAGTAGAGTTTGTTGAGTTCATGAGACTAGGGCTGCCTCATGAGATGGGATTCTGGCTTCTTTCAGAATAAGAATCTCTTGTAAAGATACGTACAAGTGGTGGTCATGTGCTAGTGAGGATATCAACCCTACCATCACCTTATTCTTGAACTTCAGATAATAGATGGCATTTGCTATTTAGCCATGCAGGTACCTAATTGCATAATTCATTCCATGCAGACACTTCTACCTTAACAATTCTGGCTTTGTTGAAAGTGAAAGCCAATTTTATCATGATTGAGCTAATACAGTGTTTTGTGCAAACACAACCCCTTTATCAGAGAAGATCAAAGTCATTATTTCTAATACATTTTCACAACAACCTGTAAATTAGGTGGGTACAATGAGAAAACAATTAGTGGCCTCTTCAAGATTAGTGTTGCAGAATTCTCATGACTCACCCAATATTTCACAATACTGTGGGATTTCAGGAAGCAGGGGAACTCAGCATCCTAGGGTTACATCTCTGGTGAGCACATTGTACCACTGGAGTTACCTGCAGAAATACCTGCTCGTTTGTTGCCCACAGAAATACCTGCTCGTTTGTTGCCCCAGTTCAGTGTATTTTTATACAGAACACACACACACACACACATTAGACAAGGAGAGGACGAGACCAGAGCAATTAGGAGAGAAAAGGTGGAAAGGAGTGATCTAGGAGTCAAAATAACTGGTGCTATTCTTGTCTGTACAGTGATTTTCCTTTTGCATCTGTTATGAATAATAATACTCAACACCCACCTACTTTGCAGGTTGTTGTGAAAATGTAATAGAAATAATGACTTTGATCTTCTCTGATAAAGGGGTTGTGTTTGCACAAAACACTATATTAGCTCAATCATGATAAAATTGGCTTTTGCTTTCAACAAGGCCAGAATTGTTAAGGTAGAAAAGTCTGCATGGAATGAATTATGCAATTAGGTGCCTGTTAACATGACTGAAAAGAACCCACTTTTTGCCTCCAGAAAGGAATAGGCAGACTCTGGAAAGTCATCCCCTCGCTGGATGCTGCTCTATTTTTGCACGAGGAGTAGATTACAGCAAGGGCTCCATGTGAGGCCACTGAGAAGGCCGCTGCATGGTCTGAGGAGAGGAGAAGAGGCACACGGCTTTATTCATGGCCAGGCCATTTCTTTGTTAGGGCTTTCCTCTGGGAGTACAGCTGATTTCAGGAGGACTTGAAGCGGATTGACTGGTATGTCCCCAGCTTCTGGAGGTGAGATCTATCTAGACCTGAAACCCACAGCCACTCACAGGAGCCACCTGTGACCCAACACTGTGCTCTAACATCCCTCAGATCACATGGTTCCTAGGCGCTTTAGTTACAGACTCCTTTCATGCAGGAGACAGAGTGCTTTTTTTCAAGGTTCAGATTATATATCTGAGCAGACAAATCACACAGATAGGATTTCAGACTCCTCCCATTTAGATTTTCATTATTTTTGGGTCAAGGACTAACTTAGTCACTCAGGCTGTTTTAGTTAAAAAAAAAAAAAAAAACACAGGCTGGGGTTTAAATGTCTATTTATTTCTTACATTTCTGGAGCCTGGAAATTCAAGATCTAGCACCGGTGGATTCACCGTGCCCTTAAGAGTGGAAGGGGCAAGTGGGGTCTCGGTTAAGAAGGCACGAACTCCTTTCATGAGGCTCCATCTTCATGAGCTTCATGACCTAATCATCTCCCAAAGGCCCACATCCCATCGACATCATCCCGGAGATAGTGATTCCAAGGTAGGAATTTGAAGACTGGATGCATATTCATACTCTAGCAAGGGCCCAGTCATAAGTCAAAAAAAAAGTCATAAGTTAAAATCTCCAGCGCTGAGAGCTTGGCATAGCTGGCACATTAGTCAGTCTTCAGCAGAAAAACAGAGCAAGTTCCAGGGCAAGGCTGGCACTCAAGGAGCTGGTGAATCTGGCTCTGGAGGTCTGTGTGTCTCTGCATGCAGCTGGGGCTGGCTTCCCTACGCAGGAAGTCGCCATCAGCGGAAGCCCACCTAGTAATTTCTTCTGTGCCATTTAACACTCTCCACCATATGCCATTATAGACATATGTATCATATTTATTATTTATTGGCTGTTTTCCTCACTAGCCTGTGATTGCTGTGAAACGGACTTTTTTCCTCTATTTTTTTCTGGTGTGTTTCCCCATCTCCAATAGTTCCTGGGATACTGGAGCTGCCCATGAGCAGTTTTTGAATGAATAAACAAATGACTCCCCCATCGCTGCCTTTAATAAGATAACTTTGTAAATATACAATGAGATAGTTCTACCTGTTGCATAAATAAGAGATAAAAATGAAATCCAGTTAAAGAGTTATGCAATAGTCCAAGATGACCCGGGACAGAAGTTTAAATAATTGTCAATATATATTTGAATATTGTGATAAAGTATATAAACTTAAATATGATGCATATTAAATTTTAATGACTCTTAATCATCATGGCAAAACTGTGGGATGGTTTCTGATAGTTCTGTTTAACCAGTTAAGAAATAACATCAAAAGTAATTTATATCTTTGCCCCCAAACACACAGTTATAAAGTGTTGGGTCTTTTTACTTCCTGTTTTTAGTTCTTTTTTGTTAACTCTTGTTTTTGAATTGTCAGAGGGAGTTTTTTGTTTGAGCCAGTCAGCAGCAATTCTTTGTGTACATACATGTGTAGTATACTGAGCTAAAATATAAAGAAAAAGAAAGTAAGTTTTAATGGCAAATAAAAAAAATCCAATGTCTAGACTGAAATTTTATTTTTGTTTTTGCTAGAAATCTGACTTTTAAATTTCAGATTCAGAAGTCATTTTACATTTCATTTCGATCAGAGCATCTTGAAATCACTAAAACATTCAATTGCCTTTCAGAATAGTATTATCTGTTCTTTCTAACAAAGAAAACATGAAGCCCATTTTTAAAAGTTAGGTCAAGAGAAAAATTAACACTCTTCTTAGGGAATCTATAAATAATTCACTAGTTTTAGTCTTTATAAAAATGATTCTGCCTTTATGGAAATTAAGTAACTATTGCAAGTCAAATTGATTCCTACATAGTTTACTGTAAGTTTATTTTTAGTAGTTGTTTCATCTTCTAAAAGGCTCATGCCAAAATGTGGAAAAAACATTTTCCAATAAATTACATAGAAATAAGTTTTGTTTGGATAATTTCCACATTTTATATTTTCCAGAACAAATTATGCCTAAACTTAGACTCTTGTAAATTGTTAAAAATCATCTAGGTTATTTGTTTGATCAAGTTTTAGTGCTTGTGGGAAAAATACCTTTTAAAACATCAACTACCTTTATAGCAACCCAGGAGAAGAGTGCTGGGCACAAGCACGTCTGCTCACTTAAAACAAGTGGCTTTGCTAAAGTGGAATCTAAATTATTTCTCTCAGAGATGTTCAGGTTGGCAAACTAAAGGGGTTTTGCAAAGCTTGGAAATTGGTTGGTCAAAGCATAACAATAGATAATCAGAAAACACAGAAAAGGTAGTTCTGAGAAGAACATTTTGGAAACCAATTCAAGTAGAACAAGATACTGATGTTTCAGCCAGGAGATGTGAAAATAAGTCCCATCAAGAAGACTGGATCGTGTACAAATCTGTTTTTCCCATGAAAGATTTTTCCTTTTTGAGTTCTTACTTGGGATTCCAATATAAGAAACATATATAAGATAGAAGATGGAATTTTTGCCTTCCTTTTTCTGTCTGTCTAGAATAAATTGTTTCAAAATAAGATTTTTCAAATTTTTACTTATTTTTTCACAGAAGAGCTGGAGTGCAGGCCAGAGGTATGGGTGGCAGGATTCACCAGAGACAGACTGGGGAGCAGAACAGACAGACTGACTGAAATACACTGCTGAGGGAAGCAGCAATGAGACCAGAGAGTCTACTATGACATTTGGGGCACCTCTCTGGCTGGGGATCGAACTCAGGCCTTATCAGTAATAGCACTGAGACAGCCCCATGGCCCCTAGGGAAGCCCTAGAATAGATTGTTTCATATCTTCAAACTTCTAATATTCCTTTGATATTTATCATGCATCGATTTCAGGATTTATCCATGACAGATACAGTCTTATACAAACTTCAGCTTCCAAATTTTGTTGCAGTATATTGTATTTCTAGTTTATCAAAACAGAGTAGATTTACATGGGTAGGTAGATACTTAATGTTTATCCTATTGCTTATCTTAAATTAATACACATGCACATGCATACACACACCCTGAAAAAAAGGGTATACATTTCCTTATCAGTGCAAGAGTTCAAAAACAGAAAAGGAAGCAGAAAGAAAAAGGTACTCTAGTCTGTGGTTCTTACCACAGCCAATTAATATGGCAACATGAAAATGTAAGTCCATTTCACATTCCAATGTGTAAACTTCAGTGTATAACATTTCAGTCTGTAACTCAAGTGTGTGTGTGTTTTAATTTACTATGAAAATGTTGAGATAGATTTTAAAATATATAATAAGTGACTGAAAAATAAATAAATGGAGAAGAGACAGACCTTCTCATAGAAAAAGTCCAAGTAGCAAATGTGGTCGAGATGAGAAATACAGATTACCGTTGTAGAGACCACAGCTTTAGCCTGTAAGAAAGGCTCAGTGACTGAATATTAAAGGTAACAGAAAAAACTTGAAGGAGAAACACCTCTACACAAATATTCATTAACTCTAGTGGTGATTTAAACATTTTGAGTGTGGTTGCAATTCTTGATGGTAAGGAAAAATAGTGATTTCATGGTAAAGAAAACTGCTTCTCATCCTAGGCACCACACGCAAGGTCACTATCACCAAGGTCACTATCACCAATAGTAAGCAATAGTATCCCCGATACCCCAGACATAGCTTGATGAGGAAGATCTTCACCTGATCCTTACCCCAATCATAGCCTTTATCTAATGAGAAGACAGTCGATCAACTCAACTGAAGGACCTCCTACAAAACCCTCCATCCTATAAAACTGAGGGGCAGTCTACAACATCTTTTTCTCCCAAACTATGACAGTCACCAAAACAACATAGTCTGATGAGAAGTGGCACAGTTGGAGGGGACATGACGAGGAAAGCCATGTGCTAGCCTGGTTTCAGCTCATCAAGTTGACATAAGTTAAAGCAGATGAAATCCTATAGTTGTGACTTAGGATACAATATTAAATTCAAAGTCTTAGTTTTAATTCATGGACTATCTCATGTGATGTTTACTAATATGCAGAAACATGGTCTATGTAGGTAATAGACAATTTTTTTTAAAGATTTATTTATTTGTGCATACAGAACTGGGGTACAGGCCAGAGGCTCAGGGGCTGTGAGAGACTTCACCAGAGACAGAGTGGGGAGCAGAACAGGAAGATCGACGAAGTACACTGCTGAGGGGAGCAGCGGGCGGGTCAGGAGAGGTCTGCCATGCCATGTGGTCACCTCCGGGACGGACGGGGATCGAACTCATGCGGAAGCGGCTTTAGATTCTCAGTGCTGTGCTTTAACCCGCTGCGCCACCAGGGAGGGCCAATCGACAATTTTTTTTAGCCTTAAAAAGGAGGGAAATTCTGATCCAAGGATGAATCTGGAGGACAAGATGCTGAGTGAAGTAATGCAGTCACAGACTGCAGTGTATGATTACACTCATACCAGGTACCTAGGTAGTCAAACGCATGGAAACGGAAAGTACAATGGTTGGTTGCCTGGGGCTAGAGGAAGGTGGAGTTAATATGTCCAGAGCTTTAATTTTGCAAGATGAACAAAGTTCTGGAGCCCTGTTGTACATTGTGCATGTAATTAGCCCTACTGCCCTATACACCTGAAACTGGCTAAGATGATACATTTGTTTTGTTTTGTTTTTAATCCTAAAAATATGTTAAACGTAAATTCTCTTTCCAAGGAACAACCAACTAAAAAGTTAACCTAATCTTGAAGAATAATCTAAATCCTCTTGATTTGTCCCACCCCCAAAGCTGTATATTGTACATGACAGATAAATAAAGATCTTAGAGAACAATTACCCCATGCCAGTAGGAAGAGTCGCACATCCTCTCCCTTGAGTTCCTGTTGCGATTCTAGTATTCCAGAATAATAAGAATAGCAGAAAACTCTTTGTCTTTGGCTCTGCAGCTGCACGTTGTGTGCAATGCTTTGGGGATTTGTTATTCTCTACAATAAAGCTGACTTCAGTTCTCGTCAACAGGCGGGCACACCTGCAGCACCTATGGTCCTAATGTCTCCACCAGATATTTCCTGTTTTTCTTCATTGCTCCATTGTCCTCTATTTCACTGCGATCAATGCAGTTTCCCATCTTTAATCCCATTATTAAGGAGCGCTCCATTCAGCTGTTTTCTTCTCTTTCATGGAAGGTATGTAACCCAGAGTGCTAGCAGCTTTCATCTCTTCTGGGATAAAACTAAGGGAATGCACATGCAACATAAAATATCCATTCACTGCTTAAATGTTCACACAGAGAAAACATGTTCAGGGCATCAAAATATTGGTAACAAAAAGTAGAAAATGCTTTGCATTTCTGGACTTGACCCAGATACTAGTATTTTCAAGCTGCCAAATATTTGGGGCCAGAGTTCTTTGAGCAAATTTGACCTTTCCCCGGGGGTTGGCATTGACGTTTCCCCAATTACTCGTGTCAGAACTTGGGGACACCCTGGAGTTTTCATGTCTTTATCTTCCATAGCTAGTAGTTCTCCCATCTTAGCAGGGGTCTGCCTCGGTTTCCTCTGTGTGTTCTTTGTGGCCATCACTAGCGTTTTCTGCTAGTTATCTTTAGTTATCTTTTATATCAAGACAACAGCTCCTAATTCATGTTACCCTGTGTCCTCATCACCCACCCAAATATATACCAGTCTCCCCAGGGAGGCATCTTAGTCTCCTGAAATTAAAATTTTGTCTTTTCAGGTAATTTCTTAAAAATTTCAGTGAGTTTCCACCTTTCTATTATTTTAACAAGACTGGCACACTGCATGTAAGTAAGTACACTCATTTCAGCTGGTAATCTAGCAGCCCTCAAATGCATTTTCTTTAAAACTTATTCAGGAGGCCTATTACTTCCCACCATGACACTGAGCTTCTCAGGACACAGATGAGGATGGCTGACAGGAAGTGCCTCTGGTGGGCAAACAGCCCATGTCACATTTTAGATCAGGTGTAATTTGCATTAAACCTAGTCTGTTCCCAGCAGGTGTGAAAAATCATTGAAACTTATAAAAGTATGCTAAGTATTTAGTGGTCTTCTTCCTGAATTATTAGCTCTCTGAGAGAGGGCTGCAGACTAAGTATTCCTGATGTTAGGATTTTCTATTCTAGTCAGATGGTAGAGTAGGGGAGCCCCAGATATTTTAAGACTCAGTATGAGATACAGGGTATATACCAAGTCATAAAAGGATTAAATTATTTACTCAATAAAACAGCAAAGTTCGAAAGCAAGCTTTATGAGCACTTTTAGAAAAGTACCATAAATAATGTGTACTACAGTATATATTCTATATAGAAAATACTACATGTACATAATATAAGTATACACATATCGATGATTTTCCTGAAAATCCCTTTGGCTCTCCTATGTGTTGTGTTTACATATATTCCTGTTAATTTTTAAAGTCCATTCAGGACACTACCTCCTTCAGTCTGTGCTGTGTGTTCCTAACAGTTTTCCTGGGCGTCCTCCCACTTGAGTCTATGCTCGATCTCTTCCTGGCTACTTCTGGTGTCCCTGCATCATTTTATAGGATGAAATTCATTATGATTCATTAAATGTGCTCATAAAAACAGCCCTGTATCCCCCGGAGCAAGATCATTAAACGAATCTCTTTGGTTCAATTATGAATCATTTTCCTTGTATCCAAAGGCAGGTCCTGGGATGCACCCAGGGCCAGGAGGCCTCACATGGCCGATTTGGGAATCCAGAAGCCAAAAAGCAAGGCCTGCACGGCAATTTCTGAATAAAAATATCACCGAGTGAGAGGAAGAGCCATATGGCAGTCTGGTGCTGCTCCACGCGTGGCGTCACTGAATTTCCAGGGACCGCCTTGCACAGATGATAATTATATCCTTGCATGGGCGCTGGGACGGACCGCGGAGGATCCTGGGAGCCAGCCGAGTGCTGCCATAGATGGCAGCGAATCTGTTTCCTTCTTATTGTGAAGGATTGGAGACACAGTCTGGAAGACAAAAATAAAAGGTCTAAGATGCCTGTCCTGTAACTTCTATCCTTCCAAAAACTCAAGGGAATTCTGCCTACGACATGAAATTTTTCATTTCTCTTCCCATCTCTGGGTCTCTGTACAGTAGCTGTCCCAGTTACTTCTCAGATGAGGTCACAGTACAGTTTTAAGAACCACAAGCAAATATGACAGACAGGAACACAGGGATCGCAGAATCCCTTTCACAAGCAATTCTTGAGGAGTCATTCGTCAGCCATTTCGGGAACTTGCCAGAGCCAAACAATATTGGTGGCTCTGGTAATGGGTTCACACTTAGTGAGAAAGGTGCCATTTGCTGCCTGTGAGTGTGTCACAGTTCTCAACTAGGAGGTATATTCATCTGGTTTTAGGCTTCACCTGCCAGTGGGAGGACAGATTGCAGCAGGGCCATCAGGGCAGGAGCAGAAGGAGGCTCAGGCCAGAGTGATGAGTGACCATGGGGTTGGGAGCTACATGTCCCTGTTCAGGGGAAAGGAGCAGAAAGGGCTGGAAGGAACAGCCTCCAGGGAGAAGGCTGCTGCTGTGGTTTCCAGGACTCTTGTTCTGGGTCCCCACTCCCTCTCAGGCTCTGGTGGCCCTGCGCAGGCCCAGATCAACAGCCCAGGAAGCCTCTTATTCTACCTGCCCCCCTGCCCTCACCCCTCCTCCCAGGCAGAGCACCCCAGGCCTTGGGATAGAGTTGGTGGTAGGGGAAGGGCACATTCCTCGAGGTTGGGGTGGGGACTTTGGGTAATAATTTGTTTTAAGCTGTGCAAGTCTTTGAGGTCAGCAAGAAGTGGACATTCAGAATAAACTACCAAAGCACTTCCTTAAAAGTTTGCTTCAGATACACAGTAAACAATCCTCCCTCTGTCAAGGAGTTGCCCCTCAAGTCTCACAGGACTTCAGGGGTGTTTGGGTTTGTTTCATAGCTTTGACCCTCCCCCCCACCACTAAAAATAAGTTAACCTAGATATATCATTGGCATGTAAAAATTGTTCATGCTTAATTATGTGTAAAGCATGATATTTTGACATATGTTATATTATGAAATGATCATCACAATCAGTTTAATTAACACATCCATCTCCCCTTGTGGTTGACACTGTGTGTGTGTCAAAGATTTAATTTAAAATCTACCATCTTGGTAAATTTCAAATACACAATACAGTATTATTAATTACATTCATATTGTTGTATAGTAGATCCCCCAACTTTATTCGTCTTGCAATGGAAAGTTTGTGCATTGAGTTACATCTTTGCCATTCCGGGTCCCTGACAGTTTCTACTTAAGTGAGTTAGACTGTTTCAGATTCCATACAAATGAGATCAGACAGTCTTTCCATGTCTGGCTTATTTCACTTAGCATAACGTCCCCAAGGCTCATCCACGTAGAATTTCCTTCTTTTCAACCTTTAAAAGGCTGTGATTGTGAGGTAAGGGGGTTGGGGGTAGGGAAAGGAATAATACTGTAGGTCTGATTAACCTTTATAGAGATTGTTAGTATCATTTGTCTGTTTGCATTTACTGTGCTTAAATTTTATACTTTGTATTTAGAAATAATTATAGAGTAAAGGAAGCTATAAAAATAGTTTTAGAGTGTCTCAGTTACCTTTCCCCACTTTCCCCCATGAAGTCATCTTACATAATGCAGTTCAAATTCAAAATGAACACACTGACAGGGCACAGTTTAGGGGCCAGACCACCACATTTAACTTCGCCTCACCATGTTCTGTACATGTGTGCGCGTGTGTGTGTGCCTGGGCATGTATGTGAGAATTCCGCTACAGTGTTGTTCTGTGAATAGATTTCTGTAATCACCCCCACAAGTGAATTCAGAGCTGTTTCATGGTCCAAGAGCCCTCTCAAGCTGCTTTTGCATTCCGATCCCCTTCCCCCTATTTTTCCCTGGGATCAATGGACCTGCTCTCTATATCTGAGGCCATTCGAGACTGTGCATAATGGTATCATAGCAGGTACCTTTGGGGGCTGGATTTTTCACCAAGTTCCGTGGCCTCAGGGACCATTCAGGCTGTTGCATCACTGGTGTGCTCCTTCTCATTGCTAGATCTCTTTCCACTCTATAGACCAACCACCCTTTGTGTACTTTCACCATTAAAAGAAATTTGAGTGGTTTCCATCATTTTTGCTATTATGAAGAAAGTTGCTATGAGCATGTGTGGATTGCTTTTCTGGGTATGTAAGTTTTGATTATTCTGGGATAAATGTTTAGAATAAACATTTATAGATAAATGATGGGTTATAGGGGAAACACAAATTTCATATTACAAAAATCTGCCAAACTGTTGTCCAGCATGGACAGTCGATTAACTCCAACCATCAACGAAAGAATCAGTTTTTTATCATCTTCACTAGCTACTTCTTTAAGTGTCCCTCTAAGGGTATAGTGACATCTCATTATGCTTTCAATTTGCCTGTCTCTAATGGTGCTGACATCTTTCTGTGCCTGTTCCTGTTGGTATCTTCCTTGTTGAACATCTGCTCACAACTTTGTCCATTTCCTAGATTGCTTGAGAGGTCTTTATACAATCAAAACACACATTCTTTCTCAGATCAGGTTTTACAAATAGTATCTCAGTGTGCAGTTTGTCTTTTCATCCTCAAATCAGGCATTTCACAGCACAACAGTTTTTAATTTTAATGAAATCCACTGTTTTTAATAGTTTGTGCTTTTGTAGTTAGATATAAATACTATCTGTCCAATTCTAAATAGGGAAGACTGCATTTTTTTATTTCTTGAAATCTTGTAGTTTTATATTTACATTTAAATCTATGACACTTTTGAATGAATTTCTTAGACAGTGTGAAGATGAAGACAAGGTATTGCTCCCCACATATATAATATAGTTTCAACACAATTTTAAAAAATGTGCAATTGTGCCTAAAAACATAAAGTATAAAATGTGTGTTCTTAATAAATTTTAGGTGTCCAATCAGAGGTATTAGGTACCTTCACACTGTTGTGCAACCATCACCATCATATACCCCAGAACACATTCATCGTCTTTTTGTTTTTTTAAGATTTATTCATTTATACACACAAGAAATGGGGTACAGAACACATTCATCTTCTATAGACACTCTGTACTCACTATATAAATATATATCTATAAAATCAATATTCACTATTTCCTACATACCTAGCCCCTGGCCACCACCATTCTATTTTCTTTCTCTATGAATTTGTTTACTTTTCATATAAGTGGAATCACAGAGTGTTTGTCTTCTTGTAACAGACTGACTTCTCTCAGCATAATGGCTCAAGATTCATTTATTTTGTAGCATGTGTCTAGACTTTGTTTTTAAGGCTAAATAATATTCTACTATATGGACAGGCCACAACTTGTTTACACAAAGGATTCGATAGTGGGTCCAGAAGTGACATCTGATGAGAGTCATGGTATCATTATTCAGAATAGTCATGGCACGGAGCCAGCTCCATAATGATTGGTTATTTCATTACATTGCTTTTGCTACCTTAACAAAAATTTCCCTTATGGATTTGTGCAGGTTTATTTCTGTTTCACTGCCATGTCCCATGTCTGTTCTACTAACACCATACTGCCTTGATTAGTATAGCTGTTGAATGAATCCTGACATGACATATGTGTATCTCTGCATTTTATTATTCCTTCTCAAAATTGCCTAAACTGTTCTAGTTTGTTTATATTTCCATTTCAGCTTTAGCATAAATCTGTATATCTACAAAGCACGGTGCTGCAAAATGATATCTTTACTGGATATCATTTTGCAACTTCCAATCCTTGGACACAGCATCATTTTTCATTTATTTAGATTTCTTTAATTTGCAATATGATTTTATTTACACATAGCTCTTTTGTTTTAAGAAACAAGTTGACATTCATAATATCAAAATCCTCAGCAAGGGACAAAAAAATTGAAGTCCAGTACAATTATATAAGGAGACCAATTCATGTCAACTCACAAAAGCCAACCATGTACATTTCTTCCCATTTCTCAGGTCAATAATGGGAACTTGGTGGTTTGGAATTGGCCATGAATTATGAACAAGTAGAAAAATCATAAATCCTACAGAGTGAGCTTTTTCTCCTTTCTTCCCTTCTTCCCACCTGCCTTCCCTCATTCCATCCTTTCATTTTGTTCACTTTCTCTGTCTGCATGTCACTCACTTTTTGGAGGGTATTGTTAAAGTATAAATTCAGGCATCTGTCTGAATTTAGCAGTATCTTTCATAGAAAATCCTTTGAGATACAGATACTGGATTAATTTGTGTCTAATAGCATATCTTTTATGCAGCTGGTATATTATGTTAGAGATTCTTTAGTTAAAGAATTGTTAAGTTGACTTAAACTTGTATACGTACTGGAAGTGGCAATTTGCTAAAAACATTCACAATTAGAAAAAGGGCATCCTTTCTAGTAAAGGTGTAGCCATAATTACACATCCTTTCCCTCTTCAAATAAAAATTTAATGGTAGTCCTATTGATTGCCAACTGCAATCCTGTTGGCTAAAATTAGATCTTAATATGAACACATGTTGAGCTATTTGGTCATTTAGGTAGTAATTTTGACCTTGATAGAGAGTTGAAAATGGAGATTCACTGATTCAGTGAAAGCAGGAAAGCTGCCACCCTCTCCCCACTAGGGGCCGTGAGCACCCAATCCAGACAGAAGGGTGGGGTGTAGAAAGATCTCAGGATCTTGAACCTGTCCCCCAGTATTTGAATTCAGACTCTGGTGCCTCTTTGATCTTAGATCTTAATAGTATTTTTATTATTCAAAATTAATATTATCATTCCAAAAAATGTTGAAAGCTTTTAAAGTGCAGGAAAACAAACGAACAAGCTGAGCTCTTTTTCAAGAATCTAGAGACAGACACTATTAACATTCGCCAGTCTCATCCTCCCAGACTTCTTCCTCTACACCAGTACATAATTATCTAATTGCCTTGTTTTCTCCTTTATTACTTCCCCCCTCAGAAATATGAGATTATTTTTTTTTACTTAATCACATCTTGTGAATATTGTTCTTTATTATAAAATAACATTGTATATGAGCACCAGGAGACTTAATAATAATTGTGAATATGTGGAGGGGTGGGCAGGAAATAATAAGCACATATTTTCCACCTTGCTGAGAATAAAAGAAGAAGATATTGAGTTAAAATGTAATGGGATAGATGATCACACAATTTTGGCAAAGAATTCTGTGAGGCTATGATAATGTTTAAGGTAAAAGAAACAACTGGATCAATTTTTTGAAAAGTGAGGGTGGTATACAGATTTTACATGGAACCAAAGGGAACCATACAACCTTTGTTGGGAAGCGATTGTGATGATGGATAATTTATCATAATTGATCAGGATAAAACAGTCAGTCTTGGATGTTTCTAATGCAATTCAGCCTGGGGGCCAGAGAGGGAATCGGACAGCCTTTCAAGGCCCCTCCAAACCTGTGATTAGTCTGAATAATTGATGCTCTAAATTGTAATTATTCTTTCCCTTCAGGGTAGACTGTGAATAAAGACAGCTGTGGAGAAATGTGCATCACTGGGGGTGAGGGGTACTTTCCGACTTGGATCGGCAGGGAGCCAGTTCTATGTGTTTGAGAGCTTTTGTTCAGGTCACATTCTGTGACCCCCCAAACCAGCCTATACCAGTCACTGATCAATAATGATTTTCTTGTTCTTTGTTTTTTTCTAAAACAAAAACAAAAACAAAAAAACACCTAGAAAAACCTATTCCCACCCTCAACTGGATTCCCTTTGGGGAGTTACATAAAACAATATGAAAAATTTGGAGTCTTTAGTGATTATTGCCTTAAACCAGTAAATAAATAAAAACAATATCTGGTGAGAAATGTTTTCCGTGGATGTGCTCTTGGTGAATGTGAACAAGGCTAGGATCTGTGAGGGAGAAATGAATGAAGCTAAACTGAAACTGGCCAACCTGCCTTTGACTAGCACAGAATTTGCTCTCACAGTTAACCCTGCTCAGCACCGAGACTCCTTGCCTCTCCTGCCATAGTACTGTCTCAAATTTGGTGTTCCTGCTCATTTTCTTCAATCTTCACTCTATTTATAGTTGAGAACCCGCCATTTCCCCCTGGTTGAATTACATTAGTTGCTATAGAAACAAGATGTCCCTGTGTGTGAATGGGATCTAATGACATCTACGATTGCAGAGCACAGGGGTGGAAGCTGAGTATGGTGTCTGGAGGAAGATCTGAAGGGCCAGAATGAGAATGGTGACACGATATGCCTAAAGATCTAGGGAGGGGCCACCATGTTTCTGGGGCTGAGCTTCTAGAAAGCAGAACAGAAGCACAGCCAAGGTGAAATATAAGTCTGGTCATTGGCCAAAAATGTGCCAAGATTTCTGGGGCCTCCCTTTTTCAGAAAATGAACACAGGGCCTCTAGCTCATACTGGTCACAGCTGTATGTGTAGTCTGTAGTGTAATCATTTTATTTCAACTGAATTTTTTGTTTTGCTTTTTTTTAATTTTACAGTGATGTGTGGTTTGCTATCACTTTTCCAGGGGCATATATGCTTTGAGTTTCTTCCAATATTTGAAGACAGTTTTCCCTGGGATATTGGACTTCTCTCTTGCTCAGTCTTTCTTGGGAAAAATTGCTCAGTCAGGAAAATAAGTCATAAGTGGTACATGGAGGAAGTCAATAGAAAGTCAGTTGGTCTCTAACTCTGAACTTGCAGAATCAGACCAGGTGTCCAGGTCCTTCCATATTATATCTCATTTCTCCCAGTACAGAGAACTGGAGTAGATCTTGCTGGAGATTGGCAGTGATTTCATCCACCAACTTCTGATCCATTTGTGGTAAGTGTATCCCCTACATGCTTTACACAGATGGACCCAAGCAGGTGAGCAAACAGTATCCAATTGGATGCGACACTTTGTGAAAAGCTAGCTGGTTGACTCCCAGCCACGTGGATCCCCTCTTTCTGGACAGAAGCTTTTTTTTCTAAGCTTAGCAGTGCGTGCTAAATTACCTCATTCATTATTTTTCTCTTGCAATGTTGGTTTTATGGGTTATTCAGTGTACTATTTCATATACTTTTTGTGACTCAATATTTACCGATATGTAATAAAACTTCTGATTCATTATTATTCTTTTGCCTTATTTTTTAATTTGAATGTATGTTTTTCTGCAAGATGGATGGCAAAGATAGTTCCTTTTAATTCTTGGTGTGGATATCAATCCCAAAGAGACATATGGTTATTGCTGACTTATAGTTAAAAATTTCCCTGGAAACATCAAGAACAAAACCATGACTTTCTGTAGTGCTCATGGGGAAGGGAATGCGAATGCAAGGAGGGGCACAGAGACAGGGTTGGGGGTGGGCAGGGTTGGGGGCAAGAAGGGCAACATCTATGTAACACCCATGTCCAAAACTACACAAAGTACGGTTATGTAAAATATTCCATGTAATGTTCATAACCCCTTTCTCAGGAAAGCATTATTGCTAGCCTTATTTTTTTTTAATATTTATTTATTTATTCATACAGAGCTGGGGTACAGGCCAGAGGTGCAGGGGCAGTGAGAGGAGACAGAGACAGAGCTGGGAGTAGAACAGGCAGACTGACGGAGTATACTGCTAAGGGTGAGCAGCAGGCAGGTCGGGAGAGGTCTGCCGCACCATGTGGTCACCTCTGGTCTGGGGATTGAACTCATGCTTAAGTGGCTTTAGCTTCTTAGTGCTGTGCTTTAACCCGCTGTGCCACCAGGGAGGGCCCGCTAGCCCTATTTTTAAAGTGGGGGGATGGAGTGTTGATGGTTTGTTCAAACACCTAGCTGTGGAGGACCAGGGCCAGATTTCTCTCATTTCCATGTCCTGCCAGCCCCTGTATCACATGTGGCCCTCTCCCCAACTGCAGGAACAACAGCTTCATCCTTTGCCTTCTAGAGGCAAAGGACCCTGCTGTCTTCACTTCATCCTCTTGCCCAGTCTGCTCATTTTTGGTCTCTTTTCATTTCCTGAGGTTTGAGTGTTAATCCCCTATTGCTATGAGCCAACTCAGATCAAAGTAGCTTCAGCTAGCATCACTCCTCTTTCCTTCGACTTCTTGCTTTATAGGGTACATGTCAGGGTGACCGAGTGACATGTCAACAAACAGGAGGATGTTACATAAATAAATGTAATAAGGGAATAAAATTCAGCCATGGGTCCTGTGCTGTGGTGACTTGTTTTTCCTGTGATATTCAGCAACGATGTTACAGCTTTAGGTCATTCCTATGATCTGGACAACTAGTTTGTTAGCTGAGAGTCTCAAAGATAAGAATAAAATAGTGAAG
This sequence comes from Condylura cristata, assembly GCF_000260355.1. Lineage (NCBI taxonomy): Eukaryota > Metazoa > Chordata > Mammalia > Eulipotyphla > Talpidae > Condylura > Condylura cristata. Next base: position 10,772,069 of record NW_004567131.1, read on the forward strand.
GTGTGCCTTTAGTCTAGGAGAAGTCGCATGCTCTTCCAGTGAATCTAAATGAGAAAGACGGTAAATTAGAACTAGGATTCTGTTCCTGGAGTCCATGTATTGCCATCTGGGTATGAAATCAGTGTCTGGTTGGGATACAGCTTGTGGAAATGTGATTAAAATCAAGACCTCCTTATATAGGTTAATGACATAAGAAGGAACCAGATAATAAATTGCTCTATGGATAAAGGATAGATGTTGACCTGCTCTGCAATGGTCCCACTTTACTGAGAGTGTTTATTTGAGGTGTGTGATGAAAATGCCATTGATATACGAATGGTACAAGTCAATTAGCCTGATAAATTGTCAACTTAAATAATATTAACTAGGACTCTGGTTTTTTTTTTTCCTTTTCTAAAAAATAACTACTTAATAAATAAAATCACATGTAGTATTTTAAACTATTGTTGCTGCTAGGAAAATTAAACAAAATCAGTTAAGTCTTCTCTTTATTTGATCATTTGAATAGGGAGATTTTTAGGGGCAGAGTTTCTTTCAAGGATACACACCCTCTCAGTAGAGGAGCAGGAAGCTTGGCCAACTTTTTAGAATCTTCTTAAAGTAACTCTCAGGGTAGCTAGGTGCCCTCCCCACATGCCCAGGGTTAAGACCTTACCAGTAATGAAAATGTAGGACTGGGTGGAAAGAAGGCAGTAGAGTGGCTTCAGGAAAAAAAAGAAAAATTAGAAGAGCTTCTAAAGCCCACCACTACTTTTTGATAAAGAAAAGCACTAAGTGTTAATGAATAATTAAAAGGAATGCTTATCTGGAATCAATCCAGCTTAGAAAATGAAAAGCATTATAGATGTAACAAAGCCTCATGTATTTTAACAAGGGCAGAGCAAGAAGGGGAAGGGCTCTTTCAGCAGGAAGAATGATGGCGATTCTGGAATTGCACAAGACACCCCAGCACCACGCAGAAACAGCCGTTGGCCTTGTGCTAAATGTGCTGTTTTCCTGCCACCTCATCTCCCTGAACACTGGACCCCTCTTTTAAGGGTCGGTCTTTACTTCAGTCTTTGACAAAAAATGTCCAGGGTGAGTTCCTGCATTACAAAAGCAACATGTTTTGGGACAAGGAATTGGGGCAAGGACACTGCCTTTTAATCAGTGTTTAGTCAGCATAACAGAGTGGTGAAGAGTACAGGGTGTGGACACAGCAAGAACAGGGTTCAAGTCCTGCCTGTCACTAAAGACCCTGAGTTGCTGATCAGGGGCTCAAGCCCCTCAGATTGATTTCTGCATATGACATGATACACGGAGTGGACATTATTATAAATTAAATACACACTGGGTGGACATTATGACCGGGAATGCTCTACAAATGTGGTTCTAATTTGCAAGACTGAGTAGAGTTATAGACAGAGATCTTTACATGGATCCACTGAGGAAAAATCACTATGCCAAAGGGTATTCTATTATAACAATCTCGGAAGTGAAATAACTCAGAATTTTAAAAACTTGTCCATGATGAACTTGGTGCAGAGGGAAGTTCCAGCTTCCAGGAGTGACCAGTCAGGGATTTGATGGAATGCTCTACTCTCAGTGGCTACAGATTCGTAACTTGTCCTGAACCAGAGAACCCCACTCCACTTTGCCCTGGCCCTATGGGTTCCATCAGCTGCACAACAGGGTAGAATAACTGTTTGCTGTAGTGCTCTAGTGTAGTGAAATTTGACTGTGGGCCCTCGACTATAAGGTTGAGAAGCTCAGCTCTAGAGGAAGGTCATGGTGTGGTGAGCAAACGGAAAGACAAACATTGCACAGGATATACCCACACTAAAATATTGTTCATTGTCTGTCAGGACAAAACAATGAATAAACATTCAACTAGGCATTGTGTGTTTTATCTGGCCATTGACTCTTGCCCATCTCATTGCTTTGTTTTGTTAACTACTGAAACCAGTATAACTGACCTTTCTGGAGAGTAGGCAGTGTGTTAGCCATTATGAGGGTTGTATCTATAAAGTCATCCAAAGCTGTTAGCACAGGACAAGGTGGATTTATCACCAAGCTTTTTTAAATGAAGAAACTCAAGTACATGTTCGTGAAATTTCCACCTCAAATAAGAGAATTGCATTTAGTATCTTGTCTCCAAAATCTGATGATTTCATTTCCAGGACTGATGCAAACTTTGCAAAGATGATAGGGGTGGATAAAAGTTGAATCAGGAGCAGATCCAGATATTCTTAGTCTCTCCTAGGGTCTGGAGAATGATCTAGAATGAGTTCATGAGACAGATTAGATCTTCCAGTCATCATTGTTGCAGCTGGTTTTGTGAAAGTGCTAATGTTTTGCAAGAAAACAAGTCTCCTTATGGGATGAGTCATTCTCAAAATAGTTTACTTAAGCATGGCTTAGGCAGGGATTATTGAATGTAGAGGCCTGAGGTAAATTCCTCAAACACTTTCCAAATATGGTCAGTCCAGAAAAATCCAAAGCATTTTGTTGCCAGTAACTTTTTCACTGTAAGGCTGAGAGTCATGTGCATTTAAAAAGTAATTTAATCTTCCTATTCCAGGATCACGCAATCTTCATTCAGTTGGCATTCCTGTAGGTTCAGAACTGTTTTGATGCAACACATGCAGAAAGTTTTCTTATGTATTTTATGATGAAAATATTTACTTTAATCTGCTAAAGAAACAAATATATCCTTTTTCTTTCTATCTTTTCATTGGAACTGCATAGGAAAAGCTACAGAATCATATGATTAGACTTGCTGGGATTGCCCAAGCTCTTTGAGAGCTGGCCTTGCAGAAATGGGGTCCTGTCTCCAACACCAACCCAGGTGATATGGATATGACATTCTCCTGGACCCCGGCAAAACATCCTAAATGTGATTTTGTCTTTGTTCATTCTGCTCTCCTGACTTCTCCGCCATCATCCAAAATCCATACAAAAACACCTTCTCCTTGAAATTTAATTTAAATATTAGTAATTTTTGGACCAATTGAATCACAGTTTTCTAATAATGATCCTCGGAATTCATTTGATATTGCATATATTCTGCTGTGATTTAAAGAATAAATCATTTAAAATAATTTATAGAATAGACTGATGATTTTATAGAATTGAATTGCATAAATTTTGTACTGATTCTGTGCACATTTTAAAGAAATGTTGATGGTGTATTAGCTAAAGAATACTCACTGTGTTATATGCTTAATGATGATTGAAAATTGCAAATGGTATCACTAGAAGGGCCAGCCTCACTCACTGCATCTCTAGCCTCTCAGTTAACAAGAATGTCAAATACATAGAAAATTGTTGTGGATTTGTCAGAAGATGCAGTGTTTACAAGTAGTTGAGTCTGAATTAGACTAGGCCAAAGATGAAAATGTTATCATGACAGATTTACTGTGGAAAATTGGTATTTCAAGGAAGATTGATAAAATGGGGTTTTGTTGGGGAAATGCTGGATGCTCCATCTTCTCTTGGGGACACAAAAGGCAATTTAACATATTAAATATTCTGAGAGAGTTCATAGTAGCGTTGACCGATAGATATACAGTAGGAACCACAAGTGTCATTGAAGATTTTCTCTGGCCCTCCCTGGTGGTACAATGGGTTAAAGCATAGCACTATGAAGCTCGCTTCAGTTGCTTCACTGCGAGTTTGATCCCCAGCCATGGAGGTGACCCACATGGCACAGCAGACCTCCCCTGATATGTCCACTGCTCCCCTCAGCAGTGTATTTTGTTGATCTGCCTGTTCTGCTCCCACCTTTGCCTCTGGTGAATCCTCTCACCACTCCTGCTTCTCTGACCTGTAACCTAGTTCTGTTTGTAAAAATAAATCTTTAAAAAAAATTAGCAAAGAAGTCAAATAATGAAAACTCATTACACACACACACATTAGATTAAAATATATTTATATTCATTTAACACTTAAACATACACAATATATGTTATATTCTTATATAAATATGTTTAAATATATATCTATTTAATGTGTAAATATATTTGATTATAAATATATTCAAATATAGTTTTATATACATATACATATATATATACATACTATACATACATACATACATACATACATATATTCACTAGTGCTTTGGCAGTGGGTATTGTGCCATACGTCTGAGGCGTTATCAACCTTTTCCCCTAAGTCATAGACTATATTGTAAACTAATATCGCCTCAATAATAAGAACATATATAAAGAGGCATGAGCTATTTTACATTCTTTTCTTTCACATTAGCACCACAGAATTTGGTGTCCATTTTTATACTTAAGCACATCTGAATTCTGACTGGCCACAATTCACAGGCTCCATTACCAGCTGTGGCCAGATCATATTAGACTTGGTGATCCTTTATCAAAGAAACCTGTTTACACTGCATAGCATCAATCACTTCACACAAATTTGACTTTAGCACTCTCTGCCATTCCCACACAAACATACACTTTGATTTGGACACCAACTAATGTCTCCCCAAGCTGTCTGAACACTGAGGTCATTTTTAGGAAGGACATAAAATGCCAGACAAGTGGGCTTTCTAGACTACCTGCCATCATTTTATGTCCTCTGCTCTTTAAGCATCAGTTGTTGCCAAGAAACCCTGGTATTCTCAAGCCCCTTTGATCATCTGAAGATCCCAGGAGACCATCTCCTCTTTCCATCCTATTTCTCTGCTTCTGTAGCTCTCTGTGGGGTGACCATGAGTACCAAAAGGAGAACCACACCTCTGCTCATGTGGTATTTCAGCTTTTGCATTTCCATAGCAACAGTAAGCCATGAGTTGGGGGGGCACTCTGTGAAGTGAGCACCCTGGAGGACCAAGTAGGATACCCTCCAGGGGCTGCTGCTTCTCGAGCTGGGAGGCTGACGGGCTGGGCGAAGGCTGTGCACCTTCAACTTTCTCAGTTGTGAGTATGCTATTAGTGAAATGCCCCCTAAAGCCTGAGCTGCTTTTGAGTGTAATTAATCCAATACAATTAAAAAAAATCAGAAAGACCTACTGGAGAGGTCTGGAGATCTGCGAGCTTCCTAATACACACACACACACACACACACAGGAAAATCTCATGGGCTAGGACTGTATGGAAAGAACCTGAAGTTTCTTTTTAAAATGTAACCTCTGACCCAGAAGAAATACAATGAGGTTGCTAAACCAGCAGTTGTGGAAAAGGAAGCAGCTGAGGAAATTGATTTCAAACCTAGATACTCAGCTTCTAAGGTGGCAGGTGGAGGGCTAGAGGGGATCACTGAATAATAAGATTACTCAAAGCTGCTAATGATCCAGATTCAGTCGTTTTCTGCTTAAAAAGCCACTTCGACCTTTTCTGAATCGAATATATTCTTGATGGAAGGTCACTCCTGTGCATAAGCTACTGAAAACTCGATTTATCAGAGAAACTCTGATAGATTCCTGAACCCAGCAGGAGGGTGATGCTGCTATTATTAATTAAGTAAATTGTCTGTGTTATAGGGTGGTATGCATATAGGCATAGAAGGCATAAATTACACAAAAACACTTCTAGCATGGTTAATGAACTTGCCCTGAGGCTAATAAAAAAAGTGCTTAGCTAGATCTTTTTATTTATTTTTTTCCTTTATGCATAGCAGCATTTTACTTAATAGTATTAATCAAGCTGAAGGACCATCTGTATTAAAACTTAAGGAACTTCTTTCAGCCTTGTGCAGGCAGAAAATAAAGCCCCTGGGGTATCAGCCAGGGTTAGGATGTAAGAGTTTCCTTGTGATATACATTTCTTTTTTCAGGGCTCCCTTTACCTATGATGAAACTGTATGGGAAAGACTATTCACATGATTTTGGGGTATTGCTCTTTCATACCTGTCGGAACCCATGAGAATGTCAACACAGTAAACACAACTTGCTCATTCAAATACATTCTTTTGATGTCAGATTCTAAGTGTTTGACTTCTACTTGGGCTGGGAAATAATTATGCTAGCTTGGAAGTCACTTAACTTGTGTAACCCCTGTAAAATGAGGTCCTGAGCAGTGAGTATGCCCAGTTTTGCTTAAAATCAAATGAGGTGACAGATGCAAACCTCCAGGCTCCAGCTGGGAGTTTTCCATGGTAAGACGTGTCAGTTACAAGCAATGAAGAACAAATCCATGGCCACTGAATTGTATAACCAGGTAGTTCAAACACTGGTTAACACCTCATCAAAAATTTATATTATAATAAATGACCCATAAGCACATGAAAAGATGCTCATTACTAATTGTTAGAGAAATGCAAATCAAAACAAATATTACCACCTCACACTCATAAAGGCATCTACCCTTAAAACAAAACAAAACAAAACAAACAAACAAGCAAAAAAAACAAAACAAACAAAAAAAACTAAGAAAATAAATATGTTGGTGAGGGTGTGACAAATTAGAAGCTTGTGCTCCATTGGTGAGGATGTAAAGTGGTATATTTTCTATGGAAAACATGACAGTTCCTCAAAAGAATTAACCAGAATCCTCGTGTAATCCAGCATTTTGGTATTTATACAAAAGAATTGAGAGCAAGTAAGTTTTTGCATACTGTAATCATAGTAGTGTTCTTTGCATTAGCCAGAAGATAGAAGTGACTCAGGTGTCCACTGGGTTCCAGAAGCATGAGAGTGGGGAAAATGGAGAGCTGGTGCTTAGTGTTATAGAACTGAAGTTGGGGGTGATGGAAAGTTCTGCAGATTTTGGTGGTGAGGATTGCACAGCATTTTGTGTGTTCAAAGTCCCTGAATGGAACACTTAAAAATAGTAGAGATGGTAAATGAAATGCTACGCTATATGTACTTTACTACAGTTGGGAAATATACAATATAAAAGTCATGTTTCTAAAGATGGAGGTGGTGGTTATCTACCTTTTGTTGTTGCTGACTTTTTTTTTTTTTTTTTGGTTTTCTCAGTAATAATCCATGACTTTACTCATGTGTGTTTCTTTTCTCCATTTATCTGTCATAAAAATTGTACTGAGTGCTGATACTGTATCAGATACTCTTGTAGATCAAGGGTTAAGAAGTACTTGCAGCCCACTGTCGAATCTCTTCAAACTTAAAGTCTAGAAAGAAGGATAACGGTGAGGACGGTTAATCACAGGATCAGGTGACAAGTATAACTCATACAAGAGGCATTTGTAAGATTTGAAATAGTAAAAAGAGGAAAAAAATACACAAGGCTAGAATTAGGTATAGTAACAGAAAGAAAGAGCAGTCCATTTTATGTAAAATCAACATATGACTACAGGCACCTCATTTTCTTGTGTTTTTTTTTTTTTTTAAAGACTGGATTTATGTTATCATTTCTGCCATTTGGTTTAAAATTTTCTATTAAAAGAGGATCACTGAATTGCTAGAAAAATGCTAAAGGGAATTTAACCTACTCCCATGGTATTTGCACATGAAAAAATTGAACTCTGTAAAGTAGAAAGGTAAGGTAATTGTAAACCTCATACAATTAAATCAGAAGTGTCCCTTTTCCTTACATTTTACTACCTTGTCCAAGGCAGCAGATTTTTATTTGCTATCAGTGATCCAGTACTTACTGGTATCACAGGATCTCACATGTTATAGCACTGTAATAAAGTTTTCAAATTATATTTGCTGTCAGTAAGGCTCCCATCTCCCGAGGCAGTAGGCATGTTTTCTTACTTCAGAGCCAACAAAGGACATCCTTACATTCGAAGAGATAACCGTGAGCTGTGTGGCTTCTATGAAGATGGGTCCACTTACTTGCATATGGATTTGCTCATTCATTTATTAAAGGTTCATTTAACAAATAGGCACATGCTTGGGGTTTGATACTGTTCAGTGCAGCAGGGAAGCAATAATAAAAGGACAGATGTGAGGACCTTCCCATCTGGTGAAAGTTAAGCGCTCCCATTCAAACTGGCTACATAGGCGAGCTCAGGCCCTGGGAGAGGTGACCAAATGTTTTCCCTCATCGAATGAAAATGTGGCCCCTTATTGAGCAAAGACTGAACAGAAAAGGCAAGAGAGAAAGAACCCCAACATTTCTCATGTGGATGTCCCTGAAGCTTAGGGACAGAAGCCGGACAGGGATTAGCTTTTAAGGAGTGCTTTAAGAAGAGACACATTTAAAATAAATTTTGTGTCATCTTGTGAGTAAACATCTTGTCAAAAAATTAAAAAAAACACACTGAATTAATTTATTTTTAAACATAGAGGACACTTATATTGCTATTGTGTATAACTTTTTACGTAAAGATGTTTATTCCCATATTTCAAAGGATAATAAGGTAGAGTGTAGTGTATTGGACAGCAATGCAATATTCAGAATGAAAGTCACTTTGTTTAATAGGTAATTTCTAAGTTTTGCCAGTCATCAATCTCACCCATGAAGCTTTGCTTCATGTCTTTTCACACAGATCCCTGTTTATCCCACCCAGATTTTCTGAGCTAGACTCTTGGGGGTTGATGCTCATAGTAGAAACAGGGATTTGTGTTTTTTATAAGAAAAAAAGGAAAGAGAAGGGAAGAGAACTACTCCCACTGGAGGTCTGATGAAAATCCAATTTCAGAAATGATCCATCTGTCATGAAACTCTACTCAAGGATGGTACTTCGCCTGGGTGAGTCAGAGGTCAAGCCCCCTGCTAAATGCTGAGTTTGTAGAGCCCAGCACACAGTGACAGTTGACGGGTGTGTTAGAGGATAGTAAAGCATCCATGCTTTCATTTTGACCAATGATTCAGGAAATCCCAGCTTTTCTCCTTTTATACCAGGGCAAGGAGTGTGCCAATACTGAGGAACAATCATCAGAAACTAAAAACTATCATTTCCTAGGATTTCAAACAGAGCCATCTCAAAAGAAAGTAGCTGCAATGGGCAATTTCCCCTACAGTAAGTCTTCACATATGAAGAACATCATCTGTGTTGCCATATTCTTGAACTTTCAACATCAGCTGTTTTGCTATTTTTGCTTGAAGTCTTTGAGAAAACAGAATTAAGAACAAAGTTGCAAATAAAACCATCCCGCTGTCCAAACCTGAGTCAGGGTCCTCTGATCCCTCATCTGCACTAGCCCTTAACCTTGGCTTGCCAGTCCAGTTTCAGCAAGAATCCTGCTGGTCCAGATTAGTAAGAACCATCAGATCAGTGAGAATCGCCCACCCTTGACATTAAGATCATCTGCTTTCTGCGAGAATCCTCCGAGTGGGTCTAGAGAGCCCCGCTGGCTTTAGAACTTCTCAGTACAGGAGGGCTGAGGGAAGGGTGCTAAGAGCTGAGAGTTACCCCAGCGCAAGCACATGAGTCCTGCTGTGACAGTGTTTACGGGAGGGCGTGGATGTCTATACATGCCAGTTAAAGACCAGGCAACCCTGCAGTCCAACAAGCTGTAGGAGAGACACAATGGAGGCAACCGACAGGTCTCAGCAGAGGGTGCAGGAGAGGGTCGTGTAGTGGACTTGCAGTAGGAAGTTTGTAATGGAGGAAGAAAGTAGGAATCCAGGTGCTGTGGGGGAAGCGAGATGATCCTGCGACTGCGTACGTTCACGCGTTAAGCAGCAGTCTCTCCTAATAGCCGGAATAGTGGGATATTTGGTTGCTTTTGTTTGTCTTTTGTCTGTATTTGGAGTTAATTACCCTGACATCTTGTTTTTGTCTTAATCCATCCTGGAACAGAGTGGCCCTGACAGATGTTGACTTCAGCGCAATTGCTCATATTCCCAGGGAGAACAGCAGGGCCTGATTGATTGTAGCCCAGAACTAGGTCTAGACGCAGGGGCTGGCTTTCTTTCTCAGGAGGAAGGGCAGGGGTTCACAACAACATCTTGGAAGCACCCTCCTCATCTTATGACTTGGGGAGTGACAAAGAAAGTGAAAGCATGAAAAAAAAAAAAAACCTGGAGAATGCAACGGCAGCATTTCCTCTTCACATTTTTTTTTTTTTAAATGCCTGCTCCAATGTGGGGAAACCACAAAAAAGACACCAGAGCAAAAGTAGCTCTGCAGAACTGCCATCCAGTGAAATGAATGTCATCTGCTCCTTGCAGCTCACACAGAGGGCTCTGCTAATTCATTTAATTTAATTAATGGAGTAGGTTTGCAGTCAAGCCGTGCTGGCGAAGGATTCCTACAGTTTGTTAGTGGATTGATTTGTTATCAAGACTCTCACATCCTTCTTAAGATGTCACAGCAGTGTGATAAAATCATTGTGTCTTTTATGTAATTTTCCATTTGACTCTAAGTCACTGATTTGTCTCCATCCACTCTGACCCAGCTGGTTCTTGTTGAGGTTGGATTTTAGCATCCTTGCCTCTTGGCTTACACTGACAGGAATTCTGCTAACCCTTCTGGATCAAAGGACCATCAGGCTTCCGAGAGTGCATCAGACGTGGTTTTTGCAGACCAGATTTTTAAAGTTCCTACAGCTACCATGGTTACTGCCCTTTCTTCAGGAGCTGCTTCCACACACTTGCAGGGGTGGGAATCTGACTGCCGAAGCCAAATTGCAGTTTCCTCCCTTGAATGTGAGCTCCTTTTCATCCTGACCCACACCCTTTGATTGTAAAGTCCCCGCACCCAGCACTCTGTCTCCGCTCCACGGGGACTTGGCTGTATGTCTGCTCTCAGCCCTGCTAGAACACAAAGCACAGGGATGTTCCCTTGTCCCAGGGCTCACTGGGCTTGTGAGAAAGCCCTCCGCCCAGCCTCAGCCTGTCTCCTTCGAAACGCCCTGGACTCTCTAGGATGAACTCAGCGAGATGAAAGCGCAGCGAGGGCAACCTGGCACAGAGCAGGCTGCGGCCTTCTGGGCTGCGTCCCATCCGCCTTCCGGGCCCTTTTTCCCCTGGGAAAAGCCCTGATGGGGAATGTGCAATGTGTGGGTGTTTTCAAATCAAGACTTTCAACCGATTTCTTTGATGGCTCCATTAGTTATGCTCATTCTGATCTAGCATTTGAAGTGTGAAGACAGTAAGCACATGATTGCCATAATGGCGCTATTGTGACCACATTTCTTTAGGCCAATAGAGGCCTGTGGACCGCTGGGAGAATGCCAGCAACAGCGCTCAGCCCCTCCTTGTCTAGTGTCTCAGAGACATGAAAGTACAGGGTTAGGAGCACTTAGGAGCCATCCTCAACCCAGTTGGGAGATTTCTTTGCAGATCAGGAATCAGATGGAGCAGTTTTGGAGCCTAATAGAGGTTTGCAGGGTATGTGAAGTTATTGTCATTTAAATGAGACCCTTTCACGCAGTTCTCATTGATCTGAGACCTTGCAGGATGTGTGCTGTCCTTGCTAACATCAATGTCCTCAGCGCAGCAATGCTCATGGCCTCTGCTCTGCTGGAATTACATGTAATTTGTCAACAGCTGACACTATTAATAAAGAATTTACACATATCGTGAAAAGTCTATGTGCTGCTTTAAGTGCATGCCAATGGGTTAAATTCAATGTTGCGGCAATATATTTTGGAACTTGTGAGTTCTTCTGGGGCAAATTGGCTCTTAAATGAAAACATATGGGTGGCAGAGATCCCAGGTGCTTTAAATCAGCAAAGATTTGGTTAATCGCAGAGATTTTGGTACATTTGACATAAACAAAGTTCATTAAATCGGGGTCAACTTCATACCCGGTGTTAGCTGATTAATTAATCTTCCTGATTTCCTGCGACTACAACTACGTGTGATTCATTATGTGTCTACAACCTTCCCCTTGGTGTGAGCTATTTGATTTACAGAACTTGAATGTTATAATTCTCCACATTGACTGTCTTCAAGTCCTTTCACTGGGAAGTACAATACAAATCTAGCAAATGGCGGAGGGAGAAAGCTTCCATTTTAAATGCCAGGAATATTTGTGCTCCTATAAAGCCATATTTACAAAGATATACAATCCATTCTGCTATGGTTGGATGTTTATTTTATTCCATAATGCATACCTGGAGACATGAAAGGTAGGTCTGTTACATGTATTCAGTATCTGAGTGGAAATCTTGCAATTATCGGGAGTTGTGCAACCACCACAGGCTGGGAAGTTTCACCATCAGTTCTAATGGTTTAAAAACAGAATTTTGGAGCTCTTGGCGTCATCGTCACAGGTTTTAATAGCAAGCAAGGGAAACAAGCCAGCGGGAATACAGCAACTTGAGCCCCCTCCAGCAACCCGATGCCTTCTTTTTATCCCCTCCTCCCAAGCGCAGGTGCGCACACTGCGCGTGCGCACACACCCACGCTCTAGGTGTCCACAATCAGGCACGCGTGCCCCGCACACACTCATCTTCTGCATGAACGAGATCAAGGCCAGGGGTGAAAGCCACCGACGCTAGTGGGGTAAAAAGCCTGACTAATGCGCCTTACTTCGAATAATTGGTTATCAGAACAAGGTAGTGTGAGGTAAGAAAGAGTGAAAGTGGAGACCTGCAGCCACTTCTCCCTTCGCAATTTGTGCCCTGTTTTTCTAACAGGTTTATGTTTCCTTTCTTGGCTTATAGCTGTGGCAAATTTAATTCTTGTAGCACCACCGTCTGAAAGTATCAGTAGGGATACCAATTCTAAAGGAGATTCGCTTGATCTTTAAAGTTGGGGGACAGAGTTTCATATGTTAAATGAATATCCACTCTTAGTAGCTGGACTCTATAAAATATATAAATTAGCACTATCAAAAATTTCAGAATGCCCCAAATGCCTCTTAACTTTGAAATAAATTCTATAAATAGTTTTTCTTTCATTTTACCAATAGGTTCTGGTTTATTAATATAAATTTTACAATAGGATTTAAGGTAAATCCTATTTATCATCCTATCATACATAGTCTATAACGGTTTGTTCTTAAGTAATTGAAAAGAACTGCTTTCTCAAGATGGTGCCTGACAAGAAAACTATCACAGTAAACCTCAGAAAAAAAATAATAATCTAAATGAAAAACTATCTATATAAAATAATATTTGTATATGACAAAAGAATTACATAAAAGCTTTATGAAAGTATTTTTAATTATGAAAATAATTAGCAGATTATCCAATTTAATAACACTTCATATCACCACCTACAAAAATTTGAGTTAATATTTTAGTCAGAAAGAAAATGTCAGAATTATTTTCAAAATCTATGTTATACCAGGAATACAACCATTTTAGGCCATTACTTAAGTTATACTTACATGGTGTAACTTTATTTCTCTTTAGGATGGAATCTTTGAACTTTCATCCTAAGTAAATTTTTGGGAAAAAAAGAAATCATGATTCCTTTCGTCCTGTGATTCTTATGTTTCAATGATTTGAGAAAAACAAAATCTTCTTTTTCCTAACCTGTTTTTTGTTACAAACTTTAAACTGATCCCTTCCCCTAACTTGTGCTTTCAGAATGGCAAAGAGGAGAACAGAGGATGAAGGGAGAGGTAGCTGGTAGGGACTTTGGAGATCATCTGTTCAGTGTCTCTGGTCTTCCAGCAGCTGCAGGCAGTAATAGCTTTGGGGATTCGGTGCAGAGAGGATGAGGGCAGAAGCTTGTTGCCCTGGCGGCTGCGCGGGGCATATCCAGCAGTTTCTGAGCATAGTACGGACTCATAGACTTGCTGAAAGGGTTGGGACATAAAATGGCATATGGCGTCCATCTCGAAGGAGAGGAGAAAATTGACACAAAAAATTTTTCTTAGGTTTGTGTGAACTCGGGAAAGGGGTATGAAGATAAAGAAAGGCACAAAACAGCTAAAATCCCCTTCTTCATACACTGAGCCTTCAACATCCCCGCACTTTGCCCCAAGCCTGAGACTTCAGAATGCATAGACTGTGCTCAATAAGGGTGGGTCTCACTCTGGGGTGCTCGCTGCTTCTGTCCATCAGCAGCTCTCTGGCAACTTCCCCCCACTTCAGGGCAGAGCCCTGAACAGCCACTGAGACAAGGGTAATTCAATGGTGCTGTTGATTTTTCTTGAGGCCAGTTCGAAATTCCTGGTAAATAGAGTAGGCAGCATCATTTCCTCAATTTCCATTTTTATTTTACTTTTCTCCTCCTATCCCCAGAGGCAAGCCCTTGTATGATTTCTGGTTTTCATTTCTTTGCGGTCATTTCTGTCTCTAGAAAATGCTCAGAAGGCCAAATTTTCAAATAACCATCTCTGAAGGACTTCTTGCTACTGTGGGGGAGTTGAACTCCCAGAGCCCAGGCCCCACCTGCCCTCTGCCCTTTGCCCTCTGCCTTCTTCCAGTGCCTTGAATTGATCCTCATGCTGCTGACTCTCCTCTCATGCCTGCTGATCCTTGCATGTTCTCTGATATTTAAAACTGAGCCTAGTCCTTCAGAATACCTAGTGGAGGAAGGGACCCATGGAGGAACGAGCTGGGCTGTGGGAGCCCAGCACTCAGGCCTCTCATGCATCCACAGGGGGGGACACAGGCCTGAAAAGGAAGGCAAAGGCGCCTGCTCTCATGGAGTTTATATTTGAATGTATAAAGCTATGCTATATGATTTAATCAGTGAATATACAACACATGAAAGAGATGCCTGGTTTCTGTAACGAGTAGGGTATGATTCCAGAGTTTCGAAGTATCTCATGTTGTTGAGCTAGGAAATGGCCTTGCACAAGTAGGTTGACACTTAGCAACGATGTTCAACTACCCATCCAGTTGGGTGGTGTCACTCCTGACAACTTGGGCAACCTCTTCAAATCTGCACATGGATATGGTGCCAAACTTACTGAGTTTACTCAACATGCTTAAAGGGCACATGGTGATTAAAAGGTAAATTTAGGAACATATTTGCTTGTTGTCATGTAATAAGGGACTTATTGTGACAAAGATGTTCTGGGGTGGGCATTGGTGATGTTTGCACCACAATATGAAAGTATTTAATGCCCTAGGAGAGGATACTTTAAAATGGCAAAAATACTACAAGCCAGATTTTAGGAAATTCAGTCTGAACATGTCTATTTCACTTCCATTGTGTCCCTCAGTTGGGTTATACAACATCAAGGGTTTTTCTTTATCCAGTGATAGTTCTTAGGAGGGAAAGGAAGGAAAAGTTATCTTTTGCATAAAAGTGCCAGTGCTTCCAACTTAAGAAAAACACTGCTAAGATCAGAGACTCTATTTTTATTCCTCACATACTAGCTGTCACGATGCCGGGTCTCTGCTGTCAAAACAAGGGGATGTGCAGCAAGTCTGGTCAAAATACACTCCCAGCCAGAGAATTCCAGCTGCTGTTCCAGGATGCTTGTCCTCTGTGGCTGTCTAGCAGTTACTCTTCCCAAGAAGGAGACTCAGAGGGCATTTTTATTGTGGCGAAGTATCTACAACATAAAATTTACCATTGTTTTAACTGTGCCATTTTGAGGCATTCAACACATTTCCATGATTATACAGTCATCATCACCATCACCTCCAAAACTTTCTCCTCTTACCAAGCAGAAACTCTGTTCCATTAAACAATAACTCTGCATTCTCCTCCCCCTGCCTCTGGCACCCACCATTGTACTTGTTATCTGAGTTGAGCTATTCATTACAGCTGTTATAGAGGAATTCACAGCATATTTTCCTTGTTTGTAGGCTTACTTCACTGGACATAATGTCCTCAAGATTCACCCATTTCTTCAAGTGTGCCACGATTCCTTCTTTCTGAAGGCTGAAGAGTATTACCTTTTATGACTATAACATATTTTGCTGATCTTTTCATCTGTTGATGAACATGCGGGACATTTTCACCTTTTCTTAATGGTGAATAACACTGCAATGAACATAGGGGTACAAATATCCCTTCAAGACCCTCCCTTCAGTCCTTTTGGATATATGCCCAGAAGTGAGATTCCTGGATCATAAGGTAATTTTATTTTTATTTTTGAAAGGAATTCCCATACTGTCCCCGGGAATGATGAGAGTTGTTGCAGAGAGAGGGTTTATTCCATTGGCGGTAGTTTTGCAAGCACAATCTACACAGTTGGGATGCTGTTACAGTTTCTGATGTAATTTGCATGGATTCAACAAATGTTTATTTAGAAACAAGTGAGCGTGGGGTATTTTGAAGAATATAAATATTAATTCAAGCTCTACCAGCATGTGCATCTCAGTTTGGGAAATAAAACAGCTTGGGAAATAAAGCCACTTTTGAGTCTGCAGATGCTTGGCGCACAGAGTGAGAAGCGGCTGTCGAAAGGTGAGGCATGGTCTCAGGAGGCTTGGTGTGTGAGGCAATGGGAGAGACGAAGGGAGCACAGGGCGGCAACTAGCAACCAGAGGCCAAGACTCCTGCAGCATCAGTGTGGTCAGGGGGGAAATGGAGAAGACGAGGCAGGCAGATCAGAGGTAGGTACAGATTAAGGTGGAAGGAACTGTGTGTGGAGAAGTAGCTTTATCTGTGAGAACAAGACACAAGTTCAAGAGGAGAGACCTTCTGCCTCTAAAACACTCTTTGGTAATATCTGTCTAGGGCACAAAGTCATAGAATAATGAGCGCTTAAAATAGAGAGGAACAGTAATGCTGAAGAAGGGCAGTCTGTCATTTGCTCACTTCAAAGAACGACCACCCTAAATGAGCAATGCTAACGCAGACGCTGCAAAGGAAGGAATGCACTGGCCTATTCATCAAGAAAAAGGATTCAGACTTTCTAGAACCTGAGAGTGGGAGCCCCAACCAGGAAGAATATTTAAGCAAAAACTAGAATTACAGTCATGCCTCATCTATTAGACTAGGGAACAGATTCTGCACAGTTTAGACAAGCAGCTTAAGAAACTTGAGTTATGAAAACCCAAATGTTAGGACAAGTTCATATTCAAAGATTCTTGAAAAAGGATTTTCTTCCCTTTTCCCTTCACTCTCTCCCTTCCCCCACCTACTTCCTCTCCCTCCCTTCCTATCTCCACCTCTCTCTTCCTCTCTTCTTCTATCTTACTTTTATCAGGGTAGAATTCTTCAACTGAATGGGGTTCTGAAGAACCGAAAGTCTTCAGGGCTGTCCTATACCAGTACTGATAATACCTGACATTGTTCTTCCAACATGGGGTCAGAATACTGGGGGATATCACAGACAAAACAAAACTTTAAGGGCTCATGAGGTGAGAGAAGGGGATTCCTGACTGTCCCCATGAAGTGAATTTTCAATAGACTGATGGGCAATCAGTGGTAAACAGTGCAGAACGTACTCTCACGATTGTAGATACTCATGCTGGTCCAGTGTTGAGGTTTCTGACTGATAATGGTCTCATTACACCTCTCCCACATGCTTAGCAATACTTTGAAAAAATTTTTATGATGGAGCAATTTGAGGCGTTCCTGGCCAATGAATCAAGAAATGAAGTGATGGTCTAGGAACTGACAAAATTCTCCTACACCCAGTCATGACTGTCACAGACAAATATGTTGTTTGAGTGGGAAGAAAGTTTAAAGCTCCTTTAATCCTGCCATTCCTTTGAGAGATGTAATCCTCCACCATGTTGGCAGATGGAAGAATTAAGTTAATTGCTCATGAGCCAGTAGCTACCTACAAGCAGGGCACCTGTTGAAACCTAGGAATTCTCTCAACCAGTGTCTTTACAGTATGAGTAACTCACAATAAAGGCCACAAAGTCCATCTCTTCCCACAAGCTGGTTAGTTCACATCACTTGAAGAAATGAATTAAGTACCACCAGGGTCTAACCATCATTTAAAAAAAAAAAATCACCATTCAGTGTTTGGGGTTCTCTTGGTGGCCATGAATATATCTCATTGCAGATTATATTGGGTGATAATTTTCTTCTTGCATGTGCAATGATTCCTCTTAGGTTCCCTTTATGAGCTGGTTAATATTAAATTGTTATTACACTGGGGCTTCTTCCACTTCATTTTATTTTACTACTACAGTTATAGGCTCAATGTTGTAGTTACATTTAATTACAATCAAGGTCTATTTTGGTCACTTGTTAGCTTCCTCTATCTTTGAAAATTGGCTTCTTTATCTAGGACAAAGCTAGAACAGGCTGATGCACATACAGCATCCTTTATGTCTTATTCCCAAAGGAGGCAGATTTCTGCTGTTGTAACAGGGTCATGATACCCAGACCTATTAATGGTGAAATGATTATTTTTATAAGGTCATCGTCCCTTGTTACTTTTTTCTGTATTCCCTAGTAGTTATTATATCAATGCCACTGTACTAATCATGTGTCTAGTTTTTGTAAACATGTTGCTTTAATATATGTCCTACAAGCATATACTGACATGTCTTGTCTAGACAACCCAATGACACATTGAGTCACCTCAGTGTGGACTCTTGCCTTCTCATCACCACCCTTCCTGGGAGGACCCAGCTCCTTGGACATGGCTTATAAATTCAAACTGACCAATTCAGAGCCTGTACATAGCCCCCACCCTTATTGAGATTTCACACTCTGGTCCAATATGTCCCTACCCTAATAACCCAGGGCCAAGCACTGAACACTAGGGACAGGTCCCATGCCCCACAACCTGCTGATGCTATTGAAACCAGCCACACCTAAGTCTGCTACTCTGCCTCATTTGTGACTTCCCACAGAAATCACAATCAAGAAATTTTTCCACAGTTTCCCCCACTTTGCCTCCTCATGGATCCTGGTGCTTCCCCTCATGTGGTCCTGCAGGCTGTGTTCTGGCCCCAAGTCTCAATCTGGTCATTAGCTGGGCTTGGGCATCTCCAGGCACATCAGTAAATGAGTCAGTCGATCAGTGTGTTTTGTGTGTGATCCTATTCATGCTTCAGGGACTGCAGAAGAAACTCTAGCTAGAGTCAGGTGGTCATGGGCTTTGTATCAACACCAGGAAGACAAAATTAGCATATATGAATGATAGAAATTATACCAAAGCATAATGAAGTGCCAAATCATGTGAACATTTATCAAAATATTGCCTGATTGCACAGATGAAGATCGTATAAGGATTCATTTGGAACAACTACACCTAAGAACTCAAAAAAATGAGTAGAATTCAAATGGTGGCAAATTTCTGGAGAGAGCCTGAATATGGTATACTTTTCCTACAAACTATCTCCCCAAGTAGAGGGGAAAGTGTGGAGGAAAGAAGAGGAGGGGAGAGATAACAGTCACTTATCCAGAGTTTTGCTTCATTAGCTATACCTTTAATACTGTCCTTTCTACAACAGAACCCACTAAAGCTTTCAAGATGTGTTAACAACAAACACACCTTCCGAGGGAGTTTAATGTTATTTTAGCATCCTAAAGTATTGGATTAAGTAACTAGATTTGTCAATAAATTGGGAGGTGGGAGGAATTCAGTCTCTTTGGTGAAGATTTCACCTACAAACTGTTTTTTGCCTAAAGTTCAGAAATCAGTATAGTCTTATCCATGAATGCTTGACTCCATATAGACATATCTAGGCTTTCATGGGGAGGAAATTTTCCACATACTGTCCATTGTTGTGTCCAGAAAGCACTCACACTGAATCTGTTCTTAACTCAGAGAAGGCTGCTTTATGGAGGTGCCTTAATTTGGGGACAACCTCCAGCTCAGGATCCCTCTTTCTATTTGAAATTTGGTAAACAGGGTTATGCTAGTTATATTCAATCATTTCTTTTATTCTTCCCAAAAACTTACAAGAAAAAAGCACAGTGAACTTGGAGTTGACTAGTCACACAGAAATGCACATTTCTGTCTACACAGATTTGCTGTTATTGGTGTATGTTGAAGTCATTGCTGGAAACCTCTGGTGACAATGTGACACTCAGGTTTATTGACAAAGAAGAGTGATGTGTAGAGAGAGGTTGGTATGGATGAAATGTCTGGCTCTAGTGGCTATTACACATTTGTTCTACAGAAAGTCACAGAAGAGAAAACTTCCAAAGGTATCACTTTCTCCAAATATAGGTCTTGTTTCAAATAAGTCATTTTAGAAAGCACATAAAAGGAATTGTCACCATCAAGGCAAAAGAACAAGGCATTTAGCTCTGTTAGCAAAAATGAAAGCTGCACTCAATTGATCAGTAGAGATTTATCCCACAAGGAACACATATGTCACTATCAAATGAACTCATCGTGTTCATGGGATATCCCGGGTCCCTTCACTGATTTTGTAACTGTTTGCTTGTGAGGTTGTACCATAAATATTCCCTTTGGAGTCAGCCAAGGTCCCTTGTTCTTAGGAATCCTGTGTCAGGCTGATGAATAATCCTAAGCATCCCTCCAATATGAATGTCTGTGGCACTCACCATGACATGAGCCTAACATGAGTTCAGAGTTTTCTCCCCTTCCCTTTGGTTGACAACTCTCCATTTGGTCATCTCCTGGGAACTACCCGAATTTGGGTTCACTTGAACACTTGGGACCTGGTAAGTGGGAGACCTGGAGAACCTGCCCTGTCAGATATCAGTTCTATTTGAGTGTTCATAAGTATCAAAGAAGCAACTTGTCTCTACTTGCTAAAAATCCAGAGGAAATAATGCTTTGTAAAGAACGTAGTCTTATGAGGAACAATAATAAAAAAGAACATGGCAAAGTCAACAAAGTCAGTAGGAGTAACATGTACCTACACCCTCAAACTCAAAACCCTACTTCCCAGGTTGTCTACCAATCTTTCAGTTTGCAGGATAACAAGGGATCCCTGGTCCTGAAACTGACTTGTCTTTGCGGCCTGGCTGTGGTTTGCCATCCTATCACTGCCCCTGCTGAGTGGCCAGATGGCAAGTCATATTGGGCCCTTGAGAGTGTTTGTAGGACTGAGAGAGGCTCAGCAGACAGGCAGAGGTGTGAAGTCCCACTTGTCCCAGGTGCTGACAACCAGCACTGAAGAAAATAGCTAAATTTGTGACATTGAGACCAATAGAAGAAATCCTCTTTGTTAGCAATTCTGAGGAGAATTGCAGGACCGACGGCAGAAGACTGCAGTCACTGTACTCAGTTTGTGGTCCATGCGTGCTACATTTATGCTGTTATGTTGTATGTGTGTGTGTGCGTGTTGTGTAAAATGGAGAATCTCATGCCTACTTTCACCTTCTTACTCAAGACTTATCTTTTAAGAAGGCCATGGATCATTTGTTTTCTGATGGAGGCATGAACCATACTGCTAAAATCCAGTGGTTCTTACACATTTTGATCTTAGATCCCTCTGTGCGATTAAAACTCAAGTAGTTGGGCCCTCTCTGGTGGCGCAGGGGGTTAAAGTGCAGCACTATGAAGCTAAAGCCACTTCCGCATGAGTTCACTCCCTGCCTGCCCCAGAGGTGACCCACATGGCACAGCAGACCTCTCCTGACCCGCCCGCTGGTCCCCTCAGCAATGTACTTCCTCTATCTGCCTCTTCTGCTCCCCACTTGGTCTCTGGTGAGTCCTCTCTCCACCCCTGCACCTCTGGCCTCTACCCCAGTTCTGTATGCATAAATAAATAAATCTTAAAAAAAAACTCAAAAGTTTCCAAGAGTCATTTTTATGTGGCTTATGTTTATGTATATTTGTCAAATCAGAAATCTAAACTGTAAAAATTTTAAAGTATTTACTACTTTATTAAGAAATGAGCATAATGAACCCATTCCATATTATTAAGTATTCTCATGAAAAAATAACTGCATTTTTTAGAAAAATAGTAAGGAAAATGGTGTTTATATAGATTTCTTTCATCTTAATATAAGACAACTGAATTTTCATATCTGCTTCTGTGTTCAATATGTTGTAATAATATCATTACATATCTTCTAGAACACTCCACCACACAGAGAATACAAGAGGGAAAGTAGCAAAAAAAAAAAAAAAAAGAAAAAGAAAAAGAGTTTTAGAATAAGCAGTTTTCCTTGAAAAAACTTCTGAGTGTTTTAGGGATGCCTGGGGCTCCCAGACTCTCCTGGAGAACCTCCATTCCCTTCCCAGTCCCCAGCAGTGAACTGTGTCATTTTTTTGAAGCAAGTCATGAAGCAGCAGACACAATACCAGTTATGCTTTCTTCCAGTCTCCCCACTGATCCAGCACTTTAACATCTGTTATCATGGGGAACAGAAGAGAAGACAGACTCACAAATTCAATTGACTTGTCAATGAGTGACAAGCTGGAATTCAATTGCAGAAATTTGAAGCTCAGTAGTACCTCCATACCTGTGAGAATTATTTGCAAACTGTCAGTAGAAAAAGTTCTATAATATATCTGCTAAGACTTGTTATTTATAGTTATTAATTTCTACTAGCTAGTCAATTTAAAGTGAAAGACTCCTCCCTCTGAATTCTGAACAGAGGGAAAAGCCCAGGCCTCAAAGACTGCAGAGAAGAGGTTATGTTTTTTAATTTTCTCATCACATGAGACTGAGTGAGGATCAGTCAGAGGGTACCCCCACTTCTCCCTTAGTTATTCCTGTGGGATGGAGGCCATGTGACCACAGTTTGGCTAGTAAAGAGAACAAATATGGTAGAAAATCAACTTTGGTCATGTAATTAGAGAGTACAATGTTTCAATTTCAGGAAAATTGGAGAAAGTGGGATGTTGTTTGTTTGAAGCAAGATTGCTCAGTTTCTTATTCCAAAGCCAACTCTGGAATTGAGGGGGACCCCATCAGGAGATATGAGAGGCAATGAAGGGATCTTCACTGTTTTACCACATTCTGGCCCACTTATGATGTAATGAGTTCTCTCCAGTGAGGGCAAAAAGACTGGTGAGGGCAAAAGGACTGGCTGCGGCTGGTTCCTCTTTTTCTGCCTTGAGGACGCCACACTTTCTCTTGTGGTCCAGGTTAATATCATTAATGCCTTTCCTACAATTGTTTTGACTGAAGAGTTTTCTGCCTCTTTCACTCTCAGTAAGTCTGCACCCTATATATTGGTGAATCAGATTATTCTACCAAAAGAAACTAAGTAAAAGTTTTTAATATGTCCAGTTAAATGCATGCTAGAGGAATCACTTAAAAATTGTCAGACCCTGAGTTCTGCTGTATGCTAAATTTAACACCCGATAGATTTCATCACAACCTCTCATACCCAGAGAATTCTACAATGATTATTATGCTTTCAGCCAACTAAAATTTAGCTTCATAGGTTACTGATAAATATGTAAACAAGTGATATCACTGTTTTTTTTTTTAACAATTTACCTTTGTGATATTTTAGCAACAATTTACCTTTCATCCAACATGTACTATCTCCATCACAAGGTTTCCTGTAAAATGGGGCACCTGTTTGAGTCATGAAAGATAAATATATCCTGAAACAACTATTGTCTCAAGTCCCTGAATCATTTCAAAAGACATTTCCAGTGCAAATAGATGATGTAACTCTGTGTGTTCTCAATAATACACCTGCAAAGTAAGTCTTGTGATTTCCCAGGATCATATTAAGTCTGCAAATATACAGTCACTCGCAAACAATATTGTAAATGAGATCCCCACAGTCCACATGCTATGGATAGAACATTAGCCTGTGTTTAGAGCTGAAAGCAATACTGATTTTCTTATGAGAACACACCTTATTTCATTTCATCAAAGCCTTTATTATTGCAAACTTCACATACATAAAACTCAGTAGTAAAAATTCTTTTGGTATACTAGCAGTCTATAGTACACTAAACTGATAAAACATAGATTAAAAATTAAACATTTATGACCCAAGGAACTGCTGAACAGACTATGCTGATAAAAACATCCATACCCATAAAGCCCAGAGTCTTCAAATCTGAATTTGCATGTTGTGCTTACTTAATTACTGTGCAGAGTAACTTGTTGGATCCTGATAAGGCAATGATTCAACTGCAGGAAATATTCCCTTGAGGATCTTCCTGTGCAAATACTAGAGAGAAAACTATTCTTTCCAATACCCAAGTGTGAATCCCAGGACGATTAGATGGAGTCATGTATACCATGCAATGGATAATGGAGTCCAGAATGCAAGGATAAGAGGACAGTATAACCCCCTGTGTTATGCCAGCAGTATTCTTTAATTTTTAATTTCTTAACCTGTGAGAAAATAATAAACTTATTTTTACTCAATTAAATGAGCATACGGTTTGTAAGTATTTTCATCAACAGGACTGCAGATTGGTGACTTGACATTCAGTTGGACTTCCTACCTTCCCAAGTCCCATCCACCTCCCCACATGGCAGGTGTTGGCCACCATCTGATCCTCTATGTGTCCCCCTCAGTGCCCAGCATACTAGGGAGCAAATTCTCAATACAGCAGTTCCTTGAATAATGTTGTTTTGTTCAGTATCATGTATTTAGAGGGTTGCTAAGAAAAAAAGAATCCATCATCTTTGAAGAAAATGATGCAATTTGGGAAGACCTGCTTTCATTGTTTTGCTTAAAATTTTTATAAACTGGCCCTCCCTGTAGGTGTAGCTGGTTAAAGTGCAGCACTGCAAGCTGGCTGCAGCTTCTTCAGTGCCAGTTTGATCCCCGGCCCTAGAGGTGACCCACATGGCTCAGCAGACCTCCTCTGTCTTGCTCGCTGCTCCCCTCAGCAGTGTACTTCCTCAGTCTGCCTATCCTTCTCCCTAATTTGTCTCTGGTTTATCCTTTCACTGCCCCTGCAACTCTGGCCTGTACCCCAGTTCTGTATGCATACATAAATAAATCTTTTAAAAAAATCCATAAACCTGTAATGGAAAGTGAGGACTTACTATAAGAAGCTGTTAAATATTACATGAATTTTTTTACATACTTCTATCATACATTTATGATTTCACTTCCAAGTGACTAATTCAAGATATTCAAGTTTTGAAACTACCAAATTTGCCAAAGTTCTTAATTAGAGTAATGTAAGTATTTCACATATTAATTTCCTAATGGCTGCATTAGTGGGTCCCTGGTGTCAGGAGGAGAAAAAACCTGAGCAGAAAAAAGACAATGAGCCAGAAAAGCAAGTTTTAGTTTTGTTTCTGGCACCAAATATGCATGTATCTCAAGTTCTCTTGATTGTAATTCATTATTAATCATCTTGGGTTGAAAATTCTTATCTTAGAAGGTGTCAAGAGGATGAAATAAGATAACAGGTGTGAAACTGTTTCAAAAGTTTAGCATAGGCTACACGTGTATGCAACATCCTTATTATTTGCATAAAGAAGCATTTTCATATTGTTGAATTATGCATGAATTATAGCAAATGCATCTGATGTAACAAATCTTATCCAGAGGTTGAAAATGACAGTCAAATCATTCTCCTAGATTTGTTGCCAGAAACAAATGCTTTGCAAATATTAATATACTAAATAATAACCTGCCACATTAGTACAGTAACACAGGAACATTAAAGTGAATCAATCTCTAGTGCAAAGATAATGAAGATCATCCTGAATCTTCATAATAAGATATCTTGGTAAGTTACTGGAATCATATGTGGAAATGTATACAGCACATTATGAAATGTCTTTACCTACATTCTTTCACCCTATTATGAAAACAATATTGAAATGGGATAGATATTATTCGCCATTATGTTGTTTTAACTCATTCTCATTAATCAAAAAGTGGCGAGCTGAGAATGGCATTTGGTATAGTGATTCTTGATTAACCAGGGAGTACCTCACCCACATGATTGGCTTTTCTCCATCTTGCTCTGTAACTGAGAAAAGAGACTTTAAAAAGAGCCCCGTGTGTGTTGTAGGTTGATAATTTTGAATCAACTGCAAGCAATTTGGGTTTTGGCATTATCCATGCATTCATGAATTCTGGAGATTCAAAGAAATCATGGCACACTGTAAGGATTGCTGCTGTGGTCAATACACCCAAAAGGAATGTGATCATTCAGGCATAATGTCTTCTCACCTCTGATATCAGAACATGAAACACAGCACCAACCGTGCCAATACCTGATCCTGGACTTCGAGCCTCCAGAACTGTGAGAAATGACTGTCTGCTGTTTAAGCTGCCTGCTTTGTGTGTTCCATTATAGCTGCCAGCCCAAAGATAGTTAACTAACCAAAACTCACAGGCCTGCTAATTTGTAACCTTTACAAGGTGAGGATAAAATTATTATTTAATCTTCCAATTAAAAAATTAAAATGTCTGGGTAGTGCTAGAGACCAAGAAAAATATGTTATTATGCATATATTTTTCGTATAACACCCTTACCATCAAACAACTTAATATATTGACTTGATTTTTATCAAGTCCTTATTATTAATGATTTTTAATTTAGCAAAGGAGATGTGAGTGAACAAATTTTCAGTAAAATGCATTTGTTTGATTATTGAGATATCATGAAAACCTATAGTTTTTATTTTATTGGCCTAAAAACACCAAAACAAGCCTATTTATAGGCACATTTTACTAGTTTTCTATGATTTTAAGTAGAATTGTGTTTTTAATATATCAACTAGCATACTGCACACAGTTGAAAAATATGTACATATGTTTTGAATAAAGAAAATTTTTGAATGCCTTATGTTTCTATATAAGCTTTAGTATCAAAGTCTGGGTCTCCATGAAAAAATCAGAATAACAAAAGGGAAATTTTAAGAAAAACAGAGGTGATGACCACAGACTTATTTATTGAAAAGGAATAGCTGTTTTTAAAAAAATGCATGTCAATTTGCTTGTTCTGCTCCCCACTCTGGTGAACTAGTGAGTCCTCACATCCCCCAAACCGCTGGCCTGTACCCCAGTTATTATATGCATAATCTGCATAAATCAATCAATCAATCTTTAAAAAATAAAATAAAAATGCATGCTTCCTAAAGCAAAACACCTCTGCCTGAAATATACAGGGAGGCCTTTGTTATTTGATTGGACTCTTCTGTTTGAATCTCTCCATAGATGCTGCACAGCTCCATGGCAGTGCAGCGGGACAGTCTCAGCCCTTGGCTCAACCTCAGGTGGCTGGGACTGGGGGCCGCAAGGCGTGGATATCCAGGGCAGGCACCCTGCTTGCATAGTGGGACATTGGGCATGGTTATTTGGGCTCTTTTTTTTCTCCTCTGGGGTATTTACCTCCCAGTGAAGCCCCCATAATGAATGGGGTACATGCAGTATCTGGCACGGGTCAGTGGGTGTTAGTATGAAGGTGATGGAGATGACAGTGGTGATCCATCAATGATTCTCTGTGACCACTGCCATTAGAGATCACAGGCAAGGGAGGGAGGGAGGGAGCATAGGCCTTTCAGAGAACATGAAATGTTTTTTAGCGAAGATGACGAGGCCCTTAAAGAACAAATAGGAGGTGTGACACTGTTAACATTTTTGTGACAAGAGTCAATCTCCCTGGTTGTTGGAACTCCAGCAAAAGGAATGATGGTGACCCCTGAACTTTTTCTTGTCTTGGTGGATCTGTCTTTAGGCAGATGAGGGGAGTCAGGGAAAGCCTTTCCCAGAATCTTCTATTTTCCAAATGCCTTCGGCTCAAAATCATCAAAATGCCAAAGCGACATTTTTGGAGGTGGTATGACCTGTACCTTTTCATTTACTCATCTCCTGTGTTTTGTCATCTTACCAATGTGTATTGAAAGAAATTAAAGAATTATTTGTATCTAAAATACATATTTTAAAGGTATCATTCAACCAAATAGTGATAGTAAGTACATAGTCTTTTAACTTCTATACAAACACGTAGAAAAATATTGAGGAAGGAAACAAAATCCTTTTTAAATAATATGCAAAGTAGAATTTATTTCCAGTGTTTTATACTTTCAGAAGCAATATAAGCTAAAATAAAAAGAGCAACACAATTCTGTGTGCTCTACAAATGGATGACAAAAGTATTCTATATATTTAAAAAATAAATGGAAAAATCTCTTCCTAAAAAGAAATTCCGCTTTCATGCTGAAATCTTTTATGACAATTTTGTCCCCAACTTGTTCAATTTTGCTTGACAGTTGATCATTTTGTTAGGATTTGTGATGGGAATGCTGAGATCCCCATCGGTACTATGGTAAGGCTTACATTACCGAAACATAGCATCTTTAATCACTACTCATATAGAAATGGAGAGAAGTTTCTGCTAGTATTTGAAGTGCAGACTATGGAAAATCCCTAAAGGAGAACAAACATTTTTCGAATATTAGCTAAGTATTTCACCGATGACCTTTAGCCAGTCCAGCAGTTGCGCAAAAACAAGAGGCTTGTTGCATGTGATAAATAGAGACTCATTCTACACAGTTACACCTGTATTGTAGCAATTATTCCATGATGCATTACTCCATGCTTGTAATGGTTACTAAGATAACAGTACTTTGTTATTTAGTATGGATTTTCCTAATTGCAAACCACCTTATGATTTATTATACAGTCTATGATTAGATGAGGCTGAACCAATCGATATTCTATTAATTACTAGCTGCTGTTTTACATGCATTCTAAAAATATCTGAATTCAGAAAGTTGTTATCTTAGCCAGAAGCCAAAATTATACACATTTTTCATAAATACAAAAGGTTCATTTCATCTAAAAAGGAAGCTGTTATGCCAAGAAAAATTGAATGCAATTTATATTGGAGCAGACAGATTACTCTGTGTTAAAGAGAAAATCACTCAATTTGTTGATCCCATCCTGTTCTTGACTCACAAGGAAAGAAACTGGGAGGCCAGTATTAACTACCAGTAGATAATATTTTATAAAAACAAACAGAGGCCATTTTCCTGAATATGTCATCATTCAAATGTATAATAATGTCTTCTTACCAATGAAACCAAAATCCTAACACAGTGAGACTCATGGTCACCAATGTCAGTACATCATGTAGAATTGGATGTGTCTGTCCAGGTGGTTATTCTGATTACACTGCTAGTAGTTAGAAACAATTTGAGTCTTAGGACTTTTAAAACAAATTAATGTCAAGATGAATTATCCTCCCTAATGAGGTCAACAAAAGTGATGGAGGTAAAGACTTTGGTTGCTGCTGACTAATATTTGACTTGCACTCAATTAAGCTGAACGTCAGGCTGGACAAAGAAGACAGGTGAGCAGACTTGTGTCTTTAAAACCTTTGCATGAGGTGGTGTCCCTGAACTTGAATACTCCAGTAACAGAAAAAGTATGTTTGGGAGTCCATATGATCCTCAAAGCAGAGAGTGAAGAAAAAGAAAATGGTGAAAGAAAAATTATTTTTTTCTGTGTGTGTGGGTCTCTCCCCCTATCCCTCTCTATATATCTATAAAGAATAACAAGGTAGAGAGTACAAAAACTTCTAGGCCTTGAGAGGCAGGTTGCTAAGAAAGTGGCTAAAGCTATTTGCACCAACCCATGTAAGGTTGCTTTTATATATATA
>NW_004567131.1:10801265-10808861 GCF_000260355.1 Condylura cristata
TATATTTGAAGAAGCAGCTGGAAATCTAGATTTTTTTTCTATGAAATTCTATGATTTAAAAATTATGTGAACTCAATAAGATAAAACTGTTATTTCAAGTAACCAAACAACACTTGAACTTTTTTTTTTTGGTTCTGGTTTTGCAATATTTGAACCATTATTATTATAGAATTATACCAGAGGTAGAACAGGAAAGACATACAATGTCTTACTTTATAATGATAAGATGCACTAACTCCATAAAAACTTGTGTTTCTCATCATAACCTGTACTACGCACATTGGGTAGAGTCTATTTCCTTGGTAAAAAGGAGGGGTTTGCTCCATCCCTGAGCTTGAGCTTGGTGTTTTGTGAACACAAGCTGATGTCCCATGCAGTAGTCAGCACTGTTCCATGTGGCCTACACACACACACATATATGTTTGAAATGTGTGGAGATGTGGATCAAGAAATAGCAGCAATTTGTTGAATTATTCAATAATTTTTAAGATTTAAGTAACAGGAGATTTTTTGGATGAGAGGATCGGCTTTTCAGATTTCATAACTTTGCTCTAAAATAGTCCTTTTCAGTTTGAATTTTCTTAGGAAAAGAAAAAAAAATCAAACCTTTAAATTACGCTTGCCTAACAGATTGAGTTATGGTTATGAGATCCAAACAGAACCATCATTTTCTATGAGAAAGTGCTTTTTTAGAGAATATTCTAGGCATTGCCATTCCACAAACTTCTTGTCCTCAGAACCTTGATATCATCATTTAAATAAAGCACTGACTAGCACGCCAATTTTAAACTTCAAGAGATGATGGTAAATTATTCTTTTCAAAAGTTCTGTGGTCTGTTGGTTAGCTTGAGCTCTGTAACGTCTCTGGCAGAGAGACCTAAAAAGTTCTGCTACAAAGACCTATACGAGCTAAAAGGATTTTCTTAGGAAAGTCCCCAAAAGCCCAGCGGTATCCCTGGTTCACCTCTCATGAAAAATCATTCATGCTGTGGAATTTGTCAGAGGCCAGACGGGCTCACGGTGGCAAATTTTCCCAGAGATCCAGGTGGGCTCTCTGTTCACTGATTTCCAGATTTGGCCTGTATTGTGGGAATATCTGACCCCTTTCCCATGGGGAAGCTAAAAAGGAAGGTAAGGCCAAGTCTAAGGACCATCTTAGAGCAATTTACCAGGCAGCCTGTCATCAAGGAGAGGGGAGATCTGAGATCAGTTTGAAAAATCTAATAAATAAAAAAATCTGGCAGAAATTAGGAGGCCACATTTGTCCAGGATGGTGAGGTGATTTATGGCTGACAGCTTCCTGGGTAAGCAACTGAGTTGCTTTGTTCCCAAAGTGATCTCTTGGCACTCTGAGATTAACACAGCTGTGCTCTTAGAATTCTGCTCTTCCCTGTATTTTTATTTATGAATGAGGACAAAAGAAATATAATTTTAGAACACACAATTGAGAAAAGTAAGGCAGGAAGGAAGGAATGAAGAAAGGGAAGAAAGAGTAGGCTGGGTAAGATAAAGGTGGGAGAAAGGAAGCAAGGAAAAAGAAAAGAAAAAAGAATCAAGCAAACCCATTGCTGGCCCACATAGTGTCCCTCCCTCCACTTTAACAGTGAGCAGCTCCTGTTAAATGCAATATGCAGAAAGCATGTTCTTTCCAGTCTGTCATCAGAAAACATTTTGCAAACAATTGTAGAAGTATTCAAAGAAAAAAAAAGCAGGCTCAATATTTTTTCCACTCTATCCAACAACAATGGGACCTAATGTTTATAAAGTGGGGACTTGGCAAACATGAAACATTGCTCATTAATCTGGAGATATAGTGGAATAGATAATAACAAATTATTTAGAAAGGTTGTTCAGTGTTATTTACCTTGCCCAATAATGTATGAGCAGAAGACAGGTGATTAAATGAGAAGGTGTCCCATTGAAAACAAATAAAAGGAACATTGTATTGTTTACTCACACATAATTATCTTGTAAAAGTCTTCACTACAGGATATTATTGTGACAAATTGTTTCAACCAAGGATTAGGGATTTATAATAATAACAGCATGTGTAGTCACGATGTTCAAACCAAATTATAAGCCCTACCAAGCTGCATCCCAAGGATGCTAAATGAAACCCAAAGAATCCGGAAGCTTCCCAGACATTTCAAGGCTGAGAGCCAGTGTTTTCCAAACACTCTTCGCTTAACTTTTATGTAGAAGATCGGGTCTTTTGCTTCTCTGGGTTTTATTTTTTCCATACTGGATTATTCCCATTATTTTCTATGAAAACATAGAAATCCATTCAGACTACATTTTCCTTAATTTTTTTGGCTAAATTAATTAGGTCGTGAGAGGAGAAAGAGAGATAATATTGCAGGTGATTAAGATGGTTAAACATGATTGTATTAGTCACAAAATGACATAATTTAATCTTCTAAATACACAGGTAGATGTGGGTATTCCAGAGAGATTGTTTAAAGTGACAAAATGACTCTGATTGCTAATAAATTGCTATCTCTTTTCTTCTTATGTGGATATAGCCTGTAGAAATGGTATGCTTATCTCTAAAACATCTAGAACTAAATTCTGTTAGTGACAGGTTAAGCCATTAGCCTACACTCTTGACAAATGGAAAAACATCCCCCCCACCCACCACAGGAGTTTTGCGGCAAATAACGCCAATGTAATAGAACTTTAGCCAACCAGTTACTAAATTTCCATATATAGATAGACACACACTCACATGCACAATACAAACATTTCATACACATACACACACACATAATTTTAATCAGTCTGGAATGGGAAAAACTTGCATAACTAGAATAATACCTTATATCAAGTACTAAAGTACCTTATTCAGAAAAGTTTCATGCATTATAAATGGGAAATTTAATATACATTTATAAATGTATTTGCTCTTAAGCATAAATTTATATGAATCCACCAACTTTAGTTTTATTATTAACTAAATGAAAATACTATTCACTTTTATTTTAAGTTTATAATTCCTTTGCATTACTCCCTGAATTTGTTTTTTCCATTTGTCAAGAGTGGCTGCTTTCCTTTGTTAAATTGCATATAAACTAAACCTAAATAGTCATAGAAATAACTTGAGGAATGTGGAAACTAACTTGAAGAACAGGTATTGGGTATTGGAAAGACACTGCACAAGGTTTATGAACATCTTGAAGGAAACAGCATGAAGAACAAAGAATGAATATGACTTGTTCAAAGACTGATCAACAGAACATGTGGTGGTATATTGGTCAGTCTGGCTGTGTAACAAATTACTACAACACTTGGCCTATTGAAACAATGCACATTTGTTTTTGAAAATGTTTTTGTGACTCAGGAACCCATGTGTGGCTGAGCTGGCTAGGGGTTCTCTCAAACCTGCAATCAGAAATTGCCTAGAATTGGGATCTCATTTGCAGTCTCCATTGGAGAAGGACCTTCTTTCAAGTTCTACCTGATACATTAGACAGAATTCAGTTCCTGAAGGGTCAGCGAGCTGAGGATCACAGGCTCCTCAGTCTGTCGGTTCAGCCCCCCTCTTCTGCAACAGGTGGTCTGTCATCAAGGCAGGTAAATGAGGCAATCATGGAAGTCTCTTTTTAGAAATAACCCTCCTCTCCACTCCCCTCCACACACACACACACACACACACACACACACACACACACACACAGACACCACACACCATTGTTGTAGCCTATTGGTTAGAAGCAAGCTACTGAAAAAGAAGGGGTTATTCACGACTGGTGGCAGGGCTGTAAGTACTGGTGTCAGACTCTCCTCTTAAATGTTTCCCACCATAGGTAGACATTTGTGTGATCATCCTAGCTACACAGAACTGTATTTCTCAGAGTTCCCTTCCATCCATAAACCCAAATGACAAAGAGAGAGCTGACATGAAATTGTGAGTAAGGATTCAAGAGATCAGGTCAGGGCATGAAATGTTGCTGAAGGTCTTGCACATTGCTTCTTGGCTGCTGGCTAGACATGAGCATCTAGAGGGCCCACAGCTCTGTTCTCTCCATAAGTCTTCTGCTTTAGCTTTTTTGACTTCTCGAACAGGTGTGTATTGATCTCAATGTTATGGGGATAGCAGGTGTTCCAGGGCTTGGAGGCAGTGAGAGATAAGGTGGACCGGTCTATCCTTATAGGTTTCAGCCTCGCCTCAGAGGTCCTGCTGGGTTTCACCGCCACTCTTGCATGTTCATCATCTTGTCCCAGCTATTTGTTGTGGGCATTTCAGAGTCAAAGTCTGACTGCAGAAAATAGAGTGTCACCTCTATGATTTAACTAGTGTAATCACAACTCCCTCAAATACATGCCCTTACAAACACTTGTGCATGATTTAGGGCATCTGCCTCTCTGATCAAACTCTGGTGGTAATGGCTCAATGAGCCTGACTAGAACAGAGCACAGTGATACAAAATTCATACCTTTGAAGATTTTTTCATAGCAGATTAAAGAGTTTGACTAAGCAACTAGGAAGTACATTGGAAGGTTATTTTCCCTTCCTCTTTCAGAAAGCTACAATGCTGTTTTTCTTCCAGCCAACAGAGTCTGTGAAACAGTTTATATTTTGGAATAAAGAGAGGGAAGGTTTGGGAAACACTCCCATTGGTGTTACGGCTTGCAGAGCTTCAGAACCCTTCGAAGCATGCCTGAAAAAACATGGATCGTCCTAGAAGGTTGGTGTGTCCCAGACTTTTTGAAATATCTTCATTCTATGAATGAGGCTGAAACCTATTCCCTGACCTCTGCTGCCCCATCCAACCACCCCTATACACTCTATTAACTCTGGTGCTAGAGGTACATTTCACCTAAACTTGTCCAAATTTTTAAATTTTAGTATTTGTGTGTTACAGTGTGTGTAAATAGGAAGGATAGACTTTGAGTCGATTCTGAACAAGCAAAAAGTCCAGAAAAATCCATTATGTTGTGGATATCACAGACCTAGAAGGCCGGCAGCCTCCTTCTCATGCTCTGCCCTTTGGAGTTGTCTCTTTATTTTGTTAGAGAGGAAGACTGACCATCACTAAATGGTGGGGTTGTTCTATTCGCATTAGCCTGAACTTTATAGGCATAACCTAGGTCCAGTACAGCTTCACTCAGGAGGAACCCTACACTGGGGATCAGCAATGTTTGGCGTTTGCCTTACTGAGGGGGTAGTGGATGCGATTCCACTTGGATGACTGTCTGACCTAGTTATTGGTGAAGGGCATCCTATATTGGGACTTACATGGGATTTTGCCTGGCAAAGTCTTATCAGGCTTCTGTCTTCTCACACTTGCTGAACAATTTCCTGTGCTTTCTCTCAGTAGACAATGAATCAGAACAACTGACCAGACCCCTGAAAGAGATAATGCCCCTGGAGTCTGAAGGCTGCTCTATCTAGATACCTCCCTTCTGGGGACTCAGCACTAGGCTTCACTAGGGCTGTTGGAAATGCCCAGGAAGGACCATTATTTCAATCCACATGGATAACAGATGGTGAGAACAAACATTGCCAAATATGAAATGGGTTTGGCGACTCCAGGTGAATTCCAGGCTTCTGACATTCACTGGCTATGTCTGTAAACACAGTGTTCTTCTGTCAATAAACTTCTGGAAGAAAGCACTCAAATAACCATTCCATTTGTAATTATCATCCCTAACATCCTTTATTGCTCTTGCTGCTGTTAATCTGATCTCAGTTCAGGGGGGGAAAGGTCTGACTGACAGTGGGAAATTTGTAAATGAAGGCCACAATTTGCCTCCTTCTCTACAGTTCTATCTTCTATAAATAGTATGTTTGTGTCTCCCCCAAATTCATATGTTGAATAGTTAACCCCAAATATGACTATTTGAATGAAAGAAGTAAATGAGGTTAAATGGGTCAAAGGGGTACACCGATCTGGTAAGATTAGCTCCTTGTTAGAAGAGAGGCCAGAGCTTCCACTCTCTGTGCATAAAGAAGAGGCTGTGCCCATGAGAATTAGAAGGCATTTATGCAACCCAAAGGGAGATCTCATCAACCAGAACCTGGTCGTGCCAGCAGTTTGATTTTCGGCATCTAGCCTCCAGAACTGTGAGGAAGCAAACACTGGTAAGCCCCCAGTCTGTGGTGTTTGTTATGACTGCCCCACAGAGACACTGCTTATGTAGCTTGTGAGTAAACATGTATTTGTGATGATTGCCTCTCTCTCAGATACATACACAGACACAGACTATGAATCCCAAGAAAACAGAGACTACATCTATCCCTCACTGCTCAGCACATCAGCCCCTATCTAGTATATGCTTAGGGAGTCTTTTTTATTTTATCTTTTTCTAATTTTGCTCAAGGTTTAAGAAATATTCATGATGGCATCAGAGGAGTTTCCTTGCTTCACTCCTCAGAGAATCTGCTAAGCTAACCAGTGGAGCACACTGCTCTCAGAGAATCCTATGACTGGCAGTGAAATTAGAACATTTTTTGATCATGAGAGACTAGGCAGTCTCCAGCACAAGGATGGGCATGAAGATTTATGTGAAAAAGAGTGGTTGGTTAAGGTGCTTGAGACTGTGGCTGAGAGCAAACTGTACCGCTCGCTCAGCTGGTGGCACTAGAGAAGAGAGTGCCAAAGCTGTGGAGACGTATATCCTGGCTTAGGCAAAATGTGCACAGAGGAGCAGAGGTACTCTCAGTGAACCCCGGCTTAGTGAAAGGAACAAGAGCAGTACACTGGGCAGTACCTTCCCTCCTCCTCTGCCCTCAGAACTAATGCTGACTGACTTTAGAAGGCTCCCGGAAAATGAGTAGGGAAGCAGAGTTGAATCTGGAACTGCAGAAATGATGGCTATTGGTGGTACCACCGATATTGGTTGTTACCAAACATACAGGCAAGTGGTATCACTCCACACAGACCATTCACACCAATGGTTTGAATCCTCCAAGGCCATTCCCACCCCCAATGCAATAGCTGCAAGACCAGCAGGAGCCCAAAAGCACCAACCTAAAATCTATACCAAAAAATCACAGCGCCACCTGCTGGAAAAGTAGAAGTAGCTCAAATCTCTAGAAACTTTAGAATTTAGGGAAATTTGTCACCATCAGAAGAGAACCGTTCTCCAGAACCCAACCATAAAGATGTGGGAAATTTTATGTTTCTATCAGAGAGTTCAAATCACCATGATAAAGGAATTCAAAGAAATGGAAGAAAATGGAAAAAAGCAAGTCAAAGTAATACAAGAGAATTCCGAAAACCTAATCCAAAATATTCAACAAAATTTAGAAAAACAAATGAATGTCATGAGAAATGCAATTAATGACCAGAAAACAAAAAGTTAGACTTCAAGGAAGAAAATAAGAGATTTGCAGAATATAAAATAGTTTAATAGAGGAGAAAAAGAAATCCTGCAAGAAGCTAGAAGCAGACTAGACCAATCTGAGGATCATATCACAGACATTGAAGATAATAGTGCATAAAAAATGGAGCTCAGGTTGAAGAAGTGAGAGAAATACAAAAGAAGGGATAAAAGAGACAAAGAGGCCCTCCCTGGTGGCGCAGCGGGTTAAAGCACAGCACTGAGAATCTAAAGCCGCTTCCGCATGAGTTCGATTCCCGCCTGCCCCGGAGG
>NW_004567131.1:10809031-10858742 GCF_000260355.1 Condylura cristata
AAAAAAAAAAAAAAGAGACAAAGAAACCAAAGAAGAACTAAAGAAAAAGAAAGTGAGGAAATACTTAAAGATATATCCTACTCCATTAAAAACAACATGAAAAATAATGGATATCCCCTAAGGGGGTGAGAGAGAGAGTCAGATAACATATTCAAAGAAATAACCGAGTGGACTTCCCTAACATGGGAAGGAATAAATATACAAGTTCATGAAGCTAAAATCAAAGTTATTTATCTAATGTTATGAGACCTCCACCAAGACTTGTGAATCAAGCAAGAGCTTAAGAAAAAGGGTATTGAAACTACCTAGGGCAAAATATGTAGGTAACAAATAGAAACACTTATCAATCAAATGGCACATAGTAGCTAGCTGAAAGAGAAAGCAAAACCCAACTTTCTGCTTGGTCCAGGGAGACATATTTGAGCTCCCAAGTAAATGGTTAGAAAATAATACCTTAAGCAAATGGACCTCCCCCCACCCACCCCCAACCCCATCACTATCACAGATGCAGGAACAGTCATACTTATATTAGATAAAATAGACTTTTGACGGAAAGAGATATAAAGAGATGTAAGAGACAGAGATGGACGTTATAAAATGATTCAGGGATCAATATTCAGGAAGACATAGCACATCAATATATGCTCCAAACAAAAGAACACCAAAACATATAAGACAACTACGACTGAATGTGAAAGTAGACTTTGGCAGCAGCACAATTTGACGGGGACATCAACAATGCTCTTTCACCATGAGCATACCAATTAACCTTGTAAAAATGATGATCTTACCAAAATGATATACAGATTCAAAGCAGCACCCATCAGTATTTTAAATGGTGTGCTTCAAAGAAATAGAGCTCAGACCATTTACATGTAGGGTGATACTGATACAGAAATCCACACTTATGTGGACAGTTAAACCATGACAAATGAGCCAAGCATATAAATTGGAGAAAGGAAAGTATCTTTAACAAAGGACATTGGGAAAACTGGACAGTCACATGCAAAAGAATGAAAGTAGGCCACTATCTCACACTATATCAAAAATTAATTCAAAATGAACTAAAGGCTTGGCTATAAAACCTGTAACTGTAAGATACACAGGAGGAAATATAAACAAAACATTCTACAACATTGGCTTCAGTGATGTTGTTGTGAATTCATTTCTAACAGCAAGAGAAACAAAGGAGTATATAAACAAATGGAACTACATCAAACTTAAAAGCTTTTTCACAGACAAAGAAACTAACATTAAAACAAAATAACATCCCACTGAATGGGAGAAAATTTTGAACAACATACATCTAACAAGGGCCTGATAACCAAGATTTACAAAGAATTCATAAAACTCAAAAATAAGAAAACAAATAACCTGGGAAAAAACAGGCAGCAGAAGTAAATAGACATTTCTCCAGATGGCCAACAGGAACATGAAATGTTCATCATTAATTGTGACTAAGGAAATGCAAATCAAAGCCACAATGTGATAACATCTCACACCTGTGCGAATGTCCCATATCAAAGGGATGAGAAACAGTTGGTGAGGATGTTTTAGAAAAGGAAATCTTGTATACTGTCAGTGGGAATGAAGACCAGCACAGCCCCTATGGAAACAATATGGAGGTTTCTCAAATCACTAAAAATAGATTTAGCATATGGTCCAGCAATTCCACTACTGGTGTCTACTCAAAGAATGTAAAAACACATTTTGGGGCAATATATGCACTCTAATGTTCATTGCAGTACCTTTGCAATAGCCATGTTATGAAAGAAACCTAAGTGTCCAAGGACAGATAAGGGAGTAAAAGATATGTGGTAACACTATATAAACAATGATATAATACTCAGCTTTATAAAAAAAAAGTGCTCTTGTCTTTTGTGACAACATGGTTGGAACTGGAATGAATGATGCTAAGTGAAATAAGTCAGAAGGAAAAAGACGAGTAATTGAAGGTTTCAATTATATGTGGAATATAGAGAAACAGAGCAAAAGGTGAGATAAAAACCAAACCTAAGACAAACCCTGGAAGTCTGATTATAGCACTGAAGCTAAGGGTTGCTGGGTGGAGAGCAGTTTGGGCAGGGGCCCAGCAATAGGGAGGATTGGTGGTGATATCTCTGGATCATATACAGTATTGTAAGCCAATGTTGCCCAAATTGAAAAACAATGAAGAAAAGCAGGTTTGAGTTTCCTAGTGGGGAAGTTTCCCAAACTTCACTGCTCTGTGCTTCATTTTTTATAGCTGCACAATGTTAAAGAGAAAGTTGATGAATAACTGGAGTAACGAGTCAAGATGATTGTTGGTCTCCTTGTTCCCTCACTGGGGCAGCCTGACCAGTGGAAGGGACCGGCTTTGGAGTCATGGGAAGGCTGTGACCACGGAGCTCTAACACGAGTCAGGGACTGTGATGATCGTCTCCACAGCATTGCGGGGCTGGGCTGTATTCCCATTTCACAAAATGAGATGCAAGACTGGAAGTCCTATAGAGTGTGAGCATGTCTGGGCCGTACCTCCTCACCGGCCTAATAAGATCCGTGTTGTACTTTCTCTTTGACCAGACTCCCCTTCTCTTGGATAGGGAAGTGGGGGGGGGTCCCCTTATCATTAAGATGGAACGATCCCAAGAGAAATCAGAACGAACAGAATGTGGTCAGTATCCCCTCTTTCTTTACTAACTAACTCATGCCCTCTGTCCTATACTTTATTCCCACAGCTTGCCCCTCCTCAACAAATCTCACATAAAATCACTCAGGCTTATCATTTCTCCAGGTTTTCATTTCCTTATGAAGGCCCCAGTGTCACGTAAAGCTTATATTAAATGTATGTGTTTCTCTTGTTAGTCTGTCTTTTGTTACAGGGGTCCCAGATGAGAACTTAGACTCGTGATGTCAAAACAGTTTCCCTTCTCTACAAGTCACCTTCACATCCTTGCCTCTGTGCCTTCTCTAAATGTTTCTCTATTGACAAGGTGGTGTAAGAAGTGCTTACTTTTCAAGGTTATTGTGGGATGAAATGAAATACTTTATGTGAGATTTTTCAGTGTAGTGTAGTCTCTTTCCAGTAATTTTGGTTCTCACCCATCAGTTTTCATCAGCTGATTTGTAAAAATGCACATTGGATGTGAACGTATTTCAGACCAACAGATGAAGGCTAGATGACTAGTTATTGTTGGTAGGAAAACTTTATCTTCCATTTCCATGTCTTGTTATCAGGACTTGAGAATTAACTGATAATAGACGAACGAGACAAATGTACATTTCTCTGTATGAGTATGTGTGTCTGTGTGTGTACACAAGGATGAAAATTAAGTAATGAGATTAAAGTTTATATATGATTTAACCCCCTGCAGCCCCCCCAAAAATGGGGGAGGGGCACTTAGGGCAGGCTTCAGTGGGAAAGTACTGAAGGCTCTCTTGGACTTTTCCATGCTAACAGGCAGCTGAATTGTTACTTCCAGGTGTTGTGTCTGCCTTCCTTCAAATAATAAACTCCCTAGGAAGGAGTGATGGCAGCTGTATTTTGGAGAAGGTCTGTGTAGGTTTAGATGTTTCTCTCTGTAGTTGTTCAGCTGTATTCTTTTAGGTTAAGTTTAATACCTTTGTCCTCACATCTGAGCTGAACCACCATTGCCTGGAGGGCTGGTGAAGGACACACATTGCTGGTCCCGCCCCAGGGTTTCTGACTCAGTGGGCCTGGGGTGGGGACTACAAAAATGGCATTTCTACCCTTTGAGAATCACTGACCAGGTGATAACCTTGCACAGTGCTGGAGATACAGCTCCCTGAATTAATAATTAACCTTTGCAATGTCTTCAGGGGAGCTGCTGTGTTATGTGAAGTGGAAAGTGCAGGAAGCCTGGCTTCCTGGATGCCAACCTATGGTGTGGTCCCCTCTCCTAAAAGGCCCCAAAACCATTCTGTGTGAAGGCAGGCTGATGTGAGATTAGCAAAGGCTCCCATGCAGATCTAATACAGAATCCATCGCACAGACAACCAGAGTGGTTTAGAGTACTTTAAAATACTGACTAAGACTTACAGATCATAAAGCAAGCTCAGAAATATTACAACGAAGGGGAAAAAGTCTGAGCAGAGGACAAGTTTTACACAGGATTCTGGAATGATGATGGAATTGGAGACAACAGAATCCCTAAACCACACAGGACAGGCTTAGCCCATGCTTAATTATGCTTCAGGCATTATCACTCCCCACCTCGCCGGGTCTCAGGGTCTGATTGTGCAGACGTCGAAGCAAGAGACGTCTGAAGTTATGTTCTGAGAAATGAGAGCTCACCTCTGAAAAGAAATTCTTTTCACTTCCAATAGTTCACACCAGTGTAAAGAGTTTATTCAAATACATTTCATTACATCATCCCTAAAACATTTCTGTATGGCAAGCAAAGCCGTGTGACCGTGAGTGATTTTGTGCTCTAAACAAAGCTGTTTCCTGTTACCACCATTCAGAGCTGTGTGTGACCCTAAGACCCAGCCCCACTTCCAGAGTTGGCCTAGCTTAATGAGGGGAGAGGAGGTGGAGATGTGAAAGGTTGGGGGGGGCACAAGTTCAGGATGCCTTTGGAGAGTGTCTCCCCCTTTTTATTTTTGTTCTTCTGAGTTCAGTGTTTTGTGATGAGTATAGCTACAGCGATAAGCAGCAAAGAAATTGTTTTTACACACAATACACAATTACACCCTGAGCGGAACTAAATCCCCTTCAACAGTAAATATTGACTCAGCAGGGCCACTGCTGTCCAATGCTCTGGGATGCCAGTTTTATGGATCCCTAGATTTTGTGCCTGCCATTTGCCAGGCGACGTGATCACACCTTCTCTCCACGAGAGGGGACTGGCGACCTCCACTACATTGAGGTAAACAGTTAGAGCCCATACAACTAAGTTGAAGATACTGTAATATGTTCTTTTAAACTCCAGTCAAGAAAAGTCACATTCTCAACAGAAATTATATAACAAACTGGGATTTGTTGAGCACTGATTAATAGATTGTTTGTCCTTCAGAAATGTCATCAAAGTAAAAATTGTCTCTGAAAGACATTTTTCTCGTATCACTTGGAGAAAGGGTTAGATTAGCAAGTGTTTCACATCCTTTGGTTCAGGCAGAGTTGCCACACTTTAAGGGGATGAGTTGCAAATGAAAGCTCCCTCAGTACTGCTTCCCCAATCTAAGGATCTCCAGATGGACATGTTCTTCAGCTCTGCTAACTTCTTCCTTCCCTTTGCCTCACAGATTTTGCATCAGGTTTAACTGGGACAGCTTAGGTCAGAAAAGTTCTATGCAGAACTATGCCTGGTATGGTCATTGTGTTATTGAATGCCATTGATCTAGAATGGATACAATTTGCACATACCAGTCTTGAACTCTACTTATAAATGAAACATGGTTAAGCAAAAGAGAGTGGCATGCTAGAATGCTGGCCTGTTGAATGGGGTCCCTCTGGAAAAGCTCCCTGATTCTCTCCAGGAATCCTCACCCCTGTAAAAGTAAGTAGAAGGCAGGGGTGACCCCATGTTGGGTGATCCCTTCACTAACAAAGGAAATAAATTGGAAAAAAAAATCTCATATAGAGTATGCTATTTTTCAAAGGGATTTACTTGGCTATCATTCTTTATGTCACATAATAATGGGGTGATTCTGACTGGAATTTAAAGAGAAACATCTGTTTGGGTAAGAAAAGTGCTCCGATGAGCTTAACCGTAAAACCCAGGGCAGCAGAAATGTCCCCTGGAGCAGCATTAAGCTGTTCTTCAGGATTTGTTCTGAGCTGTACCCTTGGGGAGGTCATACAGTCCATCAATGCCTCAGGTTAGCATATAAAGAAACTTACCTCTCAGAGTTATGATAAAGCTAAATAATTTAGCATCTATAAAGTCTTAGGAGATGAAAGGCACCATAGAAATGCAAATTATCATTTTATTAGGAGACACCATCAATAGAAGCGAAAGGAAAGTGCCCTCTTTGATGGATGCCCAGTTCGATTGACTGAGAATGGTGTGCTTCTATCTCAGAAATCTGCTATCTTTAACTGCCACCGATAATTACCTCCCCTTCCACTTTGTTTCATCAGTTCTGCTTAAGGATTATTTTTGCTAGTTTCTCTTAGGGGTTACCCCTCATCCCATTGTGACATTCCTCAGAAAACTGAACAAAATAAGTCACCATAAATCCCCAAAGAGAAGCAATGTGTCTTCATTACAGTAATTACATTTTATGTGTAGGCTTTTTTCATAAAAAGACATAGGTATCAAAGTTTTAATTTAAGTTCAAAAGGCAGTAAGTGCTAGTGGCAATAGCTTTATCTGAAGCCTAGTTGTTAAATGGAGAGCTTGTCTTTTCACTTAGCAATGATTTCACTGGGCCTCCCTCCCTGGTAAAAAACATTGGTTGTTTACTGCCTGTAAGCAACATCAGAACCTCAAAATGAAGATCCCCCAGTTTTAGGAAGCAGGTAGTCACCCTCCTCTTGTACCTAGTGAATTAGTTATTGGGGTGATGCTGTGTCCCTTTCTGGGTTTTCATTTGGGCCCCCCGCAAGAGGTCTGACTTGTTCCACTCAGGTGACTAGATAGACCCACAGTTTCTACTGTAGCTCCTAACAGGGCTGAGAGCCACAGGCTCTGGTCAGTTACCAAAACAGTCAGAAAATCTATGTGCTTGTCTGTCTCAGGAGAGTGGGTGAATGGGAAGGGATCATACAACTCTTGTGGCTCACAATTTTCTCACTCACTTTGCAAATGATCACATTTTCTTTAATTAAGCTCCAGAAGATGGCTTAAAAAAGAAATTTTGTTATAATTTCCTGTAACAGACAGTCTAGGAGAAAGTAAACATTTAATTTTTAATAATTGAGGGTTTTAGATTACTGTTATTTATTTAAATAATAGGAGAAATGACTAGGTTTAGGGCTATTTGGGAAATAACCTAAATCCCATATGTGAAGGGAAGACAGGGTGAGGGTAACATTAACAAGCAAAACAAATAACAAAAATTGGCTTTATCTGCTCAGGTTTCTACAAAATAGTACCTCAATTGAATGACTTGTATACCACAGACCCTTATTTTCTACAGTTTTCTATAGTTCTGGCAGCCAGAGTTCAGCTTCCAGCATGGCTAAACTCTGGCAAGGACCTGGCTGCCTTCTCCTTTAGTCCCCACTTGTTAATAAATTCAGTAGGGTCTCTTTTATGAGGGCACTAATTCCATTTGCAAAACTCCATCCTCATGATCTAATAACCTTGCATGAGATTCTGGGGTACATAGACATTCAATCCATCGCACAGTTGCTATCACCCTGCATAAATTCCTGCTAATTAAGTATCTACTTAGTTTTCTTCTTGGGAGTCCGAGTGTGCTTTAACAGAATGTCCATTTGGCTTTGTGTCCAGACTCCATCAGTCACCTGGGCAGGTGAGAAATATTTTGAGCCTTGGTTTCCTCATTGCAAGACCTTTTTGGTCTCATATGTAAAATCACAGTGTGATATCTGGCACGGAGTAGATATTTAATAAATGCTACTTCTGTCTCCCATTTCTGTCAGCACTTAGAGAAGGAAAAATGCAGAGACATTGTTGAATGGTCTCGGTGAATTATTTTAATGAGGGAGATTTGGAAATTGAATGCCTTACATTTATCACAGCTTCTCTCAATCTGTAGCAACGGAGCGCATTTATTCCAGACATTTCTGAAGGTGGAGGTTTATGGTCATCAAGAGGAATAGTTATTAAAGTAATTGCCAGATAGGGTATTTCATTAGGAAAGCTAGTTATGGAACACATGCCATTTATAATATGTAATGAAAGATGGAGGACCAAGGAAGTTGAGTTCTAATCATCACTTATTTTTTAAAATACAAAAAAGGGCCCTCCCTGGTGGCGCAGCGGGTTAAAGCACAGCACTGAGAATCTAGGGCCGCTTCCGCATGAGTTCGATTTCCGCCTGCCCCGGAGGTGACCACATGGCGTGGCAGACCTCTCCTGACCCGCCCGCTGCTCCCCTCAGCAGTGTACTTCGTCGATCTGCCTGTTCTGCTCCCCACTCTGTCTCTGGTGAATCCTCTCACCCTCCGCATCTCTGGCCTGTACCCCAGTTCTGTATGAATAAATAAATAAATCTTTAAAAAAAAATACAAAAAAGATCTTCAATCTGGGTTCTTCACATCCAAAGTATACCAATTCACCTAAAACACCTTTTATCAGTTCATCTTTACATTTTCACAGTGCTTTGCTACATACAATTTTATTTT
Source organism: Condylura cristata (assembly GCF_000260355.1). NCBI lineage: Eukaryota > Metazoa > Chordata > Mammalia > Eulipotyphla > Talpidae > Condylura > Condylura cristata. The sequence goes on from NW_004567131.1 coordinate 10,817,289, forward strand.
ACTCTAACAATACCATTTTGATTTAGAAGTGAAGGATTATCCTTCCATGCTTGGGATGAAGAAGCTTAGATTAAGAAAGGTTAATTGTTTTTCAAGTACTGATCAGCAAGTGGAGCAGAGCTGACCCCACATCGGCCGAGCCTCACGCCATTGTCATTGTGTCCTGGATTACTGATTTGAAAGCTAGCATCAGGAAGAGCTGTATTTTACTCGTGGCAAATTGTTCATTTTTATTGTGATGGCTGTTCTAAACAGAATTTGAACATAACTGTCATTGATGGGTTTAATGTGATGCACATTTGCATCTCTGAATACACGTATGTATATTTGCATTTTATCTGCTGCTCCTTGCTAATGTTGTGAAATACATAATAATTAAAATAAGGACAATAAAACCTTTAAGACAGATGTGATGAAAGGCAATGACTTTGATTCTTGTTTAAAACATGGCATTATTAGAAGGATCTGGGCGAACAGGCCTACAATTCAAGAATGAAGTTCCATTTCTGTGTCTTAACTTGGAGACATTGCTTCTGCTTATGAGAACTGGTGATTGGGGATACAGAGTGCCAAGCTTTTATCACATGTGTGGTTAAATAGATCACTTTATGACATTAGCTTAGGCTCAATTTCTAAAGCCATTTGCTTTTTGGATCCTACAATATATGGTCCATTTTTTAAGTACTATGTGAAAAGTTCTTCCTACATCATCTCATTTATTTTCATCTTCCTTGGAATCCTACAAGGAGAAATTAACATCATCTTGCTGACACAAATACCAAGACTTGGGTGGATCACTAACTGGCTTAGGATCACAGCAGGTAATTCAGAACTGAATTTGAATTCAGGGCTGTCTTCACAGTTCTCTTTTCTCCTAGATAATACTGTTCTTATTGTCCACTGAAAGTGGGAGGGGGGTCTCCTGAAACTGTAGACAGTGGTGGGGGATGGGAGTGGAAGAGAGGACTGCCTGTCAAGCAAAAGTTAGATTAATAGGAGAAATGTGTACATATTTATTCACTTTTTAAGTTGCCTGAATGGGGGCATCACAGGAGTAAAATCACAAATAGGCAGAAGGGCAGTGAGATTTGAGAGCTTATGTGCAGTCTTAGTGAGGCAAAGGGAGAGATCATGGACCTCTTAGTCTAGAGTAAACAGCCATTAGAGAAGATGGCTCAGCCCTTGGAGAAGAGATGAGTGGTGTGACAGTGTGACAAAGTCTGTCTGGGTGTCAGGCCCCTGTCTGCTCTCTCCCCCGTGACGAGTCAACTTTCCTAACTGGGGGAACTTCTGGGGTTAGTGACGTCAGAGTCTCTTTGGAGGATCTGTTTTTAGGCAGATGCTTCTGTTCTTTTCCAAGGTCCTTTGGCTCAAAGTTATCAAATGTATATATCAAAGAGCAGCACAATCGGGGTGGCATGTTCTAGACTCCTTCAGTTTTCAGACACATGAAAAGCTAGCCAAAGCCACTTTGCTATTTTCTCAAGCAGAAGCTACTGCCATGCGGTCATGCTGGCTGCACACCACCAGCTATTCCAAAGATGTCTGAAAGAACCGATGCTGTTCCTAGAGTGAGCCTTTCCCAGGCGTCTGATTGGCTCGCCTCACACAATCCATGAGCATCACGTTAATGCTAAGCACTGTGTAATCCATCACTCTGTGTTTTCAGCAACAGCACCCCTCCCACCTCCAGATCACAGAGTCCAGGACGGAGTCAGCTTGTGACACCCCAGCATGGTGTAACCCAATGGTAGGCCTGTGACTAAAGACGGTGGAGGCCCTTATTGTGCAGAAAATGAAGTTGTCGGGACGTGAAATTTAGTTGCCTATGTGGGAAGTGAAAATTGTCTCCAAATAAACAAACTTTCCTGCCAGAGTTATTAATAAGATGGGATTACTTTTTCTTTCTTCTTTTATTTTTTTTAAAGAAACTGGCAATGAGGGAGGCAGCTGCCGCCAAGCGAGGGACGCAGGAGGTGGGGAATCAGGGACCTCTGGGGAAGAAGCTGCCACAGAACAGACTAAAGCTCATTGGTGCCTTCTCCTCAACGCACCCTATGACACTGCCTCCACGGACTGCTGGCAGCAACCTAGGAGGAGACACTACCACAGGGGTCTGCCTGGGATGCGGGCGAGCAAGGGACGGATGGAGGATGGGAATACATTAAGGCCAGATTGTCCAGGAGGGACCCACCTGTCACTGATGGAAATAACAAGCTCCTATGTGGATTCTGTTGTAGAAGGAACTGTAAGGAGGGTATTTTGGGGGGTGCAGGGTGAGGGGGGTGTTCTGTTTACTTGGTACAATCACAGAGGATGCATGAAGAAGCAGAGATTTAGGCCCATGGCAGCTGGCTGGGAATTGAGGGAGTTTACACCACACTTGTGCAAAGCTAGGCTAACAACCAAGATACTGGGCATCTTTCTCCAATTTGAGCAAGAATCTTGAAACACCAACAAGTCAATGAATATGGTGCTCTTTTTTTTTTTTTTTTACATTTTGCTAATTAATATGCCCAGCAATAGTATATTAAAAGGCAAGGTAGACTTTTTTACCCCTCTTATTACAACCACGATTTTGCCTTATTTAGAATCCAGTAGTTTTACCTTACTTAACAAAGAATCCCATGCTTTGAAAGTTGAAATTCAAATCACAGGTAGCAGGTTTAGAATCTAGTGCTAAAGTCTCAGTCTGGATTCCAGCCCAGTTTTCCACAGGCCTTACCTTTTGCCACAGTGACCAGTTTGATTGATATCAGAGTTTCACATAAACTGGGCCTTAGGTCCTGAACCCTCCCCAAAGGCACACCCCACCCAGGCCCATGAGGAAGTAAAGTTAACCATTCACTTGAATATACTTGGGAGCCTTATTAACAAGCATTATCACAGAGTTCACAGCCTGAATTCTGAGCAAACTACCTCCCTCCCCAACACTAGGCTTTCCCCATGGGTAGACAAGCCCTCCTTGACCTGCAGATGATCAATGTAGGCATGAATTCTGTGAGGAATCCTGTCTCAGGCCACTCAGATTGCTATCAGAGCCTATCACATGCCAGGGCCTTATAAACAATGGTCAGTTATTTATCAAAGTTCTGGAGGTTGGAAGTCCAAGATCAAGGTGTGGACAGACTTGGGATTTGGTCAGGGTTTTTTTCTAGTTTCACAGAAACCAGCTTCTTGTTGTGCCCTCATCTGGTCAAAGGGGTGAAGTTGGCTCTCCGCCCCACCTCTTTTATAAGAATACCAGACCCATGTGGGGCTCCACCCTGGTGACATAATCACCTCCTAAAAGCTTCATCTCCTCATACCATCCTCTTAGGGAAAAGACATCAGCATATGATTTTGAAAGACACAAATGTTTAGTTGACATTTCTTCAGGAGGCTGGCTCTAGATGGAGGTGGAAAAGGTGCAGCCATTCCCACAGTCTGTGGGGAGAGTGTTTAGTCCACAGTGGGATTTCTGGGTAACAGTGCTTCCAGGGAATGCTAAATTGCTTTGGATAGAGGATGACAAACTTGAGTTCAGGAGGTGGGGGCCACAAAAATTCTGAAGCCCAGTTACCACATTCCCAAGGTGACCCACAAAACTCCTGTCTCACCTGCTGCTCCCCTGAGCAGTGTGCTTCATCAGTCTGCCTGTTCTGCTCCCCACTCTGTCTCTGGTGAATCCTCTCACCACCCCCCTCACCTTTGACCTGTACCCCTGTTACTGTATGCATAAATAAATAAATCTTAAAAAAATAAACTATTCCCCACATTAAAAGGGAACCAAACATGTCAGCACACTCTCAGCAACGAAACTGTTCAGATTACACAAAATCTTATGAAAAGATGATTCATATCATATGTCAGCAGAGACATGCTAGTTCAGACCACAATGAGATACCACTACACACCTATTAGAATGTCCAAGAATGTGAACACAACACTAATTGTAACAAGGATGTGAAGCAACAGGAATTCTCATTCATTGCTAGTTCAAAATAGTACAAATACTTTGGAAGAGAATTTGGTGGGTTTCTACAAAACATATTCTTGCCATATGAGCCAGCCATTGTACTCGGTGGTATTTACTTAAAGGAGCTGAAAACTTATGTTCATACAAAAACCTGCTCGTGGGTGTTTTTAGAAACTTTACTTACAATTGTTAAAACTTGAAAGCAGTCAAGATGTTCTTTAGTAGAGGAATGGATAAATAAATGGTGGTTCTTAGGTACTAAAAATAAATGAGCTATAAAGTCTTGAATAGACAGCCAGAACCTTAGTTACATATCACTAACTGAAAAAAGGTATCTATAAGGTCTACATGGTGTGATGTCAACTCTGTGATATTTGGGAATAGAAAAAATACATGAAATCAATAAACAGTTCAATGGTTGCCCCGGAGGATGCAGGGAGAATGAATAGGAAGAGCACAGACAACTTTTAGGGCTGTGGAATTTGTGATACTAAGGGACACATGTCACTATCTATTTGTCAGCACCCATGGAATGTCCACTACCAAGTGTGAAACCTAAAGAGAACTATGAAATTTGAGTGATGATGGAGATTTATTAATTGTAACAAAATAAATGACTGGTGAAGGATGTTGATGGTGGAGTCGCTATGGGTGCATGGGGAAACAGGAGGTAATGGGAAATCTGAACTCAGCTGAACTGTGAATCTAAAAAGGATCTAAAAAATAAAGTCCAAAATCAAAACAAGGAATGCAGTATTGATATATGTTGCAACATGGACAAACCTCGGGCAATATATTAAATAAAATAGCCAGGTATAAACAGTCATATGCTGTATGATTCCCTATGAAATGGAAATCGTTCCATGGGAACTGAAATCTCTGACAGAGATTATACATTAGTAGTTGCCATGGTGAGGGGGGTTAGAGGAATTAGTGGCTGGTGTCTCTGCCCTGTGTGTGCTCAGTATGGCGGCTGAGTCATATAAATGAGAGTGCGTTCAACACCTGCCACGTGCCTGGTGTACCGCACACCTCCAACACCTACAATTTTGCATCCTACACATCACCTTTTTATGTTTTCAGGTTATGTTTCATTAGTCCTCATCTCCTGAACCAGACATAGAGAAGCTTCTCCTAGATCACAACCTGGTGAGCGGCCCACAGCCATGGTTCCCTGAGTGTTTGCTGACCGGTGCCTGCTCACCTTGCAGGCAATGACAGTGCCTGCTGCCCAGCTGGTTTCTGACCCCCGAGGGCCCCTCCAAGGAGCAGGGGACTGGAGGGGACTGGAGGTTTGTCCTAAGCATGCCAGACTCCTCCTTACTTTGAGGGGCTTTTTGTCTGTTTAAGCATCCACTTAAGTTTGGTGACAAACTTTTCCTAAGAATTAAGCAGTTTTCATCCCAAATTGGGACTGATACATAGGATTTGTTAATTAGGTCAGAAGTCGAGGATACTCGAGGAAGCTTCCAGAATACTTGTGTCTGAACTCCGACATGGTACACTAGTCTGCTGCTTCATTAGACACAGGAGTCCTGGAGAAAGAAAGACAAAGACTGCCCCAAACACCTGAACCAGTCGTGGATGTTCTGAGTACTCCAGGTAAACATTCTAGGTGGGTGCTCCCTGGTGGCGCAACGGGTTAGACTGCATAACTGCGAAGCCAGTCGCAGCCGCTTCAGAGAGTTTGATCCCCAGCCAGGAAGCAACCCACATGGTACAGCAGACCTCTCCTGACCCGCGCACCCTCCCCTCAGCAGTGTACTTCATCGATCTGCCTGTTCTGCTCCCCACTCTATCTCTGGTGAATCCTCTCACCCCCTGCACCTCTGGCCTGTACCCCAGTTCTTGTATAAATTAAATAAATCTTTAAATATTCTAGGAAGAGCAATGTCATGTGGTTAATCAGTCTCATTTATTTTTATCCAATAAAGTCTGTGAATAAAGTTCCTTTACATATGATAATGGTATGAAAATAATCAATATTAAATGATGCCTCTTATGTGCTTATGTGTCTGTATGTGAATATATGTGTGTTAGCACACTTGTCTATATGTACACACGTGTGAGAATATGTGCTTGTGAATGTACATGTTCCAACCAGTTGTGTAGTGGAGTGCCTTGGTAAATAAGCCATGGCATTTATATGCAAGATAAAAAAAAGAAAGAAAGATAGACTACTGTGCTTCGGCTCTGTTTACAGAAATCTTCGAAAGATACGTCAAAGCTGATGTGCTTTTCTATAGCACATTGGACCATAGTACATGTGGAAGGAGAAGAGGCTTCAAGGAAAGGTGGAAGAGGATCTCTAGCCCATGGGAAGTCTGGGCCTTGGTCAGAGTCTTGCTGGAGGGGGCTGTGTCCTTATAGGGACTGGTGCCCTGAAATAGTCAGATGTATGCATTTTGGTCTCTGCTCCCAGTTCCTGACACAAAGTTCTTTGGACCCTTGGGATTTCCTGGGTGGTAGGAGTGTCCTTTGTTCTAATGAGACGGCTCTGGTAGGATCCCTGGAAGGGGACTGATTACCAGAACAAACAAGTCATGGCTAGAACTTGGATATTTTCAGTCGAACTCCCACCCTCTGGGGAGGGAAAGGAGACTGAAAATTCAGTTTATGATTGAACAGGGCTAATTAAGGAAGCCTCCATAAATCCCAATAATATGGGATTCAGAGAGTTTCCAGATAGTTACACATACCCATGTCCTGGGAGGGTGATGAGCACTAACTCCTCAGGGACAGAAGATCCTCCCAGACCTTACCTTATGTATTCATCGAGTTTTTCATCTGTATCCTTTATATCCTTACTATGCAATAAATCACTACACCTATTTCTCTGAGTTCTGTGAGTTGGTTTAGCAAATTACAGGCTCATGTGGAGGTTGAGGGAACCCTGATTTATAGGTTGGGCAGAAGTCCAGCAACAACCTGAATTTGTGACCAGCACTCATTAGTGTTTCTCAGACGGCACAGCCACCTGGAGAAGTGACTCCACATTAATGACGCATTCTAAGGAGTGCCAGCGTACTTAGGGGTGTCTAAGGGGGGAGTGGGGTGCCAGATAAAGGAGCCCTAAATCATTTTAACAATTCCCTGTCCCAGTCAGTTCTGGATGACTGGGCAAAGCACCATGATAGGCAGCTTGAACACCGGAAATCCATTCCTCACAGTTTCAGGGTGTAGAAGCCCAGGATGCAGAGATAAGCAGAGTTATTTCTCCCAATGTCTCTCTCCTGGTCATGTCAGTGACTGTGCTCTCATGTCTGCACATGGTCACCCCTCCATAAGTGTTTGTGTCCTGATATCCTCACGGGGGTACCAGTCACATTAGGTTAGGGTCCATCCAATGACCTCACTTTACCTAATTCCTCCCAGGAGACAATGGCTATTTCCACTCTTTGTCTCATTTCACCAGAAGTTGTCGCCAGCTGATGTGGATGCTGGTTTTTGTGTCTACTCTGGAATGATTTCCAAAACTCATGTGTTGTAAAATTTAGAAAAAAAAAATGTACTTCAGAAGGTTAACTGTATGGCTAAGTTTACTCTCCAATTTGCTGAGTGATTCTGAAAAGTTCTCCTGAGCTGCAGTGGCAACAGGATTCAGTCAGGGGATCCAGTAGAGTGTCCTATTCAGGGAGATCAAAGAGGACTTCCACAAGCCCAATTGACTGACCTTCGACAAAATGAGTGAGTCTGACAAACACAAACACAACCTCTCAAATCCTCCCATTTCACAGTGTAAGGTGCCCAGGTGGACTGAATCATCCAGTTGTTGCAGCAACACACATCAGAACCCCTAATAGCCATGTTTGGTTTTACTGAGGAACCAAACTAAAGGAAGAGGAGACATTGGTCTTCTACTGGAGGGCTGCTTCCCTCAGCAGAGAGTTCCCTTCCAGAGCAAAGGCGATGGCCTTTTAGCTAGCAGTAGGAATGGGTGGGTCACATCTAAAGAGGAGAAAAAAGGAAGATCAATGTAGAGTCCTTCCTTCTCTGGGAATACTGCAAAATTAAACAGGGAATGGCTTTCTAGGGCCTTTGATGGGCTTGCATTTGACCCACCATAAATCCCTCTTGGCTCCCCCTCTCTCTTCTGGACACATGTGCTGAGTGTCCCAGCTGTTGTTTAGTATGAACTTCTCATAGTCCCACTGAGAAATGTCTTTCTAAACTCCTAGTTTTCACAACACCATTCTTGGTGTCCTAGGATGTCTGTCTGGTTTGAATTAGAGTGCTATTTCCCTCCTGATATGGCTGTGGGCTCCCAAGTGCCTGCTATGTCTTACATGCACAGCCTCAGAACCTCTCAGTCCACAGCCAGAGGGAATCGATTAACCTCTCAGTTAATATTTCCTAATAGAATTCCCCCTTGTAGTTCGATTGTCTCTTTCGTATACTTTCTGACGGAGTGCCTAATTGGATTTTCCTCACAACTTTGAGAACATAATCGTGTGAAGAATAACTTACAGGGGATGTAATGAAAGCAGTGAAGGGACATGAGCTTTGTTCTTACCATTTAGGATTAAAGACTATGCCATTCTCAGTGGGGTAGGGTCTGTGCATGAGGGGACGGAAGACTTGGGAGGAAGGGGATAGACTTAAAGGCTTGGCAATGTAGAGGCTGAGGGATTAAAAATGGTGCCTACAACACTGGTTAGAGCTTGTGGGCAGGTGGACCTTGTCACCAAAGTTCATATTTCCCGGTTTTTCAGCTCATTTCTCTCTACCCCATTGTTTGTTGCTGGCAGAAGTGAGCATGTCATAGGGAGCAAGTGTGTGGCTTATTCACCTCTTCCCACCACTGAGAACTTCTGTTTTACACAATCTCATTTCTTTTTAATGTCATGGCTGTGGATTTTGAATAGTTGGGTAAAGACAATGTTTGCCAAAAAAATGTTTCTGGATCTTGTCCTTCCTGCCATAAGGGATTAGATTATCAAGTTCATTATCAGAGGTTTATAAAACAGTTAAACATACCATTCGCAGTATGAGCAGAGACCCTCTGCTGGATCAGAGTTGACTGATGGCAGCAGTCAGATATTCATTATATGTCTTTCTCTTCTGTTTTACAGAAGTTAATAGGCTCTCATTCACTACAGCAGTATTTTCTACAGGAAGAGCCTCTCACCAGCCAACCAAACATTAAGGCAGGTCAAAGTGACTGGCAATTAAATAAAAGTTAGATTGTATTTTGACGTCAATTGAGAAAAAAAAAATGCCATGTGCTTTTTCTGTTGTATTTTGAGTTAAAAAAAAAAAAAAAACTAAAGTGGGCTTTCCCTTTTGTGATGCAACAGGTTAAAGCACCATACTATGAAGCTCTCAGAAGCCACTGCAACATGAGTTCAATCCCCAGCCAGGGAGCTGACCCACATGGCGTGGCAGACCTCTCCTGACCCACCTACTGCTCCCCTCAGCAGTGTATTTCAGTAGATCTGCCTGCTCTGTTCCCCACTCTGTCTCTGGTGATTCCTTTCACCCACCGCATTTCTGGCCTGTACCACAGTTCTGTAAGCATAAATAAGTAAATCTTTAAAAAATGAGAACACTAAAGAGTGTTCTTCAAACAAAATGATGTCAAATTATTAAAATAAACCAACTGGTGCAATCACTATTTGATCTTAAATTGTCTATGTTGGGCATTTTCCAAGAGTGGAGCTAAAGAACTCCTATTTGGGGACAACTTAAGAATTTAATATATCTCGTTAAATGGCAGATCTTGGCCCAGAGGGTCTGGAGGGAAGTTTGCATTCTGCATTTCTAGACAGTGGCCAGGGGTGTCCTGCTGCACTTTGGTGAGACAGCTCCCTTAATTCTTTACATTCCCATGTGAAATCTTGTCCGCTAAGTAAAGCCCAAATTAATTCAGAATGCTAAGTTAATACAGTGCAGAATTGTGAGGTGGATAGAGAACTGGTCTTTGGCACCAGAAAACCCAGAGATGAGTCTGATCTCTACCACTTAGAGTCAGCAATACAAAAAATTGAACCTGAGATTTTTTTTTTTTCAATTTTACACACCACAGTATAGGTCACCTGGATTATATAGTTTTCTAAAAAGTCAAGTGAGATATTATGTTTGTAACCAAAGCCATGCATGCTTTGGTTAGTTCTGATGACCTTAAGTTGTGATCAAATCCATACCCCATATCCATACCATATTTGCTATGGTTTCATTTCTGTAATGAATAAATCTGTGACAAATACATGATGTGTGTGTATTTGTGTAAACATAGCTATAGATAGATGGCTGATGACAGGTAGCTGATAGATACAGTGACCCCTGCATCTATTGGTGTTACAATATTGGGTCTACGGGTACTGAGCTGCCTCATAGGCAACTATCTTCATAAAGCTATTGACTCTCCCAAAACTTAACTACTGATTCTACAGTAGGTCTGAAGTCTTGTTGATAACAAAGAGTTGAGCACAGATCTAATTTATGTGTTATGCATTATAAACTGTTTTCTTATGATATAGTAAGATAGGGAAGGATAAACTATCATTAAAGAAAATCATAAGGAAGAGAAAGTAGATTTACAGTACTGTATTCACAGATGCTGTGAGTTTATGTCATGGTTTACAGGATAAATATGTCAGTACCAACATCAATAATGTCTTACATGATATAATAAAACCTTGTGGATGTTATAGGTATTACTAACAAGAGACATCACAAATGAATAGATATGTGAAAATAAATTTATATTTATTTACAGGCATTAAAATTCATATGTTAGTATATTTATTGAAAAAAATGGGATCATAAGTGGTCTTGTACAGTTCAAATATGTGCTGTTCAAGGGTCAACTGAATATAGATAGGACAGTGATGATAGATGATAGAGGACATCCAAATGATAGATTGATGGCTCAAAGAAGAAGGAAAGAATGCATCCCTTTATACCCTTATACCTGGGTGTATGCCCCTGTTGACTATGGATAGAGCTATATATCCGCAGTGAGACCTTGCCCCTCTCTGCCCAGTGAGAACTTGTCCCTCATCGCCCATTGGACTTACTGACCTGATTTATGAACTTCCACATCATAGCTCTCCCTCTTCATTCTTCATCCCCTCCTGTGCACTAGTTTTAGGTATCCTGACTGCAGAAGGGGTGTGGAAGGTGATAGTGTACTGAAAGTTCAATGAGAACTGTCCTAGGTCAGGCTTTCTGGGAAAAGACTAAGGCAGAGGCTTATTGGTATCTGAGAAATGACATCTGCTAAGGGTGAGGGGCCCCCACACCCCAGGAACCAGGAGACAACAGGTGGAACTGCTGCTGCTCTGTGGGTCTCTGGTATGAGTTCCACTCCTGCCCTGAGCTCCAGACCAGGTCCTATAAAATTACAAGAATTTTCTGGATATTATCCTTGATGTGTCTCACACAGGGGTAAAATAGGAACAAAGGGGAGGAAGTCATGGTTGGGGTGAGTCAATAGGCATCATGACTCCTCCCAGAACCAGGCACTGCCTGCCAGGAAAGCGAGTGTTCAGGGGCTGCAAACAAGCCATGGGCCGCACAGCCACAGTTGGGAGCCTGTCCAGTCAGAACATCATGGTCCCTCAAGAATGGGGCATATCAGAAGGTGAAGAAGTGCTTGGAGCAGGCTTGAGCATGCTTGAATAGCTTAGCCTGTGAGTGTGGGGTAGAGAATGCTGCCCATGTGGAGAGATCCTGAGGATCCTGCATGAGTATGGAGCCTGTGGGCACCTCCCACTGAATGACCTCCCACAGACGCTGCAGTTATTATTTTCTGGGTCCAAACCTTAATTTGTTCTTCCCCTTAATTGCTGTGCAATTTTGTACAAGTTCTTTAACTTCTCAGAGTCTCAGTTCCCTTGAAAGCAAAATTTGGTAAAATAATGATCGCTACCTCACCAGCGGAGGCAAAGAGAATTAGGGTCTAGTCTCTAGAACCATCCATTAAATTTCCTTTGCTTCTCTTTGTGATTTCAGTGAGAAAGAGATTAGAAAAGCAAATGGGAGGTCTTCTTCAGGATGGGAAATGCCAGAGAGGCCAAGAAGCACGTGAGGGGCAGGGAGCATGCAGCAAGCTGCTATTACCTATGACACTAGGGCAGATCAGGGTGTGGGGTCTGCCCTGGGACTGGGTTCCCATGTGGACTGGGAAACCATGTGCACCTGGGGTAAGTCATGGTTCATAACCTATGGACTTGCAATTGCGAGGCTCGACTCAAACACAGCATAACAACAGGGCTTATTTATGAGGGAGATGTTGGTAGAGATAAAAAACTCTAAGAGTTCCTAAGAGTTCCACATGGCCACAGTCTTACCTCAGATAGTATTCGTAGTGTCTAGTAGTAGTCCAAACCAAAAACTGCCCATGAAAGATGGCGGAATCCCTTTACCAAGAGCTTGGAAATGGTGGCACACAGTGGCATCTCACAGTGGCAGCTGGTGGCTGTGCTGAGGCAACAGTAGTGACCTGAGGTGGTGCAGGAGGTGAGAACAACAGGAGACAGCTCTAGAGGTCACTCAGGCATAGACCACAGGTGTCCATCAGGCATCTGCAATTAAGTAGCTGCAGAGAGCTTTGAGAAGCCTGGTGGGCACAGGCCCTCGGTGCCCATCAAGAGGTGGTGTCAGAGGACAGACGATGATGGATCGCTCTTTGAGGTGGTGCCAGTTTTGCCACATGCAGGAGCAGTGATTGAAGATTCAAAGTGAAGACTGGAGATCAGAAAGGAGGGCCCATCTCTGGAGAGTGCATTCTGCCAGTAAATACTGAAGACAGGAGCCAAAGGTCTTCCTAAGGAGAGTGCTAGAATCTGCCTGCTGCCACCTGCTGCCCTGGCTTGTATGGATTTCAGGGTCCCTTTGCTCCTCCCCTTGCCACCAAAAAACCTGACTGACACATCAATCAGATTTTCAAAATTGGTGGGGTTTTAAGCCCCTAATCCCACCAACAAGCGAAACACAACCTATACTGGTGCCTGCCATCTTCCACTGGGTGTGGTGGTGGGTGCAGGCCAAGTAGCAGAGCTGGACACAGCCTGTTACACAAACAAATCAGGAGTCATGGAGCTCTTCTGACAGAAACACTCCATCCTTGGCACTGAGCTTGGCGGATCTTGGTCACTCAATCTCACCAGCACCACATCCAAGGTGCTGAGCAGAAGATCCATCAGGCATCCTACTACAGTGCACACCCTTACCCAGTCAGGGCTACAATCCTACTCCATGGCATTTTGATCATGGTTGAAATTTCTGGGGTGCAGTCTTTAGCCGAGAGGAGCAATCATTTTGCAAACCTGGCAAGTCTGCTGTTCATTCTGCACTTGTTGGGTTTTCTACCAGGAACATTGTTGGGCAGAAGTGATTTGTGAGGAAAAAACATGAAAAGGAAGGACTTGGTCCTTAGTCTTAGTCCAAGTGACTCTAGTATGGTCTTAAGGGACATTCTTTTTTTTTTTTTTCTAAAGATTTATTTATTTATGCACACAAGAAATGGGGTTCAGGCCAGAGGTGTGGGGGAATGAGACGATTCACCAGAGACAAAGTGGGGAGCAGAACAGCCAGATCTACTGAAATACACCGCTGAGGCGAGCAGTGGGTGAGACAGGAGAGGTTCACTGTGCCATGTGGGTCACCTCCCTGGCCAGAGATTGAACTCATGCTACCACGGTTGCAGATAGCATCATAGTGCTGCACTTTAACCTGTTGCACCAACAGGGAAACCCCTTATGGGGTATTTTTACTAATACAATCCTTGGGAATTCACCAAAGAATATTAGGATAAGTGTTTTGTAGTAAAAAGTAGTCAAGGTAGGACTTCATGTTTTTGAGAAGAGGAAAAATGAAAGTGGATAATACCAAAATGAGCTGTAAACTAAGATTCAATCTAAGCCAGAGGAGAATACTCACGCTGGCCGTTTGGAAGGGTGTGGTACCTCAACACCCACCGAGCTGCGCAAGGAAAACTCACCACCTCTGCCCTATGGAGGATAGGGGCGAGGGTAGGTGCTTCATTTCTGTCATGTTGTTGTGGTTATGGCCTCATGTCCCTGAAGGTTCAGGGCTCACAGAGTCACCTCAAATGCTGTCAACATGTACACTGTACACTGTTGTTTCAGATTAGAGTCACGGTTTTCAAATGGGTTCTTTATTATTAAATTGTATCCTCTCAAACTTCATTTGAAATATAATCCCTAGATAAATGAGCTTTCCTAAGAAATAAATGTTGTTGTTTTTTTTATGTTCACCACCAAACAGTAGTCCTTGTTTTGTTTGGCCTTTAAAATATTTCTTGAGGTTACAGAGACTTTTATAATATATTGTAATATGAATTATTTAGAGTGATTTTAACTGTTGTTGACTCATGTTCATTAGTTTCTGAAAAATGAGCAGTATGAACAATTCGGGCCAATATAAGCACCTTTCTACTTTTACTGATGGTATGAGAGTCATTCGAGTAGCTCAGTCCAAATATGCACAAGGATGACTCACCACATTCAAGAGACACAATGGGGCTCAGTGTTCACACAAATAAGTATGATGTGGGCTCAGCCCCTTACATGTGCCCATGCACAGAAAGGATGGCATGGCCGGATAAGAAGCCTGGGCTTTAGAGTGGCATGCATGGTCAGCTCCCCCAGAGGAGAGCTGGGTGGAGGGCTTTGGGAAGAGACAGGCTTCCAGGGGAACATGTGAGAGAGTAGGGTCTTGAGAAGCCCCAAGGAGTAAAGATAGTTGAATCTTAAAGACAGCTGAAGAAGGAAGGCGAAAACTACAGACCTGCAATGGGATGAGCCAGATAGGCCTGAGTATCATGCCCATGGCTGTGTGTCCTGGCCTACTCATCAAACAGTTTGGCTCACCTGTGTGTTCATCTGGCTGACCACAGAGCCTGACTATTTGTTCCACCGTGAATCTGAAGTTGTTGTGAAGGTGTCTTTTGGATGAGATTGACATTTAAGCCAGTAGACACTGATAAAGCTGTTTGCTCTTTGAAACTTGAAATCTAATCAGGTAAAAGTATTTTTTAAAGATGTATTTATGCATACAAGAAATGGGGTATGGGCTAGGGGTATGGGGAAGTGGGTGGGAGGATTCATAAGATAGAGTGGGGAGCAGAACAGCAGATCCATTGAAATGCAGTGCTGAGGAGAGCAGAGGCACAGGGCGAGACAGAAGAAGAGGGGTCTGCTGCGCCAAGAGGCTCACTGATCTGACCCCCCTGATTCGTGCTGCAGTGGCCGCTGAGAGCGTCACAGTGTTGTGCTTAACTTTCTGAGCCACCAGGGAGGACCCAATTAGGTGAACATTTTAAGAGAAACAACAACAACAGCTGGGTTTTCCTAGGCCAACAGGTTTGAACTATGTGAGCTGGAAGAGACTTGCAAGAAATGGGTTCCAGAGAGATTAGTCGACAGAAGAGCAGAGGACTGAGGGTGGAGAGTACACAGAGGAAGGGTTACCCAGGCCGTGCCAGGTATGGTGAGGAGTGATGACAAAGGTAAAATCCAAAGCACACGGTACAAAAAAAATACAACAAACCTGGAGTCCTCAGCATCCTCATAGGTTGTCTGTAACTGCCTCTGACTGTAGCGCTAAAGCCATAGAATAAAAGCACTTTGGGGTTAATTCTAGACGGGGAGGGCTGGGGAGCTTAGAGAGGGAAGGAAGACTCTGGGGGACAGGGTGGAAAGTGCCTCTGCTCCATGAAAGTTCTGGATGGAGAAACAGCTGACTTCCTAGGGCTACCATGCGGAGACCCCTTATTCCTGAGCAAGCTTGCCCTGCTGCACCCCACTACCTGGAACTAACCACGTCTTTGCTTTCTGGGTGCCGGTGCTGATTCTGTTCCTGCTGGCTTTGCTTTATTTCCTACAATAAATTCCCATCCCATGCAAACTCCTTCAGGAAGCCAGCTCTGTGCAGGAGATGGGCTGTAATCTTGGCCTCATTAACTGATCAGCTGAGTTATCTGAAGAAAACATTTAACGTTGGCCTCAATGCTCTCAGGTAAAAATAAAGAACATGGGTTGGGTGATACTTATGTCCTCTTAACTTTCAAGTATTATACATGCTTTGTTACTGCTGGGAGACAAGCCATTTTTTTTTTTTTAAAGATTTATTTATTTGTGCATACAGAACTGGGGTACAGGCCAGAGGCTCAGGGGCGGTGAGAGGCTTCACCAGAGACAGAGTGGGGAGCAGAACAGGCAGATCAACGAAGTACACTGCTGAGGGGAGCAGCGGGCGGGTCAGGAGAGGCCTGCCACACCATGTGGTCACCTCCGGGGCAGGTAGGAATCGAACTCATGCGAAAGCGGCTTTAGATTCTCAGTGCTGTGCTTTAACCCGCTGCGCCACCAGGGAGGGCCGAGACAAGCCATTTTGTCTGATTTTAAGGAACATGTAAACGGCCCAGTAAAAGGGCAAACTGATCAATGACCTCCCAGGGCTGCCTGAGGCGTAGAAATCAGGGCTGGTACTGCAGGCTCCAAACAGATGGGCCAGCGTCTTCTACTGGAGGGCAGTCTGGCAGTGGTTGTCTAAAATCCAGCAGCACCATCCCATATCTGGCCATGGACCCGAAGTCCTTTTGTGAATGGCCTCCTCTCTGCCACACCCTGCTGTTCCTGCTATTGTTGCTATTATGATCCATTTTTCCCTCTTTCATAAGGACCACCCTGAGGTTACCACTAGTGGTCTTCACACTGTCACCAGATGAGTCTGGGGGCGAGGGATGTCATCAGTCTGACCTGCTCTGGGCATCTCAGGTTAGCACAACCTCTTCTATCTCATCCACGGTGTGGTCTCTGTGCCTGCAAAGAAATAGAAGGAGGTGACAGAACTCCTCCTTGGTCATTTATAGATCTTGTAGCTCCTTGTTTCCAGGCAAAAATGCTCCTGGGTTAAGTGATGTGTGAAGTTCTCGATCCTGAGTTGCCAGCCCGCATCCCTGAGAACAGGAGCTGTGAATTCCTTTTATCCATTATCATCCATTATCACGTGGAAGCATTCCAGTCTCCAGTGAGGAACCTGAGAGTGCTAATGTCCATATGGGCACAAAACTAGTGACCATGAACTGAGGAAATGTATTTTTGCCTTCTTCCTCCTGTGATTGGAATTACTAATTATATCAACATGAATTAAAATGAGTCTAAGACTGAAACACTTGAGGAAAGATCTCTTGAAGTCCGTTTTTCATCACTGGGCTGAGACTAAATTATGCTGTCAAAATGCCATATTATTTCAAATTAGCCAAATTAATTAATCTAACTCAGTCCTTGGCTGTATTAATCATCTGTTTTAGAATTTTATTAGAGAAAGAACGTGACTTTTTCAGCTTAGTGTGTGTGGATGAATCTCAGTGACAGGTGGCTTTTCTTCTCCTCAAAGCTGGTATTTTAAAATCTCTGCAGAAATAGGAGTTCCCCAAACACACTAATATTAAGTCTCACTGTTACTTTTTATAATTTTGTTTGCATTTGAAATTATTTAATTTCCTGTTCCTCAGGTTACAAGCAATAAATGGTATTTTTTCTTTCTTGAGCATTTAGATGTGTTAAAAAGATTGACTTGTATACACCTCCTTTTTCATGCTGTTTCTCTTAAAATACCAGAAATCCAAATTTATAGGCTTAAGTTAAGATTTCTGGTAAACTAATTTATGGACTGCAGGAATTCTAGATTCTCCAGAAAGTGCCTAAAACTGAACTAAGACCGCTTTTTGTCTCAATGGAACAGACCTGGGATCATGGACTTTTTTCTGCTCACTTCACAATTATTCACTCTGCACTTATAACCTTGATTTGCTCCTCATGGCTTATCAGAAAATGCTATCTGTGGAAAAATACTGACTTATAATACTAAAGTGATAGGAATGAATAAGAAGAAGCTCCATGCTAACCCACTTAACGCCACTTTCATTTTTACCACCATCATATATTGAAGCTAGGTGCTCATGTTCATGGAAATCTCCTCAGAACTGAATGGCAAGATTAAGAGAAAAGCAAAGAGTTGCTCAGTCATTGCTCTTCCAGAACTCTGAGTTTCTAGGTGATCAGGTGAGGTCAGGCCACCCCTATGGTTTCCTTCACCCTCCCTCTCTTGGCCTGCACGGGGTGTGGGGGTGCCCATCCCAGGCAACTACTTCCCCCAGCTGGGAACCCCAGGAGGGGCATGAGGTGGGGGGCGGTTAGCAGCAGCTTTAGGCCAGTACCCCCAGGCACCAGTGATTAAAAGGGGAGGGATGCCAAGCCAGGAGCCCTGACCCCTTTCTTAGATTAGCTAATACCTTGGACAAAATTCTCTAGATCTCAGTTTACTCAGAATGCATGCTTTAGGCTTAGCCACTGATTTTGCTCTGTAGGACTTGAGAAGCCTGTGAAGAAAGTACAATTTCTCAGCTGTCATTCTTCTCAGCCCTCACACTCATAGGAAAGCAGCAACAGAAACCTTGGCTAGCTCCATTAGCATCTCTGTTAATGACGCTAATGAGGACAGTTTGAATTTGTTTGACAGGTTTCCTGGAAGGGACCCAACTTTTATTATTATTGCTCATTTCTGCACTTTATATTCTGGCCAAGACCCAGTCAAGAAGTGGAAAAGTACTGTGAGAAAGGGTGCCCTTGTGGGGTCCCTGGCGTGGCTGAGTACAGGAAGTACAGCAATCTAAGGGAAAAACATGTTTACATATTTTTCTGGATGTGCATCAATATCGTTCTTACAGTCAGGAGGGTTGATGTTTACTGAAAGGTTTGAAATGAGGCTCAAGTTACTGAGCCATATTAGGTTTCTCCAAATTGGTTCGATTGCCACCCAAGCGGTTCCTGTCAGAATTGGGGAATCAGACTCCTTTCCACTCCCCAGAGGCCACGAGGAAGGCAGTTCTGGGAGGCAATGTCTGGAACGGGGAACTTGCAAAGTCTAGTTAACAAGCCAACTTCAGTTTTCCCCATGAGTGGTCAATGTTTGTCTGGGCAAAGACCGGGTTATGAAATCTGTATACATCAAAAAGTATTTGGGATTTTGATTAGTTTATGACAGAAAGAGTCTGAAGGTGCCTTTTTACTGCTCCTTGACAGTAGGATCTAGAGTGATCATAAAAGGAATTATCCTAACAAAGCAGTACCTGCTCTCAACTTTCTTTTAATCAAGAACATTCACATTTATTTTACATAGCTTATAACTTTTACAAGTACTGGACCAACCCCAAATGTTCTGGGTACTTTTGTTCCTAATTCTGATCCAGACTTGTGAGTGACTTTCTGCACATGTTTTCTTATACTTATTTTAGTCATGCTTCAGATATATTTTTGAGGAAAGCATTAGTTATGAGACTGCATCATTGCTTGATAACTCCTTCATAAACCAAGGCAAACATTCCAAAGGCATGTACAAAACACATGCTTCCCGAAGAATGAGGGCCCACAATATTTATTGTGTGTGAAGTAATACTTCACTGAAAGTAGTATTTTGGAAAAAAAGTTAACAATTTAAGAACACTTTCACAGTCCAGACTCCTTATAGGCAACCCCATTAAAACCAAGGTGGACAGGGCTCTCCCTGGTGGCACAACAAGTTAAAGCACCGTATTATGAAGCTTTCCAAAGCCACTGCAGCATGAGTTCAATTCCTGGCCCCGGAGGCTGACCCACATAGCCTGACAGACCTCTCCTGACCTGCCTGCTGCTCCCCTCAGCAGTGTACTTCATCAATTTGCCTATTCTGCTCCCTGCTCTGTCTCTGGTGAATCCTCTCACCCACCATACCTCTGGCCGTCCGTAAGCATAAATAAATAAATCTTAAACAAACAAACAAACAAACAAACAAATAAATAAATAAAAACCCTGAGATGGACATTTTAACAGAGCCAAAAATGATCCAAATATGCTTTGCTTTAAAGGTACTAAGATTGTAATAAACTGTCTGCCTACAGTACAGTTACAAAAATACTGTGATACTTATAACACATCCTTACATTTGGCTCCTACATTTCATTGTCAAGCACCCATTTTATAAGATGACATCATTTTACTCCATCTGTTTTAATAGTATGTATTCAGTGATTTTATAAATCTTATTCCTATATATCTCCCTACCTTTACTAACTATTGGTGAAAAGCAATTTAATGAAGGGAACAGACAACTAATGTGTCTACCTTTAAGACTTTATTGTCAATGCATCTAGAAGTAGGACAATTTCTGTGCAAAAGACAGCCATCCATCACACACACACACAATTCATGTTTAGTACACATGAACATACATTATACCATTTAGGAGAGAAGCCTAGAAAAGATTCTCCCTCACAGCCTCAGCAGAGAACATTTCCACTGACACCTTGATCTTGGACTTCCAACTGTAGACAATAGACTGCTGTTGTTGAAGCCAACCAGTCTGCAGCACAGTGTTATTGCACTATGACCACTAGCAATTAAAGAGGTGGGAGAGGAGAGAAGGATTTCAGAAACTGAGAAGCATCAGCTTCTGGCATCACCAGTAGTCTCCTATGGTGAGTGGTTTGGTGCCCGGCTCCAATTGAACGCCCCAGCACAACAGCTGGGTCAATGCTGTCTTCTTAGCCTGCTATCTGAGACAAGTTTGGGCACTTAAATTTCCCAGTTAATCACAAAATATATAGCTGAATAGCTGGATGAAGAGGTTCATAGCATGAGAACAGAAATGCCCTGAACAGGAGTTCCCATGGAATTTGTGTGTGTCACTCTTCGAGGACATGGATACAGCCATCAACCTGGAAATTCTTTGAATACCTTTATTTAGGGATTTTGTGTGAGTTCCATTCGGTAATTATGGTTTGAATACACTTTTAGTCATTGGTAACTGATTAACTGATTCAATCTCCAGTCCCTCTCCTTTCCCTGGACTTCAGAACTCCGGGGGTGGGTTTGAAAGATCCAGCCCTCTTCCCCCTTCATTGGCACTCCTAACAATTTCCCTCTCCTCTGAGGGGCTTTCCTAAAGTCACCTCATCAAATTAAACATAGGTGTGACTGAAGGGACTTTTTCTGAACAACTGAAAACACTCTTTCCACCTTTATTTCTGGTGAGTCACAACCACACACAAACATATTGTAACAAATGATGCTCGTAGTTATCACTTAGGAAATTGCAAGAGTTTTAGGAACTCTGCCCAGGTGTGAGGAACACAGACCCAGTTATATCTTACTTATTATATTGTAGATATATATTTGACAGCCAGTGCTGCTCAGTGACAAAGCAGCTAAAAATGTGGTTGTGTTTCCCCAAGAATGGAATGAGAACTGAAGGTCATGTTGCTATTATTCTAGAACTGAATTTGAGGCATAAATATTCCCAAACCCTTGGGGTGGGATGGTTGGTTACTTACAATTGGAGACAGGTTAGCAAGCCAAACTTTCTAACTTTTAAATTAAGGAAACTCCTGAGATTTTGGTGTCTATGCTAATTAGTGTTTTGTTTGATTTTTTTTTTTTTGTGTGTGTGTGTGTAGCCATAGAGCTGCTATGAGTGAAAGCCAAAAGCACAGTTTCATCTTTTGTGCTATTGCACTACAACTTGCTAGATTTGCAATTGGTCTAGCTATTTAATGGGTAAGAACCAAGATAGAATCTTTTGTCCTTGCAGGTAGCCTTTGTCCTAAAATTCATTGGGGGCGTTCTCATCAGTCACACCTGCCCTCCTTTCTCTGATGAGTCTTTAAAGAGCATTTTATTTTAGTTTTCTCTATTTTTTTAATTTAAGACAATTTTAATAGTAGTTTTTCATAAAAGCAAAGTAGAAGGTACATATGGAAAAGGTTTTCCATATATACCTTTCTATATGGAAAAGGTTTTCCATATATACCTTTCTTCTACATGTGCACTGCCTACCCCGGAATCAACAACATCCACCAGTTGATGAACCTACCTTGACAACATCACCCAAGCCCATAGCTGACATCAGAATTCACTCTTAGTGTCTATCTTCCATGGGCTTGGACAGATGTGTAACGTCATGTATTCATTGTGATAGTGCAATACAGAGTAGTTTCACTCCCTTAAAAATCTTCCGTGAGGCCCTCTCTGATGGCACAGTGGGTTGGAATGCTGCACTGCGAAGCTAAGCCAAGCGGTGGCCATTTTAGTGCTAGTTCGATCCCCGTCCCAGAGCTGACCCACATGGCGCAGCAGACCTCTCCTGTCTTGCCTGCTGCTCCCCTCAGCAGTGTACTTTGTCGATCTGTCTGCCCTGCTCTCAGCCCCTGTACTTCTGGCCTGTACCCTGTGTGCATAAATAAATAACTCTTTTAAAAAAATCCGTGTCCCATGCAGTCATCCCTCCTGCTCTCTAATCCTTGTCGATCATTATCTTTATACTGTTACATTCTTTTGCCTGTTCTAAAAATGCTATGTAGTTGGAATGGTACAGTATTTAGTCTTTTCAAATTTACTGCTTTCACTCAGAATAAACTGTAGTTCAGAGACATTCTTAGGGGAGGAGGAAGGAGAAGGATCAGGACAGGAGTGTGAAGAGCATAAGGGGCTATGGTGATGGTGCATGGGTGAATTGGGGGTGGAAATTTCATGGGGAAACCATACAGTGTACAAAAATGAAGACTGCTGTAATGAATATCTTAAAAATTAAATACACACACACACACACTTTTAAGTTTCTTATCTTTTCATGACTGGATAGCTTGTTTCTTTTTAAGAACTGAATAATATCTCATTGTCTGGATGCATCACTGTTTTATCTATCTATTCACCAACTAAATAATATTCTGATTGCTTCCACATTTTGGCGATTGTGCTTGTAGTGGCTCTAATGAGGCTTCTTATTTATTAAAGACTAACTTGCCTGGCAGAGTTACCAAGAGGAGGAAATCAATAACATGTCCCACTCATGCCATGTGATCTGCATTTGGAGTTCATCCATGGTACAGGGGTGGGTTCACAAAGCTCTGCATTTCTGAACTGTGGATAACACACTCTTCTGGAATGTGGTAGATGCATATTTTTCTCAAGAAAACTGGTTTTAACTGATGACATACAAGACACTTTTAACTAATGTAAGAGTCAAGAGACTATAGTTATTCAAGAATAGATCCTGAAGATGCTAGACCAAGTTGGGCAAAGCAAATATAGGCACAGGGCTGGATTAAATCAAAGGAGCTTTTCCATTGTGATAGTTTGAATAGAGAAAAAATAATTCTAAGAATGATTTCATTTAGGTACCTGAATCTTGGAATCAATGATAGCCCACACAAAATATATGTCAGTTACCAGAAGCTTCTTTATGTAATATAATACAAGATCAAGATTTTTTAGAGTAGGACAATTGCAATTTCTGTACTGCCCTCATTCTATCCTGAAGATGGACCCACAAGACATTCATGCTATTCAAGATTTATGGCTGAGGAGCAAGGAGAGAGGTCAAGCTTTTAAAAAATATTCTTTAGAGGTTTTTCTGATGGTCAGAGGTAGGGTTGGTAAAGGGGTGCTGCTGATGAAATGGATTGCCTGATGTCATTAGGGGATGGGGCCCCAAGTGGCAGAATCAAGAGCAGAACTTAACCATAAGTGGTGAGGAAGCCAAAGCCTCTAATATCAGTAGCAAAATTAAAAATTAGTGAGAATGTTTTCACCCTTACAGGCTTTTGGTAGTGACCAATAATTAAAGGCAAAGTCACACTTAATTGTCATAAATGAAATGATTTTGTCTGACAAGCTGATGTGCATTTTGAGGCTATGGGAGATGGCCCTCACTTTCACTCAAATTTCAGGCCTGAGTCAGCCACAGACTATCGGCCATAAGTATGAGGAGAATCTGAAGCAACATCAGACACAGCTAAGAATAGTCTTTTTCACCTTCCTTAAGCAGACCAGCAAGTCTTCTCCAGGGATAACTATCTGTGAAAGGGACAGCTTTGGAGAATTAGAGAGGTAGACCCTGAGTTAATACTAACCTATAGGTACCCCAGATCCATCGGAGTATGGGCTTGTGGAAGACCAGATGATAGAGCAATTTTAAATTATGACCGTCTTAGTAAACTCTCTCTGGAGACCTTAGAAAAGGCCTCCTCAGCCATCCTCAGAAGCTCTGCATTTCTGAACTGTGGATAACACACTCTTCTGGAATGTGGTAGATGCATATTTTTCTCAAGAAAACTGGTTTTAAAAAGTGGGCAAGGAACCAGATGTGGTACTATGATCTACAACATTGTGTCAGCAGCTGAACTTATGCTGATGGAGAGGGTGGGGATAAGATTCACGGCCATGATTTCTTCCCCACTCGGAATATCTTCACAGAACTTGACTTGAATTCTCAAACTTCTCTTGGTGTTTGTTTGTTCCATTTTTGTCTCAGGTTTGTTAGGATATAGACAAGAAAATCTAAAAAAGTTGAAGGAAAGAATTTTTAAGGCTCAGTTGCTTGGAACAGTAAACAAACTGCTTAGTTTAAAAAGGTATTGGCCCACCTCTCAGATTCGACAGATTCCAAAATGGTGTAACTGGAACCACTAGGGAGATATTTTCTTTTCTTTTTCTTTTTTTACTTTTAATTTGGAGAAAAAGAAAGAAGGAATAAATCAGTATGGTTTACACTTTTAAAATATGGTCACCCAGCATTGAATGTTGAACCGAAGGTGAAACCCAAGCTTAAAAACTTCAGCCTTAGAAAGAGCTCCTACATAGTGCTTTTCCTCAAACACTTTGGAAAATATCCAAGAGGTTACCTTTCATTTTTTTTGTGTGTTGTGATATGAAAAAATAAGGCTCCAGTAGGTCTAATACAGAAACACATATTTTAGAAGATTATCTTAAGTTTTACTGGTTCTCGAGTTTTTCAATTTTAGTAATTAGATATTAAAAATATTCACATGTTCCTGCCCTAGGCTTTCTGCCAAATAGGGTAGCCCTAACTAACAATTAACGTGGCCTTTCTCAACCACCTGCTTCTCTGTATCCTTAATGAGGCCTAGTCTTCAACTACTGCTCTGCACCCAGACCCCTTTGCCTTCACCCAGCTGTTCTGCGTTCCATCCCACCCACCCCACTTACTTGCCCAAACCCATCAGCTACAGAAGCCAGTCGAACTGGTTCCCCAATCCCTTTACTCCTCACCAGCTGCTAAAAAAAAAAACAACAAAACAAGACACTTAACCTTTCTATAATTAGTTTTATAGAAACTGGAGATAACCTCACTATCTAACAAGATTAACAGGCAGAAAGTGAAACAAAATATGCTATGTTTCTGCAAAATGACTAACCCAGAATGTATGTCCCTGTGCTTTCCAATACGTTTGTTTTTACTTTTAGTAGGTCTGGAGATATAGGCCTGGAAAAGTAAGTTTAGAATAGGTAGTCGTAATAAAGTATTCTAGACAAGGTAGGTCTAATAAAGGTAAGCCTAGCAGAAGGTTCCTCTAAAGACAGAGTCCTCAGAGACAAAGTTTGTGTCTATTTACCAGCACTTAACACAGAGATATCACAAGTCATTGCTTCATAAATACTTAGGAAATGAGCTAAGGAAGATGAAAAATTCCATTTGGACGTTGAAAACTGTATATGGCCTTTAACAGAAATGACCGTGGGAGGCACTCCCTGGTGGTGCAATGTGTTAAAGCATGGATCCCCGGCCTGGAGGTGACCACCCAACACGGCAGACCTCTCCTGACCTGTCCTTTGCTCTCTTCAGCAGTGTACTTCATCAATCTGCCTGCCTGTTCTGCTCCCCACCCAGTCTCTGGTGAATCCTCTTACCCCCTGCACCTCTGGCCTGTACCCCAGTTCAGTATGAATAAATAAATAAATAAATATCTTTTTTAAAATGACCAGGCATTGTACAAAAATGAAGAGTGGAGCCATACATTATACAAAAATAAAGAGTGTTGTAATGAATAAAATTAAAATATATATATATATATATATAGCTTCTTGAGCCTTAATAAAATTAAAAAAGAAACGATAGTGGAGCATTTTTCTAGCCTAGAGGTCCATTGCCTAGTAATTCTATGTTAACTCCTTCTTAAAAGATATCCAGATTTTTTTTTGACTGTTTAAAAGCAGTGTTCTCATGGCAATAGGTCACCACAAGACTGAATGGAAGACTTGTAGTGTCTACATGTTTCTCTTGCAGTGTAACTCCCTCCCCTTTGCTCCTGGGACAACACTAATATTTCACCGAGAGACACACCCTACTTTCAGCTGTGTGGTTGAGCTACACTATCCTACCCTAGGTCCAGTCTTGGTGTGAGAATACCATGCTAGTCACTAGACAAGAGAATGGCCTCTGAATAGGGCCATGACCCAACTAGAGACAACCATATGGTGAGAAGAATTTTAGAATTTCTACAAAGAAACACTTCTCTCAGCTGAGGTAATGACTGGAGGAGAAACTTGTAGGTCCGGGGGAGGTGGGAATATGGGGATATCACTAGAAGGGGAATTGAGTCTATAGGGAATAGGCAGAAAAAAATTGCTAGGACAGTGAAGGCAGAAAGAATAGGTTCTTCGGTTACTTTTTTTAAACTTTGTGCTTAAACTTTATTCAAACATAAACCTAGCAAGGGACTTATTTATGCAAGCCACTAAGTCTTCCTTTTTAATTTGATGAGAATTGGGTAGTCTGTCACTTGTAGTAGAAGAACTCTTGTTTATAGTTCCCATAAAGGGCTTATGCCACCATTAGGCACTGTTTCCTTGGCTGTTTGCCTGAAGTAGTTCCTCATCCTTGTCAACCAGTGACAACTGTGTTCATTGTTCATGGCGTCAAGGTGGGCAATGAAAGCACTCAGATCAGGGAGGTTCTGGAATTGGGAAGAGAGTCTGAGGGATTTGTTTACCCTGGGCAGCCTCAACCTTGCCTTTTCTATGTTATGATTCTTGCTTCTGTCTTCAGTATGCTAAAATCAAAATTTCAAGTGGGTAAAGTTATTTTACTTCAAAATATATCCTCCAGAGGACACAGTGGGATACAAATTTTTTTGGAACATACATGTCTAGTGACATACTTTCATGGAGCTCAATAGCTGCTGTGGAGAGCCTTTTGGAATGGAAGAGGTTATATAGCTTCTTTTAGCAAAATCTCCCAAAATCAAAAAGTGTTTTATACTTGATGGTATACAGTAAACCCTAAAAAAAGCTGCTTGGAATGGATTATAACCTGAAAAGACCAAAGCCAATGGAGAGTTCATCACTGTGTTCTCAGAATAGCATTGCCAGCTGAATTGATCTCTGCGGGGACTCGTCACGGTACCTTCCTAAGGCTATTTCCCCGGTAGATTTCTCAGGGTTTCACTAAGGATTATATTAGATCATATTATACCTTCAACCAGGATCATTTTCACTAAGCACTGTGCAGGCAGGGAAACTGTGACATTAGGATGCCGTTATCATGCTGACATTATTCACACATACACTTTTAATGAATGGATGAGAAACGAATTCACACTTCATCTTCACTGGATTGCAATCAGGAACAATGGAAGTGCATGGTACATTTTTAAATACATGAATGCTCATAAATGATCTTTCTTTTTTAATCAAGAGTGATTAATTATAAACATAATAAGACATAGTACTATATTTCAAATATTGACAGACCAGGGACAATTTTACTTAGTAACCTAAGTTACTCAGGGCTTATTATACGATTGCATCTGGAACCCTGTGATGAGTGAAGTACACAGGATAAACATTCTGAGGTGTTGTGTGCAATGACTAGCTAACATAGAGAGGAAATGGATATTGTTACAACAGAGAAGGTCAAAGAAATTTTACAGAACAATTGCAAGGATTGCCAATGAGAATTCAGGGTTATCTCAAATTCCTGGAGAATGAGAGCAGGGCAGATAGAGGGGCATTAGAATCCTCTACATAGAAGCATTCTTTCCTAGTGCCAGAACCTCAACAACTTCCTCTCAACCCTGATGACTTTGTTGAACTCTGGTTCATGTGTCCAAAGTCAGTCAAAAAACTTAAGTACCCACTAGAGACTTGGGATCGACTAGAACCTTAAGTCTAAGAGCTCCAAACTAAGCTTTTGCTCCTCTCTGCTTTTTCGAATCCTTATTAAAGATGCCTCCCTTCACAAGTCCAGTACACAATCAGTTCTCCACAACTCAGAACCCCAATGCCTTTTACAGTTTTGCTATCATTTGACTCCACAAATCAAGTGCCTGCTGAGTCCTAAGAATTCTACACCTATAAATTCTATGACATGCCTTTTATTATTGATTTCTTTTAATAATTAGAGGCATAATTTGTGATATTTTGGTGGTGTCATTTTTCCATTATTTTCCTTCCCTAACTTAAATTTGTTAATATGAATTTATATGTAAATATAAATTATAGAATACTCCAGAAAAAACAGCTTTAATTACCCTAGATTATTTCCATTCTTGAAAATAAGGTATGTGTGCATGTTGTCTCTGTATTCACTTGTTTAGCAAATTATGTCAAGATAACATCTTGTCTAACTTTCAAACAACTTCCTTTTGTGAATTCTGTAAAATGTCTGAATAGTTATTCACACGATTCTTCCTACATGTACAGAGCTTTTATCCTTGCCTTTTTTTCACTTGTTCAAGCTGGAATGTGCTTTCTTTCCATTTTGTTTTTCATTCATCTGAATTTCTAAGCTTTTTACAATGGGAGTCCAAATTCAGGCTCTTCTATAAGCCTTCTTTGGTATTTTTCCCCAATCATGATAGAATATATTGTTTTTTTTCCTTTGACATATCAACACACTGATAAATTACATTTTAAAAGTACTTAATATTCACTATCAATTCTACCTTTCTATGTGGTTATTTCTTTTTGTTTTTAAACATTTCTTTACTTATACATACATAACTGGGGTACAGGCCAGAGTTGCAAGGGGGATGAGAGGATTCACCAGAGACAGAGTGGGGAGCCGAATAAGCAAATTGATGAAGTATACTGCTGAAGGGAGCAGCAAGCTAGACAGGAGAGGTCTTGTCTCACCATGTGGGTCACCTCCCTGACTGGGGATTGAACTCATGCTGACGCAGCTTTAACCTATTGTGCCACCAGGGAGGTCCCTGATGTGGTTATTTCTATAAATTCTTCAGGAGCTGAAGGATTGTTTTTTAGTCCTCACCAAAGCAACTAGCTCAACACATGACACTTAGATGATGCTCATTTAATGTTACAAAGCATATAGTTCATTAGGTTGCACATAGTAAATGCTCACATAGATATAATGAAATGAATTTTTAAAATCTGGAATATATGAATGTTATTAAAATAATGTATGTATATATTATATCAATATAACTGAGTGCAGATTTCACTGAAGATCTATGAATGACCAAGCACATTTGAAGACACTCAGACTCCTTAGTCATGGGGGAATGAAAATTAACACAACAATGAGAGACCCCTGTGAGATACACACTATAACAACTGCAATAAAACAGGCAGACTATCACAAATGTTGGTGAGGATACAGAGAAGTTTGAATTTCTCATAGACTGCTATAGGAATATAACTTGTACTGCCACTTTGGAAAAACAGTTTGGCTATTTCTTAAAAGTTAAAATAAATTTTTTATAAAACCCAGCAATTCTAACCCCAGGAATCTACCCAAGAGAAAGAAAAAACGTATGTTTACACAAAGACTTGCATGCTAATGTTCATTGCAGCTTTCCTCATAATAGTCCCCAAATGGAAACCATCCAAATGTCCATCAACTGGTGAATGGATAAACAAAATGTGCAATATCCATATAACAGAACATTATTTGGCAATAAAAAAAATGAACTACTTATACTAGCTACAATTCGGATGAACCTTGAGAACATTATGATTGCTGAAAGAAGTCAATCACAAAAGACCACATGATATGTGATTCCTTGTGTATGAAATTTCCAAGGAAAGGCAAATCAATAGAGACAGAAAATAGGCTTTTAGTTTCATGGGGGTGGGCTGAAGAGAGACTGAGAATGGGCAAAGGAATCCTTTTGTGAATCTAAAATTGGATTGTGCAGCTGGTTTTACAACTCTGTAAATTTACTAAAAATCATTGAATGTTACATTTAAATTGGGTAAATTTTATGGTATGTAAATTAGATCTCCATAAAGCTGTTAAAAGAATAATTGGACTTCCAGATCAGTCAACTTTTATCCATTGGGAAAATAAAATGAAGCCTGGCTTCTTTTAAACACTGTTCTAGCAGAAAAATGCTCAAGTACTACAAAGTGTAAAATACAAAAATTTGCCTAATTGTAGTTTATTGTTTTTTGATAGGGTAGTTGTTTGAACTAATGTTAACAAAACTGGAAAGAATATCTTGTTTATAGAAACCACTGCAATAGGAATAAATTTTAAAGAGTAATAACAATCATTGCTTTTTTAATCAGCAGTTTTATAGACATCTTATATTTTTAGCAATTAGGTTAGAAAGGATTGCTTTTATTAAGACTTTATTGGATCTGAGCAGTTCGTTTGGTCACATAAATTGTCAGTACATTGCAGTCTTGTATGGATTAATTATTCACCCCAAAGTCTATTAGCAAATATTTACCACTTATAGCCTAATTAAAATTGAACTCAGGCTACTATTAAATAGAGGTCATTCGAAAGATCTTTTCAAGAAAAGCATAAGCTTACTTCCAGAAGAATTGCCAAGACAGTGAAACTTAGAAGGACGTTATTCAGCGATCAATGGGACATTTCAGGGTACTGGTGGTGTTCAGTCCTCATTGGTCCATCATTGTTCATTCTTTAAAAGATTTATTTATTTATGCATACAGAACTGGGGTACTGGCCAGAGGTGCAGGGGCAGTGAGAGGATTCACCAGAGACAGAACAGGGAACAGAACAGGCTGACTGATGAAGTACACTGCTGAGGGGAGCAGCGGGAGGGTCAGGAGAGGTCTGCCGTGCCATGTGGGTCACCTCCAGGGCCGGGGAGGAAACTTGCACTGAGGCGGCTGTCCTAACCCATTGTGCCACCAGGGAGGGCCCGTTATTGTTCATTTTAATCAGGTATTGTATTCATTGCTATTGGGTGACAGCAAAAATCTGAAAAGAGCAAAGTAGGTTTGCAGGTGGTAAAGAGTAGAGCAGCACTTGTTAATCAAACAGAACTGCTATGAATGTAGATGGTGTCATTTCCTTTGAGGAAAGCTTGTCTTCCCCTCTTAGCCTGTCTTTTTGAGCATGTCACAGGGCGATTGTGGTGACATCTTCCGCCCTAGGAACTGCAAATTCTGGAATGAGCTTAGAGGTGTCTCTAGAGGAGACTATCACAGCACCTGATAGTGCATCATTCTCAAGGATATAAGAAATTGTCCATTCTTCTTCTTTACTTGTATACATTTCTGAGCATTTCTGTTCTTTTTTTTTTTTTTTGGTAACTGTCATGTTACCTTACATGCCTGCAAATTTGATAATAAATTGTTCTGTGATAAGTTGCTTGTCTCTGTACAGAGGAGCTTTTGGTCAGGAGGATTATTTCCCCAATACTACATATTTATGTTAGAGAAAGACTAGTAAGATTTCAACAAAAGAATCTGTATTATCTCCTCCAATGCCATCAGACAGTGAAAGTTGCTTTATTTATTTTATTTAACAAGTATTTATTGAGTTCTTTTTAATTAAAGATTTATTTTATATATTTTGTGAGCTTTATATGTATATATTTATATCATTCTTCATTTTCATACACTATATGCCTTATCCACTCATGTTTGGCACCCAAGGACTTTCCACCACCAGTTCACCAATGCATCATCACCATAGTCCTTTGAGCTTTTTCCCACCCATTTGGAAGCCCCTTTAAATTCATGTCCTTAATACCATAAAAGCAGCCCTTGCCAAGTGTGCTAATCAATCTCTCCAACCTCCTTCCTGGCCTGCTGAGAAGCAGGACCTCCTTTCTCCTTTGCCTCCCCTGCTGACCCAAGGGCAATCTAGAGGAGGCCATCATAGTCGGTTCCTGTATAACACAAAGCTTGTACTGTTGATGAGCTAAGGAGAGGTGTGGAAATTTCCAAACCACTGGCCAGTAGTTATTTTCCTTCTTCCTTTCTGAAATGCAATTTCATGAAAGTCAGTCTTATTGTCAAATTCTGACTCATCTTATTTTATACAACAGCTAGTCATTGGAAAAGAATCTTAGAACTGAAAATAGTCGTAAAAAATCAAATGCCAACAACTTAGAAAAGGCCTAGACACATGCAATAAGCAAAAAAGTATGGTGGGAAAGGACTATTAGGTAGGTACATGACAGGAAGGATAAATCTAGAAATTTATAGTGTAAGAGACATTATTGGTGATTTGGTAATATGGTACCAAATGTAAAGTGAGTGGCAATAATTGGAAAAAAAAAACCAACAAACAAAAAACAAGACAATGTGTCAATCATGCTATTTTTTTGCCTATCAAATTGAACATTAAAAAAATTTAGGGACCCTCTCTGATGGCACAATGAGTCAGGACACAGCACTGCAAGCTGATTGCAGCTGCTTCAGTGTGAGTTCGATCCCCAGAGCAGGAGGTGATCCATATGGCAAGGCACACCTGTCCTGCTCGCCTGCTGCTCCCCTCAGCAGTGTACTTCATGGATCTGTCTTTCTGTTCCCCACTTTGTCTCTGGTGAATCCAGTCACCATCCCTGCACTTGTGGCCTGTACCCCAGTTTTGTATGCATAAAATAAATAAATCTTAAAAAAAAAAGATTTTTTTTTGTGAAATTTTGTGAAAAATAGGTCATAATTTTTCTATTGCAGCTATAGCAAATTATCACTTAATTTAGTGGCTGAATATAGCACCACCTAGTATCTCACTGTTCAGGATTGTGGCCCAGTCATACCATTGAAATCTGTGTCTGTGGTCCTCAGAGAACCGGGGACAGCCACTGCCTTGTGCTGTCCAGCTTCCGAGCCAATAGGTGGGCTGGGTCCTTTTCAGATAGCATCACTCTTTTGCCCCCTTTTCCACTTCTAAAGGACATGGTTCAATCTGAATATACTTTTTTATTTACTTATTTTTTTCATTAGCTCCCTAGGACAGATAGATACAATGTTACTGAAAATTAATGTGCTATCTCCTGATTTTATACTGTAAATAGTTTTAATTGCATGGTTGCCCCTGACCTGGCACTAAAGTAAACTCCAAGTGAAATTTCCTTATTCTCAACTGGATAAGCACAAAAATACAATAGTGAAATTGATGTTTGAGCCTCCCTAATTGTTTTGAGTTTTATAGAGCTATTTCCCTTCATTTAAATTTTATAGAAAATTATTGATTTAAGAAAATACTCAGTAAATTGGCTGTGAAGTAAATAATCCCAGATGCTGACCTTAGCTTAGATGAGAATGTGCCTTTCTTGTGACAAGTCAGGATGATGCTGGTTAATCCTTATTGAGCAAAATGTAATAATAATAATAGTAATAAAAACCCTTGGCGCCATACCGTAAAATTATGAAACTCACCACTTAGAGCTGGGAAATCCCTTAGAGATGATTGCGTCTCACCACCTAATTTTATGGATGAAGAATCCAGTAAAATGCAGTTTCAGTTTATCCGAAAACATCTTTAATGAGCAGAGTTGCCAGGAATACTTCCCCCAGCTCAGTTCAGGGAAGGAAGTTAAAATTTCTATCACCAAGCAAATATTCACTCCTAGCACCTCTTCTGTTAGGCATGCTTCAGGAGCCCTGCTCCAATTATCCTCTCTGGGTTAAGGTAAAGCGAGGTGAGGGACGGACATGCCAGAGGCAGGAAGTGTGGGGGTTTGAGCCCAAGCAGAATGTTTTCCTGGAGTGACAGCCATTTGATTTCACTGAGATTCAGCCACAAAAGAGAAAAAGAGAAAGAAAAGACAAAACGAAGAAGAAGTCTGAATTTAAGGATACATTCTAACTTCCTTTTCCTGTACTCTTTAGTGATACTGTTAGGGGGAAAAGATGTCCTGAAGGAAATCTGCAGAGTCTTGTGGAATACACTCCCTACTCCAGTGAACTACAACTCCCAGCAATGCCTCGGAGAGAACTGTGAGGACTCAAGGGCGGAGCTAAGCAGGCATTCTGGGATTTTGGGGGATATCTAAGGGAGCCATGTAGACATGCTCTCTCTCTGGACTTCATGGCTGGTGATTTGGCTCTTGATGAACTATCAGTGTATTGGAGTTCCAAGTCAGTGGAGCTGGTAGGATGTTCTAGTTAACTTGTATCTCTCTCTATTTCCCTGGGTTGTACCTTTTCCTTTCCCCTTTGTAAATAAACCCATTATTGACCCTTTTGTGTGTTCCTGCAGTACAACTGAATTTTAAGCACACTGGTGAGGACCTACAGACAGGCAACCCAGTTCACTTTAGGTTGCCTGTAACAATACCAGCTAACTCAGAATATTATAATATTATCTTTCCATTCTGAATTCTTTTTGGAATTGAAGTTTGAAATTGCCCTCTAGAGGTAAATATTAGGAGTCAATTCATGTGGTCCATGATGTGGCCTAAAAGAGAAGGTGCCAACAGGAAGGATCACATGTCCCCTTTGGAGACCCTTGGGCTACACTGGCTGTGGCCACTGGGGTAGGTGTGGTTTTTGATGAAAGGTGCTACTCTATTGGGGTCCTGGAGCCTGGCCTCAGGCCACTTACTGTCAAACCCACTTGTCCATCATCTTGCTCAGATTCTGTATTTGTCAAGCCACATTTTGACTGTCATGTACACCACTAGGCACTGGAAGACCCACTGTCTTGTCCCACAGATGACATTATTGCAAGAAACCTAGTATCCACCTCAGCCCCTATGAGTTCAGTTGATGCAATTCTGACTTTGAAGAAAGATCCCATCAGATAAAACAGACTTCTGATCCCTCATGAAGGAAACAATCTCCCGCGGGTGGACTGACCAGTAATTGTTGCTCCTGGAGGCTTTGTCAAAGTTACCCCACAGTGTCTGTCTCATGTTAACTCCTGTAGTTTCTGTGTGTTGGGGGAAGATGTAGGTGGGCTTATAAAACATCTGAGAGGAAGGGCTGGCTGTGCAGGGGAGGCAACACTTTGCCTTTTTCCATGTCAGCCTTTCAGCAAGGCTTAAGAATAAAATTGGTATAAGACAGATCAAGAGAACACAGGTTGATTTAACAGACGCTTGCCATGACCCGAGAAAGTGGCAGAACCTAAATGCTTTTATACTAAATGGAACAAAGAGGACATTGAGGGAAAGAGAGTAAAAATACATGGGAAGACTGAAGGAAAATACAACTTATTTTAACAAAGTCTGTGAGTACAGAATTGTCTCGACCTCGGGCTCATATCCTGATGATCAGAATGTTACATTCCTCCAGGGACAGGGAGGATATCTGCCTGGGGTCTGGCTTGCTGCTTCCAGGGAGAAAAAGAGGAGGGTGCAGCCCCAATCTTGCCCTTCCTTTCTGTTCTTTTATGCACATTTAGGTCAAAGTAACCATTATATCAAATTACCAAATTTGGGGGTAACATGTTTTGCCATTCTTCAGAAGAAAAAACACAAATACCATATTTGTTGAGTGGCTTATGATTTTGCAGAGCACTTGAATTTGCCCTCCTGGTGCTCTCGTAAGATTGGGTAGGGAGGTGTTCCACTTTCCATCTGAGAAAATGTGATGCTTGCAAGGCCAGGAGCCAGACTGAGCACCCTGTTGTGTCAAATCCTAATTTAGGTATCTCCTTGCAATGAAGATTAAAATCATTTGAAACATGCCGCAACGGAGCCTAAAATAATGACTTCAGTGGTATCTACTCTCTCCAGAAGTGTTCTGGCTGACATGAATTGGCCACAAAGATGGAGAGACTGTTCTTTGGGTCTCCAGTCTTTGGGTCTTTGGACCCAAAAGCTGACAGCAATATGCTACTACACCACCAGGATGTTCACATAGAACGTCTCCATCAGGAGATCTGAGGATCCCACAGGTGACCGCATCCTCACCCCCCACCAGATGGCCAGCAAACCAGAGCTCCAGGTGTCTCCCTTTCCCATGGGCACCCAGGTGTGGTGTGGTTTCAAAGGCTTACTCATTATTTACAGATGCAATCTTCTTCAAAAATGCCAGGCAGTCCTGATTTCCTCTAGATCTTCCCTCTGGATCTTCTCAGCCTTATCTAGTAGGTTCTGACCCTTCTAAGCGTTTAAGGAGAGGAAGTGGCAATAAATGATAAGAGAAATGATGGACCAGGAGGGGAAGGAATGCACTTTCACAGCAGACTTTTCACTATACCCTTTACCCATGTAAGCAGAAATAGTAATTCCCCTTAAGTAGCAAAAAGGTGTGAGCTAGTGTTTGTCCTAGTGATAAATAAATAAATATACAGCTCCCCCAAACCCAAGATTTCACTAATTTTAAACATAGTTTGCACAGTTTATACAAAATTTCAAGGAAGGTACTAATAGCCCTTTCCCAGACATGCCATGAGAAGAATCTGTAGTTTATTAGAGGTTCTCCCATTAACTGATACTGTCAACAGGACTCCAGCTGGCTAAGTGCTAATGCATTATGAGAAGAGGCTTTGAGCTTTTCACAGACATGGTAAATAGCCTCAGTGTAACTAATTGTTGTTCATTACTGTATTGTTAAAATTGAAAAATATCAATTTTTAAAAAGGAGGCTAATCCACTACCTCTGATGCAAAATGTTTATTTGTAGGTTTATGTTTCAGACAATGTAATTGACCATTTCTGGCAAGAACTGCAGTGGAAACCATGATGATACAACATCCTGAAACCGCTGCTAACCTCTGGACCGAGATACTCAGGGTGCACTGTTGAGAAAATCTGTGGTCTTGAGGTCAAATGATGTTTCAAAATGAAAAAGACAATCAACTGACTCCACCTCTACCCTAGAAGAGATTTGAAAGTTACCCACATTCAATGAAAGGGTCATTAAGCAATATCTAAGTTCCGTTTTACATATGGAGGTTCCAATTAATCCATTTTCTTGATGTAATAATATCTGGTGTAAAGCTTGAGCTAAAGCAGGTGGCCGGGTGGAGACAGGAACAGAAGCAGTGCAGACCCACCTGCTCTGAGCCTGTAGGCATAGGCATCGTGCCCAGCAAGCAGGCAGCTGGGCATGCCACGGCCCCTCCTGTACAGCAAGAAAGCTGGTCCCCCAATGCTGGCACAGTCAGGGTATTTATAAGAGATGAACTATAACAGTAAAGGAAATTAAAAACAAACAAACAGGACTTTTATTCAAGAAAATGTTTACAGTAAGAGATAAAATGACATCTAACTTTCTAGATAATTTTTATCATTATCAACGATTATATACCATCATTGTCTGGGTTCTGGCTTCTACGGACATAATAGGTTATCCAGTGCCTACCCATAATCTTAGCATTGCTTTTCAGACAGTAAATTTCAGCTTCTCAAGCCTTGGGCTGTAACTATTAAGTTCAGTGCATTTGACTAGTCTAATGCTAGTCTCTTTCTCAGGAGACTTCATATCCGCCTAGGACTAAAACAAGCAAAAAAGAAACCTTCCTTAATTGAAATCTCTCCACTTTTGTGCCTTTCTGCTTCTGTTACAAGCTCAATGTGAAGATTTGTTTCTGTTTAGTTGTAGAAGTATGCTATAAAAAATTATTTTTCTGGAGCATCCATGTAATTATTAGCAATTATAATACTCATTATTCACATTAATTTGACTAGAAGAATGTGGCATGTTAGTGGTTAAGAATCACATATATCATATAGAATATGTGTAAAATATATCATAGCACATGGTTTTCATTTTGTTCATAACCAAATTGAGACTAGAGTGAGTTCTATAATGTGGTCAAACAGGGAGTAGGAAACTGCCTCCCCCCACTGCCACACAAACCCTGGGGATTTTTTAAAAAATATTTTATTTGTGCATACATAACTGGGGTACAGGCCATAGGTGCAGGGGTGGTAGGAGTGGGGAGCAGGACAGGCGCGGACTGATGAAGTACACTGCTGAGGGGAGCAGTGGGTGGGTCAGGAGAGGTCTGCTGCGCCATGTGGATCACCTCTGGGACAGGGATTGAACTCATGCTACAGTGGCTTTGGCTTCTCAGTGCTGTGCTTTAACCCGCTGCACCACCAGGGAGGGCCCACCCCTGGGGATTTTTAAACATTCTCCATCATACAGCTATTCATCTATTCCTCTTTCTCTTCCCCTCCTGCCTTTCCTTCCTTCCTCTCTTTTCCTTGTTCAAATTACCTTTATTAAGCTTTGTGATCACCTCAACAAAAACTCAAAATTGGTTACCTTGTCTTTTGTCCTAAGAGCTAGGTCAGGACAGGAGCCTCTCTCCAGTTAGAGAGAACCTAGGATACACATATTGAAACACATCTTAAGAGGGAAGAAGATACACAGCTGGGAGATCACTTTGGGAATGCCAGTTAGCCCTGAGGTCTGACTCAGCTTCTGGACCTCGAATCAGGGGGTTCAGTGCACAGGATCCTGGTGCAGAGCAGAAAGACTGTCAACTACACCAAGGATGACTGCTGCTCATTCTTCTTTCTTCCAGGTTATTTTTTCCCCTTTACTTTCCCTTGCTTCTCTAGCTCCTTCCCCATATAAAACTGATAAAACCCAAGGAATCATCCATTTCATAACTCTGTTAGAATATTATATTTGAATAGTACTATTAAAAAGTACTATTTTTTGACCCTCCCTGGTGGCGCAGCGGGTTAAAGCACAGCACTGAGAATCTAAAAGCCGCTTTTACATGAGTTCGATTCCCGCCTGCCCCGGAGGTGACCACATGGCGTGGCAGACCTCTCCTGACCCCCCCGCTGCTCCCCTCAGCAGTGTACTTCATCGATCTGCCTGTTCTGTTCCCCGCTCTGTCTCTGGTGAAGCCTCTCACCGCCCCTGAGCCTCTGGCCTGTACCCCAGTTCTGTATGCACGAATAATAAAGCTTTAAAAAAAATACTATTTTTTACAGGCTAGCCTGAGAACGGGACATTGGCTTTCTGAGGCTCTTCTTTATTGGTTACTAACCACCATGTGCAAGTCAGTGTTCACAGTCCAGGCTGACTGTGCCTCACTTGTTCAAATGCAAAGGCCACATAGTGGTGTGCTCGATTACTATTTGGGAGGGGCTGACGTTCTTCAGATTGAAGTGCCCTGGAGGAGCATGGAGTCAGCCCAGCAATCAGGAGCAAAACAAGCTCTTTTTTGCAGGTCACAGCCTTAGTAAACGAGTCTCACAGCTGAGCAAGCTGGTTCATCATGTCCTCACGCCCCTCACTGTCCAGGGTCAGTAGGATCACTGGACATGTTCCTACTGGTCTCAGAGGCTTGGCTCTTCTAACCCACCTTCTTGAAGAGTCCTCTGGGTCTTGGCGGATCCGATCTCCATAGAGACTCAATTGATGCCAGCTATGTGCCTGGAGCCACATAAGGGAGCCCTGCACACAGCTCAGCAGTAAGCAAGGAAGAGAGGAGGTACCCTGAGTGCTCTCCCCACCCTCTCTTTCCTCACTCTGTATTCAGTTTCTGCCTGCTGCCAGGGCTGCTGTTTCTAGCTCAAACCTCTCCTGGTGCCCAAAGAGAAACACTTCTGCCAGTCTACGGGTCTCAGGAGAGAGGAAGGGCTTGAAGAGGCTGTGGAATGAAAAGACAGTAAATGGCTGGCAGTATTTCCACGGCGGTGGCTTGTGGTCCCTGCTGCTTTGTGAAGGGTTTTGGATATAATGAGCAGCCCTCAGCCACATCCCTGAGTTGCTAGTTAGGGGTCCAATCAGACCGGCGGGCACACTGGCTGCCTTCAGTAGTGCAGCAGCCCACCTCTGAGCTCTCTGGAGAGACCACCCATACCTTGCGATTCAATCTCACCCTGCCCTCCATGCCTTCACAGAGACACAGGACCCCCCCCCCCCATGGGAAGGAAAAACTGTTTTCTGCTTCCCAGAGAGGATGCTTAGCATGCTAGATTTACTACATTATGTTAGAAGATATTGAGCTTCTGCTCAAGGATAAGCCCCTTTGAGGGAAGATCAAAGGGTTGCAGCTTTCCAAAGTGCAGTTAAATTTGACATTCTAAGAGTCAGGAGGGTAGATTAAAATAGGATTTTGCTTGCAATACATTTGGGGCCGGTTCCATGTTGCTGAGTGTTTAAACCAGCCAGAAAAGCTGGTTTATAGGAGCTCTCTACAGGAGATCTCCCCAGTGCAGCCTAAAGGCAACAAGATTCTTCTTGAGGCGAAAGTTTTGCCGACAGGAGGATGCTTTTCTTTCACTGTAGGGTGCAGGGTCCAGGGTGCAGTGCAGAATCATGCTTTTTTCTCTTTGATGATTGTGGGACAATAAAAGACTCAGTTTTGGGGAAGGAACTTGCAAATAGGTATAATAGAATATTCTGAAAAAGGGGGTAAACCACATTCAACACAAAGTATTTGAGAGAAGTATTAATGGGCCGCTCACTCCTGAGAGGTAGTTCTTCGGTTTCATCACTGTATTAGTGTTATTATTATTAATTTACCATCTGTCACTTCAAAGGCTAGAATGGCAAGTTCTTCAGAATACAGAAAAAGAAGTGGCCTGGGTGCTGTCATTCCCAGGGTGGGTGGTGGTAGGGCCACCCTGAGCCACAGATACTGTCCTCGCACTTTCTAAAAAGAGCCTCAAAGTGCATCCTAGGGCTCCCTTTAAGAAGGCCCTCCTGAATGCTCAGGAGTCTTTTCATCTTTTAACAAAATTTCTCCTTCTTTCATGTAATCCCACTTACTTTAAGGAAGCTAGAGTATCTGGTTCTGGGTACAAACCAGAAACACAGAAATTTGACATCAAAGAGCTTTTACCCAGGAAGCAGCACACCTTTGGGGAAGAGCAGTGTGGAACAGCAGTGTCCCTCTGACCTTGGCGTCAGCACCGCACCTTATATTTCCAGCCAGAGGCTTGGACATGCTGTAAATCAAGGATCCTTAGCCTCTTCTGGCCCCACCTCCCTATCTTGAAGGTATATGTACTAGCAACACCATTCCCAAGGGAGGAAGCTGGCTACAAATTTGGCTGGGGACACACATCTGCTAGCTGAGGAGGTGAGGGTTTAATTCTGGAAAGTTCCATCCTGAACTCTAACATGGGCTGCTCATCTGCAACCCTGAAATCATGAAAAAGTCAGAGAAAAATCAAGATTCTATTTATGTCAAAATTAATTTGGTGACAGTAATCAACCAGAATTCACACAATGCCTCTAGTAATTGGTCCTTTAATCTGAATAGGTCCCCAGTTAGGTACAGAAAGTTTAATGTATGTTGAAGACAGACTGCTACCTCGGTCCCTGCTGGGTCAGTTATAAAAATATGGTGAGTACACCTTATTATCTTGCTAAAGTTAGACCACCATGAATGGTCTCAAGGATTTTGCTTTGGGACTGGTGGGCCTGTTTGGTTAGCTTTTCTAAGCAGAAGCTTCACGGGGAAGTTGAAGTATTGGCTGTAGGTTACCAGACTTGCATTATAATGTCAGAGTTGAGTCAAACCTTTAAGCAGAAGAAATTGATTTCCTTCTCAATAACAATACAATCTCTATAAGCTTCAACCGCTGCTCA
>NW_004567131.1:10860142-10885155 GCF_000260355.1 Condylura cristata
AATATGTCCTTATGCAATGGACACAGTCTTCTCTTAAACTGACTTTGCATAGAACCATCTTCACTGTCTCAATCAGAAGTACGCGCCAACTGCACTTGTCTATGTTTCAGTAAATCCTGAAGAATTTAACCTGATCATTGTTGCCTCTCCCTCTAAAGAAATGTCTGAGGAATTCCCTGAACAATCCCCTTTCTTTGTAACATGCACCAGAATTCTGATGAAAAGGAACTGCTTGCTCTTGATGGCCCAATGTCTTCTCCCCTTATACTGGAAAATCTCCAGTGGGCTAATTCTGAGAGACACATCAACTCCAGGGATTTCCACTGGTAATGAGTTTAAATTCCCAAGCTTTGCCCATTCCCCTGTTCTTCTGTCATATTTTCAGGTCCCATTTTCCCATTGTTCCAGAGGCGCCCTGCTCTTCCTTGTTCTATTCACTTGTTGACTGGGGAGTAGAAACACTCAGATGTAAATCTTGCTTTGGCACTTATCACTCTTTCTGTTTCTCAGTTTTCATTATAAAATGAAGAATTCACAGTACTTATTTCATAGGTTTGTCAGGAAATCTCCACTTTCTGGTGATAAGCTATCTGCTCAAATGGAAATGTTGCAATTGATTTGATAGAAATTAGGGAATAGAGTTAAAATATCTGTAGCAACTTCTTTCCAGTTCTTCTTTCCCATTCAATGTGACATGGATAGAAATCTATCCTAGTGAATGTCCCTTATCTCTGGAGACTCCAAGTGAGTGTTCATAGAAAGAGAAGTTTGCTGAGGTCTTATCTACTCTCAGGACCTGAAGTAATAGCTTCTGTTTTATAAACATGTAAGTCCTGGTTGTGTTTTCTTAGCTGATGATTTAAGTTCATAGTTGTCCTATCTAGTGATTACATAAGCTGAAAAGAGCTATATTCTAGTCAAATAAACCAAGAGACATGAGCTGAATGTGATTTTAACGTACTAGCATTATATTATATTTCTGACTTTGAGAAGTACCCTGAATCATTAAACCTCTTTATTCTTACTGAAGGAGGATAATTTGCTTCAGATACAGTCAAAACAATGAAACTGCTTGTGAGAAAATGACCTTTCTTGTCTTTTTAGGTATCAAGTAGACTCTTAGGGAAGCAAGCCCAGCAGGGGTTTCATTTAACTAACTGAATCAACAGGACTCCAAAGCCATTATTTACTTTTATTTCTTGAAGACAACCAGTTCCATCACTGGAAGCCCATGAGTTTTCCTAGAGTCACCTTAGAGAGAAAACATATGCTGTACCCAGCCTGGCAATATCTATTTCTGGATTTTTTTTCCTGTTAACTCCAAGTTTGTTTTACTGTTTTTAATCTTCAGCAGGGCCCTTGTTTTGATGTAACATGATCAACATCTAGTGCAATTCGTTTTGAAATTTTGGTTTCAAATCATGCTTCAACATTTTATATCAGAAGGGCAAGCGGATGAGGGGTAAGAATAAAGAGGGAAGGAAGCACGATGGTCTACGGTGGTGGAATACAGGTGAGTTGATGGTGCACCTGCTGGTAATACCTGATGCAAGGATACCAATATCACCTCAATTAGAGTAAATAAAACATTAAATAAAAAAACTGTGAACCGCTTCTACCTTGTAGCCTACATAAGACAAAAACAATAAATCTCAGTATCTGACTTCACAATAATAATTTTAAAAAGACATGTGAAGATAGATCTCAGTTTGATGTTTGTTTCTGTCTGAAGAAAGATAGTCTTCAGCCATCCCAGGCTCTTAGAATCCCCATCCATTTTTTATGTTCTTGCATGGATCCATGTTTACAATGAATCACAGTAAGAGAGCTTCATTAATTAGTTTATATTCTGAAGAATCATCTGAAATGGCATGTACAGGTGATATATATGTATGTATATATACATATATACACATATATGCATATATACACACATTGTAAAGGGTTGTTGGAAAAGTCATGACATTCTGTTTTTTTAATTAAAAATGATTATACACATATGCATATATACATACATACGTACCAATGTCTGCTCTGGTTATAGGATAGGTTCTATCTATCTATCAATCTATCTATCTATGCATTATATATGTGTGTCATATAGCACATATAATATGTGTATAGGCATATATACATATGCTTTTCTGACAACTTAATATATATAAGTAAAATTGATGATTGCAAGGACTAAAATAATAAAAATATTACAAGTAGTCTTAATGAGTAGCCTTGTATAACTGGCTATCTATAAGGCAGGATATAAGCAGGAAACATGCTTGCAACATCATTGCTCCTATGCCCTTATACAAAGGAGGTGGAGCTAGGCTCTAAGACAAGCTTACAGATCAAATAGTCCTTGATACATGTGTTCTAAAACCAGTGCATGTCCAGTCTGATTTCAGATTAAGATTAAAAAAGGCTATTTTTTTGTGCCATAGTTTTCTATTTCTGTGGAGATTTATTTTGCTAAGTGCAGTGAAGTTCTATGAGTTTACTTAACTTGCCAGTGCAGTGCTAGTGTGCATTGGTTTCACACGGTTGGCAGATGAAGTGAGATGCCTGGGTTAGAGGTAAAGGACAGTGTATCACTCACAGAACTGTCATTGTCTAAATATGATCATTCTTCTTATGTTGGTTGCTCAAAATTCCAGTTCCCAAGG
This sequence comes from Condylura cristata, assembly GCF_000260355.1. Lineage (NCBI taxonomy): Eukaryota > Metazoa > Chordata > Mammalia > Eulipotyphla > Talpidae > Condylura > Condylura cristata. Next base: position 10,862,803 of record NW_004567131.1, read on the forward strand.
AGCAATATGAGAGAGCCTGGGATGAGTTTGCTTAGGTAGGGTTTTCCAGAGAAACAAAGTCAATAAGAAATACACATACATGCATATGCATATACATGCATTGCATATGTTATACGACACACACATCACAAATAATGCACATATATAATCTATTCTATTCCAAGAGCAAATATATGTATGTATGTATGTATGTATGCATATGTGTATATATCTACACACACACACACACACACACACAAAGACCAATATATAGATTTATCGATGTGAAGACAGATTTATTCTGAATGATTTCCCTACACAATAATTATGGAGGTTGAGAGATTCTAAAATCTTCTCTCTGCAACTGGACACTGGAGAAAGTCAGTGGCATGATTTAGTCTGAGTTTGAAGGCCTAAGAACAAGAGTAGCTGATGGTGTACATCCCCCTCTGAGATTAGGAGAAGGTGACATATGTTGTCCCATTTCAGCAGGGAGATAGGGAAACGTGTTAATTCTTTTCCACATTTTTCTCTCCCTGGGCTCTCAATTGGTTTGAAGATGTCCACTCACATTGGGAGTAAAATCTGCTTTATTCAATTTAATGCTATTCTCATCCAGAAGCTCACCCAGAAATATTTTAAGTAGACCCCCTTGATCACTCAAGATGGCACATAGAATTAACATCTCAGCCATATTAGAAGAGTGGACCCCAACACTTAGTTCCTAGTCATTGACAATGGACACACCTGTCCTGTGCTGTAGAAGGAGGTGCTATCCACCTTTCCAGGCTTGTCCCTATCTCAGAGGGAGACTATGTCACTGCCTCCCAAGGCCCTCACTCTACAAGCCTCTGACAGAATGTCAAGCAAGGACACTGTCAGGCTGCCGCTCCCAATCCATGCAGAAACACAGACTTTCTGAACATGTCTGGTTCTTCTTTCTTTCCCTTTAAATCTACAGTATGACATCAAAACTGGAGGCTGAGGACCCTCCCTAGTGGCGCAGCAGGTGAAAGCACAGCACTAAGAAGCTAAAGCCACTTCAGCATGAATTTGATGCTCACCCCAAAGGTGACCCACATGGCGTGGCAGACCTCTCCTGACCCACCCGCTGCTCCCCTCAGCAGTGTACTTCGTCAGTCGGCCTGCTCTGCTCCCCACTCTGCCTCTGGTGAATTCTCTCACCACCCCTGCACCTCTGACCTGTGCCCCAGTTCTGTATGCATAAATAAATACATGTTTTTTTAATAAAAAAATGGAAGCTGAAATAAGTTATTTGCACAATAATGAGAATTATTTTCCTGTAATTTATCAGCACTGTTAGTTGTAAAATTGAAGACTTTGTGCTGCTGTTACAGAAAGCTCAAGCTTGACTGGGTATAGATTAGAAATGGATTTAGGAGCAAGGACACTGGTTTCAGTAACAGAAAGAAGATAGTCACCCAGGGTTCATGCTCTCTGGTTCACATTAGAAAGTTGTTCTCAGTTGAGACCATTTTCTAACCCATCACGTGGTTAGAAGCATTGTGGACACTTACGAGTTTCAGTAAGAATGTGAGCAGGGGCCCTCCCTGGTGGCACAATGGGTTAGGGTGCAGTGCTACAAGCTAAAAAAAAAAATGAATGTGAGCAGAAGGGACGAGTGACTTCACAACTGGACCCACACAGAGGTCCAAATTTTTTCCCCTTTTGGTTAGTCAAAATGTGGATGGTGGAGGTGACTGTAGCTCTATCAGTGTACAACAAAGATACACCCTCACATTTTATGCTCTATAGGGGTTCAGCCATCTGTGTACACAGAGACAAAGGAGATTGCTAGTGTAAAAGAACTTCAGTAGAATTAATGTGCTTAAAGAAAGGAGAGAAGAAATGATACACAAAATTGCCCATCCCCTTTTGGCCCAGTGATGAAGGGACAGCCATAATCTGGGCCACTAAGGCTTGAAAGCTTACCACAGCTAAGGAAACTTCTTGTGGGTTAACTATAGGGAAGGGAATTTGAAGCACATTTCAGGAAGTCGGGGAAAAAAGAGCAACATCATCACACAAATCAAGGTAAACACTGCCAGTATCAGCCTCCCTTACTTGCAGGTTTCCTCCAGTCTCCTTGTCTTGTGCAAGTCCAAAGCCCAGGAACATGTGTGCTCTGCCCCTTGTGGCTTCATTGCCTTCTCTGATATTTAGCTTCATGGGGTAAACCACCTGCTGCCTTAAGTAAATGGGCCAGGGAAGTAACACTCTTTGACAGTGGAGATGCCTCTGTGAGGAAGATGGCAGTGTAGTCGAGAAGTTAGCCATTGATGAACTCACTCATTGTCTTGATTCTGCTCTTTATTTTATTATGTTTTTTATTATGTCATTTTATTATGTTTAAACTGCTATATATGTTGGAGTCTACTTTGACAGCATCTGGTTTGCCTAACTTATGAAAGTAAGTTGCACTGGTGACAAGTGATCTTGGAAGAATGAGGACCTGTTTCTTTGTTACCCAATCTCCATTATGATCTTTTTCATTTGAGAGACATTTTTTTGTAGAGGTCTTAAAGTCAGCTTTTCTCTCTGAAAGCAGAACCTAAACTTGATGAAAAAGAAGACAGGAAAATGAAAATCACAGAAATCATCAGTTGCTCAGATATCTTCTGGAATATGTGATCTGTGTCATCTCAGGACTGGTGAGTTACCTAAACATGTCTATACATTGCAGGGACACCACAGTAGGAAGAATATCTTCATTGATCTGAAGTTGAAAGTGTGCTAAATTATAAAACTAAAACGCTTAACAAAACACAAAATAACAAAAAGGGGGGATGGCATCTGGGTTTGTGTGGTATGTTATGTTTACTGATAATCTCAAATGCTTACCTTCCTGGAGACAACTAGAAAACCACTGTCCTGCCCCTTTAACTAAGAAAAAAATACATAATCAACTGTGGTTTAGAATTTTTAGTATTGATAAAAGTAAGGGTCAGCAAGCCCTTTTTTACAAAGAGCCAAATAGTAGATATTTTAGGCTTTGTGGGCCAGACAGTCTCAGGAGAAACTACCCAGCTGTGCTGTGGCATCCTAGCCACTGATAGGACATGAGTAAGTGGGCTGGCTGCCCTCCAGTAACATTTTAATTACAAAAACAGTCTCTGGGCTGGATTTGTCCTATGAGCCTTAGTTTGCCAATCCCTGGTTTAAGGGATCCATATTCTTGTGTGTGTAAAATTTTTCTGTTTCTAAGGAAAAGTACACATCATCTCGAGCAGCAAATGCTTCAGGCTCATCAGAGATTAGCTCTATGCTTTGCTTCTGAGTTTGCTGTAATTCCTGGCAAATTACAGATAATTGATAAATATGCAAATTGTGTCCTTTCTGATAGTGATTGAATTGACTTCCTGGGCTCTACCCACCCTCTACAGTTTTCCTTTGTGATTGATTGATTTGCTTTCCTTTATTCCGCTTGCATCCCTGCTGCTTGGACTTTCCCTTTGAATGAGGTGTAGCTTGCCTCATTTAAGTTAATTGAATTCTTCAACATAGTTCATTCTGTCTGTGTGGAATGGCAATATTACCCTTACCTGAAATTTTCAGTATCTTCTAGTTGTGTGTGTGTGTGTGTGCATGACTGTGTATAGGTGTGTTATAGTGAAAACTTATCAGTATCTTTGAAATTTGAAGGTCTAATTGAAGGTTAAATCAGTCTGGTATTTCCATGTGTGTGGGATCCAGTGGTACCTCCCAAATCTCATAAATAAATGGTGACAGTATTGTATTTATACAGCATTTTCAAAAAGTGCTTTCATAAACCATTAGCTCATTTGTTTCTTTCAACACCTGTCTAGGCCTTGTTAAGACAAGTGCTTATCAACATTTCATCAAGGAGGAAAGTATGACACACGAAAACTTCACAAATGAGTGTCTGTGTCTCCTTGGAAAGGAAATCTTATCCAAGATCCCTGCTTACCTGCTCATGTACTTGCCTTCATGCCCATCAGTCAGATGGATGTTCCCCCATCCTCTCTACATTGGTCCAGCAATTAGTGGGCCAAACAACATAAAGATGGCAATGACATTGAGTGCTGTAATTTACTTGGAGTGGCTTGTATATCTGACTAGCACAGGGCACATTCAAAAATCAACAAAGTTTAATTTCCAAATTTTAAGTTTCTTTCATCAGCAAGATGCAGTTGTGAATATTATCTGTAATCCGATAGGTGTCCTCCATGTTTAAAAGCAACCTCATGATAAACTCTCCCCAGGCCACTCTGAGATGAGCCCAATCTGGCACTGACAACGGTCACTGGACGGTGATCCAATAAGAAAATGGTGTTTCCTGCCTCATGGGTGGAGACTGCAGTCACCAGCTGAAGTTAAAAGGAGGAAGTCTTTTCCAGTGTTGCTTGTAAACATTTAATTTCAGCACTAAATGAATTCTAGGAATAAAAGCTGAACGGGAGGGACGCGGGTGTATACCAGTCAGTAGGAGCCCCTTACAGCTCACCATAGAATCCTATAGGGAGGTCAAATGAGAGAATGCAGAAGGAGGAATTCAGGGTCCACATTGCTGGTGCTGTCGAGTGTTTGAATGTCCTGTTTTTAGGCAGGGAAGTAGCTGGAAGATTACTACCACCTTTCACAGAGCTGCTGCTGTAATAAGGGGTGGCACGGCTGAGCACTTTCCAGAATAAATACAGGGTGATTTTTCAGGGAAAGTGCAGTGCTTCTATTTTAGACTGAGTTTGATAGAGGACATTTTTAGAGATATGGTTTTGCTCCCAAGGCTATATTTCAACTAAAATGAGTTGGTTGGAAATTTGAAAGAAGGAGTAAGCAGATGTAGACTTGAAGCTGATTCTTTGGAAGTTTCTACAACATTCAATTTTATGTCATTGAGAATTTGTGTTTGCATTTGTTTCTCTATTCTGAGACACCTTACTAAATATATATACATTTATAATCGTTGAGAAGCCATTAGAAACATTGTTCTATATAAAAATACATGCTTGTCTGCTATTTCTCTCTCTAGAACAATTAAAGAGTTATGTTAAGTATTGTGTAGGTTTATATATACTCTAATATACATGATGAAAGTGCATATAATGTGAAAATTAGGATATGTAGGTTTTCATAGACTTGTCATTTAAATATGTTATTTAGTGTAACTTCTGAGTTGCTCAGAGTATTAAATAGCTGACATTCTTTTACTATGTTTAGGGATAAAATGAAATTCTTTATATGCTGTATTTTTTTTCCCTACCTTTATGATATGCTGAAAAATACTAAAGGAAAATTGAAAGCATATGGTTTCAGATTCACTGACTCCAGCTTACGAAGAGTTGTATTAAAAAAAAAAACAAACAGTTGTTCACTTTTTATAAGAAGCCAATGGAATATCTTTTATAAATCCTTAGAGAGATCAGAAATAGAACGCTCCAGGTTCCCAGGAATAGAGAAAACTTGACCCCAAAAGGTAAAGTTACATCTGAGACTTGGAAAACAGGAAATTCTAGCTGGTTTTTGGCAAAACACATTGCGCCGCCCCGCCTTCTCCTGGTGTGTGTGCTAAGTTTTCCTGAGTCTGTGCATTCTTTCTAACTTGGGAATTCTCTGAAGGCCAAAAATTCCCATCCCAGAGAGAGGACCACTAGCAACAACAGCAGCAAAACAACTGTCACAAGAAGGAGAAAATGAGATCGCGGTTGTACTTGGTCAGCAGATTTGCACGTTTCATAATCCATCCCACAGAAAAGGATGTCTCCCAGACATGGGGGAATCACCTGCCTGGAGAGGAGGAAAGGAGCTATAGCTCAGAAAAGGAAGCTACATATGTGGAGGGGTGCATCTGTGTCTTCCATGGGATGGTGGGGTGAGCCCCATCACCAGGTTGGGCAGCTCAGAAATGTATGTTTCTTTGTTGTGCTAGTTCCCCAAGAGATGAGTTGAAATTACAGAGATCCCTCCTCCTCAGTCCAGAGGAAAACACCCAACAACAACATCAACAGCCACAAGAAGGATCTAAAGAGTGGGTGTGTTAGAAATTCCATCTGCATGAAGTAGGCTGGGAGCTGCCTGGCCAGTCATAGAGGCTGGAGAAAAACAGATTCGGGCTTATTGTTTTGCTTTATGAGTAAGACAGCAAAGAAATGTGGGTGTGTGCAGTCGGGAAGAATAGAGCCCAACAAAATGTGGGAATTTTTTTTTTATTATTATTATTTGTTAAGGCAACTATATGTGAAATGATTATTTAACTCCTTAAGCAAAGTAAGAAACAACCACTTATTCCCCTCCACCCTCCAATTTATTAAAAACAGAGATGGTAGTCAAGGCGCCTTGGCACAGTCAGCTAAGGACATAGGTACTTCCTGAAATCTTGATAAATATTTCAGTGTCATGATCCTTTGGGCTGCAAACAATGTAGTCAAATCTCCCTCTGTCACCAGCTAAATTCCCCAAAGTACTGAGTGCCCTTGAGGCTGTGAAAGTTAGTTTGACTGGTGATTCCCCAGCTACCTTCCTGTGTAATTGTTCATGGTGAATCAGAACATTTGGGGTTATGCTCCTCAAACAGGCAGGCACTTGGTGGTTTGTCTTTTGTTTAATTTGTTACAAGATCACACGATATTTTTCAAGAGTTTCAGAAAGCATCTTGGGAAATCCACAAAAATGGGCTGAATCATCTAACCCCAAACAGTTCATACCACATCTGACTGAATCTTGCTCTTCTTGGGAGAAAGCCCTGCCTCCACCTTCCTTGACTCTGCTTTCTCTGGAAAAGCAGAGATTGAGGGTCAGCAAGAACCTAAAACAGAACAAGGTCCTTTCATGGGGAGGGAAATGAACATTTGCTACGACATGCCAAATGCTTTCAGTGTTCTGGATAGTTCTCAATAGACTGAAAGGAAAGTGGAGATGCTATTATGGAAAATAACTGTATGAGGAATCTGACTAAAAAAATAACAATTAGGAGAGCAGACATACAGCCCATCCTGCCCCAAGTCATCCTGCCCCACGGTAAAACCCCACCCTGGTCTTTGTCTTTTTTTTTTTTTTTTTTTTTTTAAGTCAGTCACCTTTTTCTTTTTTCTCATAAACTTAGATTGTGGCAGGCGCTCACAGGTGAGCCCAAAGAGAATTTGATTTTCTGATTTACAATAGGAGTGGAGTTCAGTGTTCTAACAGTTAATTCATCTTCAAAATAGAATCAAGCTGAGGAATGAAAGTACATAGAAGTGCAGGAGCTGCCTGGTGTTTTGACACTGTCTCTTTTCATAAGAGAGTCACATTTCAAGGAGGGAGGTGTTTCCCCTTTAAAAAAAAAAATGTTTGTGAAATGCATGACTCATTTTGCTATTGCAAACAGCCAAAAAAGTTCCACAGAATCTGGGCAGACACACTGCAGCTATAACATTTTAGATGCCGGCTGAACCAGCTCTTCTCATTTGAGGCCAGAAAGGGTACAAGGGGGCACCCACACTTCTGACCCCAAAGGCATCTGATGGTTCCTCACCTTAAACCACAACATATCCAAGAGAGCAAAGTTCTGTGACACAATTGCTCTTTCATCTTATCCTTCCTTTAACTCTTTGCAAATTCTGTGTATTCCTGGGTCTGTCAATATGTTTCTCTTATTGGAAAAATGTGGCTCAGGATCTGATATGGACAGAGAGGAAATGAATACCTCAATTATTGTGAGAAAAAGACAAATAGGTTTCTATAGCAGGAAACCCCAAGTAAGTCATTGTTTTGTTTCTAGTATGAAAGAAAAGAGAAGAAGAAGAAGAAAAAAAAAGCCAAGTAGCTCTTCCCTTCACACAGCTGGAGATACCATTTTGAAAAATGGGTATTGGCCAGATGTGGTTGAGGCATGATATGAGTAAACATGTAACACTGTGTTATCAGAGGTGGTGTTTCCCTATTTGCCATTCTTTCATCACGAAACGAGTGCAATCCCTTCTCAGTGTGACTGATTTTAGCTTCAAGAACTATAAGAATAACTCAAGTGCCTTCATCTAAGCATCCTGCGTGTTCAATTTTTACAGGAAGCTGATACTGAAGGCCACTTTCAGCCATGTTCATTCTTGTCCTTCAGGGGCTGTACACCAAACGCCTTGTCACTGGGATTTATGTCCCCACTATACACAAAGACACCCATGGGGCTGGGAGTGAAAGCTGAGATGGGTTTTACCCCAAGCCCCTAGACAGAGGTTTCAGGATCTAAATGGCTTCAGATCGTTACTGGTATGATCATTTTATCTGGTGCAAGGTAGATAATGAATTTCAGATGGAAAAAATTATGTATTTGTTTTTCCATTAAACAATAACTGACTTTTTTGGAGAGTGCATGCACATGCATGTGTCAAAACTATGGAACAATTCACATGCATTTTGGTAAACTTGATCTTCATGGAAGATGCAGAACAATCTGAACCAGGATAACTCCTCACACACGCCACTGGCTGACCCGAACAGACAACCTTCTACAGAAGACAGGGGGTCAACCATATTTTTCTCAGCACTGCGTTTTCTGTTTCCCTGTATTCACATTACACACATGATGAAGTTTCCCATTTAAATGGACGCTTCACCAACCCTCTTTTCTGATCAAAATTCTCTTGATTGTATTATTAGTGATTTTTTTTTTAAATCCAGAAATGTTTTCCTTGTAAGCAGCCTGTAGTCTCTCAAAACCACCTCAAGGCAAGAGGAAGCCAGGAAACCTGCCTGGCTGCCTATTTTTACACAGACAGTCCTTCTGTATGTACCAAAGTTGACATTTCCTTCTCAAGACACCCTCCTTTAAAAATGGTTTGCTGTAAATATATATATATATAAGTATAAATGGTTTGTTGTATTCCATTTCCAATAGCTATTGAGAGAAAGTATTTTTCTCCCTGTATGGCTGTACCTTACCTCTTCCCCACCAGGAGAGTTTTTGTTTGTTTGTTTGTTTTGTTTTGGTATTGTTTCTATTTGATGTGGAAAGAGGTAATTTGGTAACTTACATCTGCTATATTTCATCTTTCCAACCTGAAAGTGTTAAATCGTCAGCTGAATTTAGCAAGACACTTGCAGAGAAAACATTATAGCTATTAGGAGCTGGACCTGGCATTTTGGTTTTTAAGGCATTCAATCAACTCAGCTAAAATAGCCTGACTAACCCAAAACCAGAATTGAAAATCCTCAACAGCAAATTTTTGCTGGGGACAGAGGGGGAGAGATGTGAATAAGGAAATCGTGTGCTCATTTGCTTTGCTGGCACTCAGTAGGACAGGAATGCCAAGAAAGAAGGTTCTGGAAAGTGAGAGGAGGAGCATTGTGTTGAAATAGTGTTGGCGGCAAACAGAGACTTTCAGTTTGTGGAGGACTTGTACTGTTACTAGGGATGGAAAACAATGAGAGTTTTATGAGACTTGTTTACACACCCAGAAAATACATTTAGCTTTCAGAAGCAGAGTGCGGTGGCAAGTGCCTGACATTCAGTTACTACCCTCAAAATAGTGCATTTTTAGTGACTGAGTAAGTTCTGGAATCCTTCTCTGTTTCAAGGTACCAAGAGCCATAAATCCATATTTAATTAGCTCTGAATGAAATGCTGAAGATGATAGGATCTTTGTGCTAAAAATGAAACCCAGACGAGTCTGGTTGATTTATGTCTAATTCAGAGTTGTAATTTAATTAAAACGACATACTGAATTTTAAAAAAATCTCACTGGCAGAATTCTTCCCACGTAAAATTCAAATTCAGTGTCTTATGGCTTTGGAATCTCCATGTTCTATTTCATTGTCACATTGCTTAATATGTTTATTCACTCTTCTTCCAACAGCTTACTTTCTTAACTGGCTTGTTTCTCATTAAATCACTGAATTTCTTAGTGACTCAAAGTTATAAAGCTAAAGTTTGCATACAAACACATCTTTATATCTTAATGGATGGCTTATTTGACAGCTTTTTGAATGCTAGTTCTCTTTCTACGAGGCTTTTATTTAGAGGAGAAGGTTAGGGTTGAGTTTAAGTATATGATATTGAGGCGAAGTTATGAAGGAAAAGATAAATAAAATGGTGATTTTTTTTTAATGATACCAAGGATGAAATCAATATATTCATAGGAAAGTGAAATTCTAATCATATGTCAGGGAAATGAAAATGTTCCATCGCAACCTTAATTGCTTTGCCATTTTTACAAAGAAATAAGAATTAATCCTGTACATTAAAGCTCCTGTCTTCTACTCTGCTGAGTGCAAAACACTTCAACTTAAGTTATAAAACAATATAATTGCATAAGCAGTTTAAAGAAATAATATCTAGGAGTTTGAAAAATTTACTTGCCCTTTTATACATGTTCAATTTTTAACTGCTGGAATGCCCAAACATGTCATTTTTATTGCTATGATTGAAGTACAATAAAATGTTGTGTAACCACTTTCTGTGAAGCCATCACTGTGAACAACACAGAACATTCCTATCACCTGGAAAGCTTCCGGGGCTCCTTCCCAGGGAATCTCCCCAAACTGTCATTTTCAGCATTCCGGGAACTTTGTTTTTCAGCACTCAGTGAGTGTTGGGAGTCCCCTGTGCTGTGGAGCTCAGGAGGTGCCTTGCCCTCCCCAAGCCTCACCCCCAGCCCAGCCCAGCCCAGCCATGGGAGCACAGGGCAGCGCTGCTGTGGGGGGTGGGATGTTCCTGGGTGTCAGGCCCCTCTGGACAGTCCTCACTGGCCACCATGCCGGGGAATATGCCTTCATATCTATGGTGCTTCTTTTTTGTCTTCCCCTTCTGCAGAAGGAGAGCACTCCATGTGTCTTCTCTATGGAGCAGGGCTTGACGTTTTCTGGAATCTTCTTCATTTAAGAAGGTTCAGATCTTAGATGGGTTTGTAACTTCAGTTGTATATAATGGCTATTTCTCACTGTTGGGTTGAACATGACTTCCTTACAGTTTTCATTTTCCAACCAGAAGGAAAATGAAAATGAAAATTTTGGAATAAAAATATTGTCCCCAAATACTCTGATACATTTATACATCTTCTATGAAAATTGCCAGAACATTTTACTGTAACCACACTCGAGGCTATTGTGACCAGGGGTCCAAGGCACTTGTCCAGATAGACTTGTGAACATGGGGCCTTTCAGAGGTCAGCTGGCCCCTTAATTGGGCAAACTATTTTTTTCAAAAAGAGCTAGTTTTTGTTTTACTGGACAGGCCTCTTTACCTGAAAGGGTGTTACCTTCTGAAGATAAGTATTTTCTACCACCCTGGAATAAGTAAACTCAGTAGAATTAAGGTGACTTAGAGACAACTAGAGATTATCTGATTTAAGGAAACTGCTATTTTATTGGTAAGAAAAATGGGTCCCAGTATGTTTCATCTGTTGACAATGCAGCCACTTTAGTTTAAATTGAAATGCTTTTAATATTCATCAGAACCTTGAAATAGTTTTGGTCCTTCCCTTTGCAGGTAGGCAAACAATGTTTTACTATAATGATAGTTATTAATCAACCACAGTCAAAAGTCCCCTTTTTCTCCTACCTTCAAATTTGTCAGGTAGAAAGAGGAAGGCAGTGCTGGGGGATGCAGACGATGATTAATACACATTACATATGAGTAAGTTATAGTCTGTGTAACATTAAGAAAATCCTATTTATGTTTAACAGTAACTATCTCCTAATATAATATATTTTTTAAGTTTTATTTATTTATGCATACAGAACTAGAGTACAGGCCAGAGGTGCAGGGGCGGCGAGAGGATTCATCAGCGACAGAGTGGGGAGCAGAACAGGCAGATCACTGAAGTACACTGCCGATGGGAGCAGTAGGCAGGTCAGAAGAGGTCTGCCACGCCATGTGGGTCACCTCCAGGGCAGGGATCAAACTCTCACTACAGCAGCTTCAGCTAGCTTGCAGTGCTGCCCTCTAACCCATTGTGCCACCAGGAAGGGCCCATCATATAATTTTTCAAAGGTTTGGTAAAGTAGTCAGATACAAAATTTGATGAAAACTTTTGTTATAGCAGCAAAAGAAATGATCAGTAAAACGAAAAGACATGCTACTGAATGGGAGAAAATAATTGTATTTCATACAACTGACAATGGGTGGATATCCAACATATATAAAGAACACTTACAATTCAACAAAACTAAGATAATTAGCCCAACCAAAAAAATGAAAAGAAGAACTAAATAAACACTTCTCCAAAGAATACATAGAGATGCCCAAGAAGCATCTAAAAAAATGCTCATAATCACTGACTAACAGGAAATGCAAGTCAAAATGCAGTGAGCTAGCATCTCATGCCTGTGAGAAAGATCCATATCAAAAAGACTAGAGACAAATACTGCCAAGGGTGTGGAGAAAAAGGACCCCTTGTTGGGGAAACCATAGACTGGTCCAGCCCCTGTAGAAAAGAGTATGGGTTTCTCAAAATATTTAAAATATAGACCTACTGTATGACCTATTCCTCGGTGTCTACACAAAGGTGGTAAAAACACTAATTCAGGCCCTCCCTGGTGGCGCAGCGGGTTAAAGCACAGCACTAAGCTTAAGCCACTTCCGCATGAGTTCGATCCCCGCCTGCCCCGGAGGTGACCACATGGCGTGGCAGACCTCTCCTGACCCGCCCGCTGCTCCCCTCAGCAGTGTGCTTCGTCGATCTGCCTGTTCTGCTCCCACTCTGTCTCTGGTGAATCTTCTCACCCTCCACGTCTCTGGCTTATACCCCAGTTCTGTATGAATAAATAAATAAATCTTTAAAAAAAAAACACTAATTCAAAGGGGTACGATAAGCTTTTTTTTTTTTATATTCACTTTAGTCCTCCTTACAGAGCCAAGTTATGGAAACCACAAACGTGTCTGAGGCAGAGGAGTGTGCTACAACAAGGTAGATATATACAATGGAGTAATGCTCTATTAAGGGTAAAAAATAAACACTTGCCATCTGTAACAATATGAATAGACCTGTAGAAGACAATGCTAAGTGAAATAAATCAGGAGGAAGACAAGGATGGGATGGTTTCATTTATATGTGAACTACAGAGAAACAAAACAAAGGGTCAGGTAAAACCAAACCAATAAAAAACTTTTGACATCAAACTGCAAAACTAAGACAACAAGAAGAGGAGGGTGGTGGTGTGGGAATGGGGGGAAGAAGGGCCCAGGGGAGCCTGGTAGAGGGTTCCTGGGGTTTAGTGGTTGGCATGATGTGAGAACATGCATTTGTAGAGGTTTGAAAGTGTAGCCTCTGAAACAAATACAGTGTTGCAAGCCAACACTACCTCAGTAACCATCATTAGAAAACAGCTTTTGTGACAACTATTGAAGATGAATGCTAACACATAGCTGTACCATGTGTTTGCCCACCTTGACAAATATTTCTTGAAATCCAGTTGTTTTCAAGCCTCCACTGTCATTTCACCCACAGGTTCCTTGAGTGCAGGAGTTTTGTGGATCTAATGTCATCAGGGCTCTATTGCTGGGTATAGCAGATGGAGGCTGGTGAATATTCCCACCCAGATCTTCAGTAGCCTGTGACCTTGCCATATCTCTCTCTAGCTGTGGTCTTTATTCATTTTCTCATCCTGATGACCTGGGACTCTGTGGAAGGGGGTGGCATCTCCCAGTATATCACAAGCCCTCATGACACCTGATTATTTCAACCACTGTTTTTCCCTCAGGAAACCTTCACACAACAGACAAGAGTTTTTCACTGGAAGATACGTCACGTGTTTAATTAATTAACTAGCTAATAAGCTAGGTACCTGAAGTGTGCCAGGCATAATTAGGGAAGACAGAATTATCAGTAAGCAAATCTACAGTGAGCAAATCTAAGCTGAGATCCTGGAGTCTACATCCTAAGATTTACATAAAGTCAGCTTCCTGCCAGTGTGAAGTAGCCTCTTTCTTCCATTACCTCAATTCTGCCAGCTGGTTGTGCTGAGAACTGGTTGCGTTGCTTTTTATCACTTGCACCATGCCTGTTCCTCATCTATCTTCTTTGTCTTATCCTTTCCAGAGAGGCTGAGGTTTGAGGGCTACGTGGATCAGCTCCCATGCTGACTGGTCTCTTGATGGGGTTGGTCATGAGAATCCTGGAGAAGGGAGGAAAGGAAAAGGGAGGCTCTGGCATTCCTTCCCAGAGTTTTGGTTCCTACCCATGGTGCCTTCTCCATAGCTCCATTTCCCACAGAGTACTGGGAATACCATTTCCTTTCCTGTCCCTCAGCACCCATTATTGCTGGCCTCTAGGGGCCTCAGTGTTCCTCTTGCTATACTCACTGCTCACACATCTGTAGATAACCTTTCATTCAGTCTCCCACTTGAATGGTCTGAGTGGTATTCCAGGGGAAATCTGACCTTTAAGTTTTGTATCAAGTTCATGAATCTTGGTGAAGAGTGAAAGGGTTAATTGAGATCTATCTATCATAATCTGAGGCAAATATATAGTATCTTTTAAAAAATGTATTTTTACATCATTCTTCATTTTGTGCCTTTCTCAGTTGTAATCTCTATGGACTTCCCACCACCAGTTCACCCATGTGCCATCACCATAGTCCTGTGCACCTTTCCCACCCCATTTTTGATCCTATTCTCCACTCCACCCCCATAAAATGTCTCTGGTATATAGTTTTCATTTTCTATTGATTACAATTGCCCCCCTCATCACCCCCAATTCCTTACATTCCTGCTATGCGTGACACCATCCGGCAAGGGTATGTTGAAAAAGGAACTCTCCTGCACTGCTGGTGGGAATGCAAACTAGTACAACCACTATGGAAAGCTGTTTGGAGGTTCCTCAAACTGCTAAAAATGGAGCTTCCATATGACCCAGCAATCCCACTCCCAGGTATCTATTCAAAGGACACAAAACCATTGATTCAAAAGGACACCCACACCCCCATGTTTATTGCTGCTCTATTTACAATAGGAAAGACATGGAATCAACTCAAATGCTCAAAAGTAGATAACTGGATTAAAAAGATGTGGTACATATACACAATGGAATATTACTCAGTGACCAAAAAAGATAAATTCATGCCTTTTGCAGCAACATAGATGGAGCTGGAAGGGATCATGCCCAGGCCCACCCAGATCTATGGAGTCTAAGTTTGTGGGGAATAATTTATGCAACTATGTGTTTCTGTAAGGCATGTGTCTTTTCACATGGTCTGAGAAGGCTTAGTGGAAAAACAACCTTTTAGTAACTCTTTGGTTAAATAAGGACTCATCAAGGTAGTTCTCAACTTTGAAAGTTCAAATAGAAGAGAGTCACATGCGTCAAAGCCCAAGTAAGCAGATCCTGAGTGAGGATTAGTGAATAATTTATAGCTCAAGACCAGGAAAGGGGACTCATGTCATTTGGGAGGTAGACATGAGGTGTTGAATATTTGAGAGTATGTAGAGGGTTTGCAGTGAAAAGCCAGGAAAGCGTGGGCCTGCATTCAGTCTGTACATGTTAGAATAACACTATTATCTGGCTGAAGTAGGACTGGAAAGAAAGAGGGAATGATTAGTGAGACTCACAAGCCACCCACATACATACAACCTGGAGTCCAGCTCAGCCAATATGGGGAGCATGGACTCCGGCTGGGCAATCAGATTAGTTGTGGTGACCAAACGGACACCATAGTTGGGGATACATTTTGTAAATGGAAGTCTGGCATCCTGCTGGGAGTGGTTTGCTGGCCATATTAACGGGGTTTTAGGTTGGAGCATGTGATAGAAGGTGGAAGCTTACCTTGCTGCCAGCCAGCGCCTGGTCTGGGAAGCCTGAGAAAAGGGAGTCAGTGAAGGAAGACAGATTGTTTGCCTGCGTGACTGTTCTTTGAACTAAGCCCATGGTGTTTATCATTCTCTTTCACTGGAAGAGCTTTGAGGAAGCTTAGAGACAAAATCAAGCAAGGCTCTGCATCACTGGTCATGTGACCCTGCTAGGCCTCAGTTTACCAGTGTGTACAGGGAATGACAGCAATGTCATGCAACAAAGATCATAGGGTGAGCCTGTTGTATAGTCCAAACGCCAGACTCACTCTGGAGAAACAGTGCAAGCTGCTTATTGCTGGTGTACATGATATACACTCTTCATTTAGACCCCTGCATCTCATATCCACCCCAAACCCAACTGTTTTTTTTTTAAAGATTTATTTATTTATGCATACAGAACTGAGGTACAGGTCAGAGGTGCAGGGGCGGTGAGAAGATTCACCAGAGACAGAGTGGGGAGTAGAACAGGTAGATTGACTAAAATACACTGCTGAGGGGAGCAGCAGGTGAGAAAGGAGAGGTCTGCTGTATATGTGGGTCACCTCAGGGACTGGAGATCTTGCAGTGCAGAGCCTTAAACTGTTATGCTACCAGGGAGAGCCCACCAGATCCAACTGTTAATGCTTCAAGTACCATGGACTACTTAGCCTCTTGGAGAAATACTTGTTATATGGATTGAGGTCTAGTTGCAGCCATCAGCCTGTTGCTCTCTAAAGAGAAGCCAGGTAAGGGTTCCCTAAGAGTCTTCTGGAGGCAGATGGGTCCCTTAGAATATTCCTCAGGGGAATTCCATCCTGAGTCTATACCTTAGCATTTCCCAGGCTTCCTGCAGACAAATCAAAATAGGCATCTGAGGGAAGGACTCAAGCATCAGCATTTCTGGGGCTGCAGGGTGATCCCAACATATGGCCCAAGCTGAGAAGTACTATCCTAGTGATTCTCACAGTCTAACTATAACATAGTGGTTATAACCACTGTGAGGGGTTGTGGCTTTTTCAAAATATTAACAGACCAGCTGCTTCCCATAAGGTCCACATGATCACTGCCTTTCTAGACACTGTCAAGTCATTCAAGACAAGAGACACTGAAATTATTCATTTGAGTAGACTATGACATCACTTTAAAGATATCACTCATAAATTTTGTTAATTATAAAAGAATTACATGGGAGAGGGTATTTTAGTCTGTGTAGGCTGCCATATCAAAACCACAGACTGATAAAGAGCAGGCATTTATCTCTCAGTTTCTGGAGGTAGAAATCCAAGATCAAGGTGTCAGCAGAGCTCTGTCCTCACATCGTATTCCTTCTGTGTAGCTGAGTAACTTTTTTTAAGACTTTTTAAGAATTTGTCTTTATGCCTATAAGAACTGGGGTATAGGCCAGAGGAATGGGAGTGGCTTCTCCAGAGACAGAATGGGGAGCAGAACAGATAGACCCACCAAAATACACTGCTGAGGGGAACAGTGCTGAGATAGAAGAGATCTGCTGGGCTATAGGATCAAATTGATGCCACAGTGGCTTGCAATAGTTATAGTGCTGAGATTTAACCCCTGCGCCACCAGAGAGCCTCCCAATTTCCTACTCTTATAAGAATATCAGTCAGATTGGATTAGGACCCACATATATAATCTTTTTTTTTTTTTTTGGCTTAACTGCCCCTTTATAAATAAACCTTATCTCCAAATACAGCCTGAAATTTCAGAGTTGGGGCTTTACCATGAGAATTTGGGAAGGGTGGCAATGTAGTGTATAACAATCCATACATATGTGAAATAAGAAATGAATAAATGAATGAGTGAATGAATGCATGAAAATGTTTTCAATGATGGAACCAGTTAAAAATGTAAACATTCATCTGGGAAGGTTCTTAGATTCCCAAAGGAACAGACATGATGGGAATTCAGTGAAGGTCTCAACAAGCTGTCATTCCTCTTTACTCCTCTCTTCCTGGTAGATCATGGCAGCCTGTTCCCTTGAGTAATTTGACAGAAAAGGGCTATGTCAAGGATGACTTTGTCACCTCACAAAGACTGGCAGCACATTGCACTCACGGACAACTGCTGCTTAGTTACTATCAAACATCAGCCAGGAAAGCATCTCCTGTCTTGCCCGTGTAATTTGGTAACCTGCCTTAACCTGCCACTGTCTTTGCATCAAGTTGATCATCAGACCATTGCACCAGGCACCTGAAAAACCTGCTCTGAATTATCATGCTTGGCTAAAAAGAAAACACACACACAAAACCGATGCATGAGAAATCCGATTAAAACATTACAGTGCAGACTTTGAGATCATTTATTTCAGATCACAGCCAGGAAAGGGAAGACTTCCTGTGGATTCCATACACTTCCCTTTAAGTCATGAGTGTTTCAGGAACACCTTTAAAAGAATCAAGTAATGTTACCATTGAAAATGCATATAATGCATTTCTGCTTTCCTGCCATCTGAACTGGATAAACACTTGATTCAGCACTCACTCAGGAAATAGCCATGTGCTTTCCTTAATCATTGCATACTTATGTAGTAAATATAGGTGGCACATACATTTGCTTTAGGTTCAGGAAGGCCATCTATATGAGCTGCTATAGCAGGCAGAGCAACTGAAGATGAAAGTTGAGTTTGATCTGTACTTAGAAGCTTTCATTGATTATGATGATGGGTAAGGAAGTTAGTCTTTGTTTATAGACTGGAAATTAGGAGACTGATTGACTTTTTAGCAAATAATTACTAGTAGAAGTCAAATTAATATAAAGAAATAGTAGTCTTTTCTGAATGGCGGGGTTGGCAGGAGTTGTGCTCAAGAAAAGTCAGTTTTAATGATGTATGTATGGGTGTAATTTGGAACAAGAAGTTGTAATAAATGGGTGAAAGGCTCCCCAGGCCAAGTGTGGGAGGCCCCTCATTCAGAGGAGATAAGTCAGCACATCTGTAACCAGATACAGCTGGGGGCCCACAAGCCCAGCAGAAGCCTTTTGCCTAGAGACGACCTCCTCACCCACACCTCTGCAGATAAAGGGGAGATTTCTTCTACTGAACCCTGGATCCAGCTCTTGCCTAAAAGCTTTTCTTCTCACAGGGTTTCTTTCTGATACTACAAAGTTCAAAAATCTTCCACTGAGCAAAGAATTCAAAGGTCACTTCAAAAGTGACCTTTAGCCCATAAGGCTGTGTTTCATGGACTCATTCTGATACTCACTTTCTCCACAGAAATACCAGTCTGTTACAGGATAGAGAGAGGGTCACCCCCAGGACCACCATCTTATTAAACCATTTCTTGTTGGATCTGGATCCTTACTTGTCTTTGTCTCTCCTCTTCTATACTCTATGGATGAAGGTCCCACTGACCACACAATCTACACTGCAAGGTGAGGACTGGCTGTTGTTTCATCTGACCCTCACCAGCATATAACGGAGAGTTCCATTTTAAATTCTCTGGCCAAGCTGAGCTATCTCACCCACCAGCTCTGATTTCCTCCACCTTTTGATTTCTAGTTAAGGTGAATTCGAACCCATTCTGGGACCTACCGTCATCACAATTATTGTGAATGATACCAACCAGCTTAATTTAGAGTCACCTCCATGATCTCTTCCATTGGCATCCAGCATCATCCCAGGCTTTCTATAATTGACAGAGAAACAGCCTCCTGTGCTTATTTTTATAAGGATGATGCCCCTCAGACCTTGGTGATCAAAAGCTGAAGCCAAAATCTTAAACAAGCAAGCCATCTTCCCTCACAGAAAATAACAGAGAGGGGACTATTGTTTTCAGGAATACCCCCAGGCAATGAGTTTATGCAAATAATCCCAGAGAAGGTGCCTTGGGGAGAGCTGGTAATTACAGTTCATCCTCAGCCTTTTCAGAGATCAAACCTTTGGAATGCAATCTTTCCAGGGCCTCCTTCAAACTCCTAGGTAATAAACAATCATTTGTGATAATTGCAGAAGAGCAGCCTTTCCTAGCAGAGAGGCTGAGGCAGGACTTCTGACTCTTTACCAGGAAGTGGGGCCTCTGCAAATCCCTCCTTAGCCCAGACAGCCTTTGCTGCATCTCAGGAATGAGGTTCCTGCCACCTCCCTCCCTCCAACTCTCAGCAGCCCCCTTTTGGAAGATGCATTCTTCAGTGTCTATTTTTGTTTCTTCTCTTCCCCTCCACACCCCATCAATGTGCTACCACAAATATGGCTAGCTGTGTGAAATGATTAAAATAATTGAAATTAAAGACAAGCTCCAATTTTCCAGTGTATAGTTTGAATATTTTATCACAAATGTCAAGATTTTATGCATTGCAGTATGCTCACGCTCCCTTCCCGGGTTTTATTTCCGGCATTATGAAATCTGCTGCAATTCTTCTCACACAAGTCTGTTTTCTGCTGGAGGATCTGTTATTTCCTATTCCTGTGGTTTCTCTGATTCTACCTTTGCCATGACTGGCTTCGTTCCCAGTTGATACTCAGTTTTCCTTGGCTTCTGCTTTTAGGGTTATGCTCAGTCCTTTTAAATGCTATTTGGGAAGAAATCAAGTATAATTAGGAGATGCTATAGGTTAGTGAGCTGTAAACATGGTTTAAATAGAAAAGTGTTTTTACCTCACAGAATGGGAGAATGTGTCTATAAAGATAAAGCTAAGATTCTTTTTCTCATATTTTAACATTGTCGGAAAGGTGTGTGTTTCTATCATAGAGGCTGGCAAAGAACTAGAAATAGGTGGTGAAGGACCACTGAAATAGCTCACTATTAATATAAAGAACAAATTCAATATTTGTGCAGAAAAAGAGCTTAGAGGCCACCTCACCCCCTAGGTCCCTCAGCCCCCTGTCCCTCAGTTTTACTCCCTCCAACCACGTCTAATTCTATGGTCAAGCTATTAATTGAGACTTGATGCTCCTTCTAGTTATCTCTTATACAAATTTATAGAAAGGAAGTGAAAACTCTGTTCCTCCTAAATTAGGAAGAACATTAAGTAGGTTTAAGATAGATGATATAATGAATGGGAGAAGATTTCTCTCTTCACCAAAAAAAAAAAAAGTCTGTTAATTAAAAGCATTGTGCTTTATATACCTTTACATTTTTGATGTTACTTAGTTCAATAGAGAAAATTAGGAAGCTCTGAAAAGAAATGTCAGGGCTTCTTAAAGTCACCTCCTTGAAAGAGAGACTCCAGGTTGTTGATGGAGGGTTCTGTTTGCTATAATTAGTAGGATATTGTGACATTACACACACCACTTAGGAAGTGTTCCTGGCATGAGTTATCTTTCGCTTTCCGGAAGTGCCTAGTGTCTTCAGCCTTACTCCCACATGGGCTGGGCGGCAACATGCTTTCTGGGGACTCTCCCTACTGGGGAGGCCTCAGGCAGAGATTCCAGGAGTGCCTGTCTGGGTCAGAACATGGGAAAGGTTTTTCTACATCCTAATTCTATGACAGCTTCTTGTTCCTATCAACAGGCCCAAATGAACTACGGCTGTGCTTTCTCACACCTAGCGTTATTTTTTCAGAATTTCAAATAACTGGCTTTTTGTGTCCTCTCCCTTTCAAGGTTGAGGCCATGTTGAGAATCGCTCACCTAGCATGATGTCATCCCAGTCACTTTTCCTGTGAGTTACTCCTCTTACATGATCTGTATTCAGGCAGCAAAGTCAATGGGCTCGTGTCACTACCCTGTGACAC
Source organism: Condylura cristata (assembly GCF_000260355.1). Classification (NCBI taxonomy): domain Eukaryota; kingdom Metazoa; phylum Chordata; class Mammalia; order Eulipotyphla; family Talpidae; genus Condylura; species Condylura cristata. The sequence goes on from NW_004567131.1 coordinate 10,884,188, forward strand.
AACCCAAGGGAGACAGACAGAGAGAGTCCTCCCCTCAGCTGCAGACACTCTGGGTTCATAATTCTTGGCTTGAAAGTGATCACTGTGGCCATATGTGATATACAGAAGAAGCCATTGTGGTTTTGTTTGATTTTAGCTGTTTTGCCTTCACTGGCTTCTGTAGGTCCTAAGGCTTCATCTTGCAGTTGCTGAGCTAGAGGGTAGGGAGGGTTGTGGGTGCTTTGGTGGTGGGAGTGGCGTGGTACATACATCTGAAGAGGTATGAGCCTCTGCCTCTAAATCATGTACAGTGCTGTAAACCAGTGTTGCTGCAATAAAAGTAATCCAATAGAAAAGTTATTGTGCTACTATTATTGAGTCTGCAATGTAGCTAGCGAGGGATACTACATTCTTCCCTGGTCTTATCTAAAAATCGTCACTAAACATTGCTGTTCTGTGTACTTACACACCAGAGAACATGCTATTGTCAGTCCATTTCCATCTGTTCTTTTCTGTTCCTTCTGTATATTGAAGATTTTAATTGGCCAGATTACAGCTATCTGTGTGCATTGGAACCCCAGTGGGAGTGGAGGTGTTTTCACTCAAAGCAAGTTGGGGCCCCTGGAGGGATAGCTCTGAGTTGCACTGCCAGTGTTGAGGTCTTTGCTCTAATAGGGCAGGTTATACTTCCACAGCATCACAATAATTGGAACTGGAGATCCTAAAGAGGATGTATAACGCTCCATTCAGTTATAATTCTCCATTGTACTAAAGTTGGACTATGGACAAGAATGGATCGACAAGCAAAGATCAGAACATTTTCAAATCATAGCCTTTAATAAATATAGCTTCTGGGCCCTCCCTGGTGGTGCAACGGGTTAGGACACAGCACTGCAAGCTAGCACAGCTGCTTCAGTGTGAGTTTGATTCCAGGCCCAGGGGGTGATCCACATGGCGTGGCAGACCTCTCCTGACCGGCCAGCTGCTCC
>NW_004567131.1:10886238-10927768 GCF_000260355.1 Condylura cristata
AAAAAAAAAATGTACAACATATTATTATAAAACACATTTCCCTTGGGGTAATGCTCGGCAGAATTGTCTGATCAACACAAAATATGCCTTTCTATCTCAAATGTCCTGCTTACATTGATTCAAGTCTCCATTTGAGAATATGAGAAACACAGGCATGAAAGACATGGGGAAGCCTTAACTGTGCATTGCTTGCAGAAAGAAGGAAACCTGAAAAGACAGCTACTGTGTGAATTCAACCTTATAACATTCGAGAAAAGGAAAAGCTGTGGAGATAGAAAAAATATCAAGAGTGGCATGGGTGGGAGTAGCAGAATGGGTCGGAGGCACCCAGAAGTATTTTAGGACAGTGAAACTACTGTGTGTTGCTATGATAGAAACTCACTATTTACCTGTCCAAGCCCAGAAATTGTACCAAGCCAAGAGGGGGCCTAAGGTAAACTAGAACTTTGGATGGCAACATGTAGGTTCACAAATTGTAACAAGTGTACCACTCTGGTAGGGGTATTGACAGTAGGGGAGACCGTGAATTGGGGCTGGGAGTAGGCGGAAAAATCTCTGTCTTCCTTCAGTTTTGAACCTAAAACTGCTCTAAGAAAACAAAATATTTTAAAAGAGCCAATTGTGCCAGAGGTGCAGGAGAGCAGAGGCAGTCAGTGTCCTCCTGTTTGTCTTGTAGTATGTCTTTGATGTCACCTGTAGCCCATGGGCATCTCCCCAAACGAAGCACCACTGAATGGGTCCCTGGGCCTTTTTTTTCCAGCAGTATGAAAACAGAAGTAATTGATCACAGGTGTCTTTGTCATTCAGCCACACTAAAAATGTCACAGCATTGGTGGCCTCCAAGTATTACCCATTTACGAGAAGGTGACTCCAACAGCCAAGGTGGCCAGTCTGGAAGCTTGCCCTTGATCTTCTAAATCTATTTGAACATCCCTTACTTCTCTATAACCTGCTTAGGGTTTTATCATTTGCCCAGAGTGTTTAATCAGGTTTTGGGGGGGCTTGGTGTTGTATGTGTTTCTTATTATGTATTTAAACTGCAGCCCTTATAGTTTACAAAAAAGAAGAAGAAGCAGAAGAAAAAGAAGAAGAAGAAGAATGAAAGAGAAAAAGCAAAAGGAAACAACCAAACCAAAACCCTGCTGTCTGGTACCAAGGCTGCTGCCAACCTAATACTACCAGTGAAAAATCCCTGGTCTGGAAAGGAGGCAGGAGGCAGGCCTGGGGTTCCCAGTCTCCATGGCAACCGTGGGTTTCCCAGGTGGTTTCTCACTTGGGAGGAGGAGTGAGGAGTCTGCAGATGGAGGGCAAGGATCACTCCTTTTATCTTGCTGACTACTTCAGCTGCCGGCATCGTTCATTCTCCATGTCAGCACCCAGAATACTTTCCTTAGGACACCCAAACTCCTGGGCTGACCCAGTTTATACTAAATTACGTAGAAAGAGGAAAACATACTTTTAAACATATACATGGCCAGCTGTGAAGTGAGAGGTGTTGGAGGGGAGTGACAAAGGGGATTTTGCTCTCCTAAAATGCTACCTTGGCAGGGATGTGGCAATTAAAGCAAAGACAATAAGAGTCAGGTGGAAATGTGTCAGCGGAACCTGGGGGCGGAGAAGAAAGAGGTGAAGGAAACATTTGTAGCTTTACTTACTCCTCCATTGACATCTGAAGGAACCATCGCTGTCCATTTTTGTAGAACCTTCTGGATTCCATCTTGAGATCCTTGACATTACAACTGCTGCAAGTTGTAGAAAGGGCAATTTGTCCTCATGTTAGAATGAGGTCACAGGTGGAATCTCTTTTCCTTTTTGAAGCATAGGTATGAGGAAAATGCTAGGTTAAATGTAAACAGGTTTGAACTTTATATTATCACTAAAGGGAACTATCTCTGGGCCAGATGCCTCCAGGGCCAGGTAGGGAATATAGTCAGTCTGGCAAGGGTGAGATGATTAGGACTGGTGTGGCCTAGGGCTAAGGGTGTTTGTTGCTCCCCTTAAATAACAGTGTAGCTGAGTGTATATTCTGTGCCAGGAACTACTCAAGAATATTATTATATTGTTCTTATTGTAATTCTATCAGTTAGGTTCTCTTGCCCCAATATAAAGTTCTTAACCCAATAAAGACACTGAGGCACAAAGGCATTTGAATTATGAGGGCCCCATGACTCGTTGGGTACTGAGCAGCGAAAGTTTGCTTCCTGCTCATTAGATGCCATCTTCCAGCTATGACTTCACATGATGGAAGAGACAAGGGAGCTCTCTCGGGTCTCTTTTCATTCATGATGTTACCATATCACCCCAGAAGCCTACCTCTTAACACTAATTCTTTGGAGGTTAAATTTCAATATATGAATATGAGGACCCCACTCTAGATTGTACCATCCTCCCTCTTAGGTCTGCATTTGAGAGCAGAAAATTACAGTGGGAGGGTTGGACCATCATACACCAGGGATGATTTTAATAAGGCCTGATGAGGAGGTATGTACCAGGCCTGAGATGGTATCTCAGTGGACTCTGTGACCTGTGACTTGGACAAGGGCATGGGGAGTGAGGAGCTGGCATGAAACCAAGTGCAATGGTAGGTGCCATGACGGAACTTTAAGAACAGACTCAGGTACTGACAGCGCAGACAGGTTTAGGCTTCCTGGCATTCCTAAGAAAGGCTGAAAAGGCTTAGTTAGATGCATTTAGTGTGTGGAGAAAAAAAAAATATATATCCTTCAGGCCCATGGTGTGATATTAAGAGATGACTGACAGAAAACAGATGATAGAAAGCAAAGCTGTTCACCTCCTATTTCATGCTCCTTTTCTTCATAAGAAAATAATAACCTTCAACCTGGAATGGGTCAAATTCATTTAGTATGAAGTAATTGAATCCCATGATGGAAGGGGAGAGATTGTGAGCATGCGCATGGCTAGGTTTTTTTGAGTTTCATTCTCAGGATGTTGGAAGATTTTGTAGAAGTGCCTCCCATCAAATTCTAGGAAATGGAAAAGAAAGCAAGGTGCCGAAACAGAAAGGTATTTGATTTTCTTCTTGGTAGTCTCACTTGAGAAGCCTCAAACTGGGAGGGGCAGCAGCAGAACTGAGTGGCTTAAATGGTGTGGAGTTGAAACATTTTGTCAAGAACTCCACGTTAGTTTGGACAAGAAAAGAAGGAAAGAGGTGTGCAGGCATTGGCCAGGTTGAGGAGGGCTGGCATCATGGGCAAAGGTCAGACCCATCACATAGGGCCCCACATTCTGCAGGGTCCCATGTATAAGAGGACCTTGTTTTATGCATCTGCAGGACAATCCTGTGCCTAGAAGGCCCTGCCCCTCTGTCCCCAAGAGTCCATCTTCAGGAGCATCGCACATAGGGGACAACCCTGTCAGCTCCTGAATGATCATGTTCCCAGGGGAATGACACTCCTAGGAATCCTGTCACCTGGGAGCTCTGTCTATCTACATGATTCCCCTGCACCCCAAAATGTCTGTAGATTGGGACAAAAGATTCATGGAAAGGGAAGGTGAACTCCATTTCCTTCCCCTTCCACTCTACATTTCCATTTTGTACAGACCTCGGTTTAAAAGGTGAGGTGATCAGAACCTTGTAGTAAAGCAGTTTAGATTGTACAAAGAACTAATTTGCATTCATAGCAAAGGTTAATTGATGTGTAATAGATGGCATACCTTGTTGGAGCGACATCATTGTTGAATTTACATTTCTCCCAAGTGGCTAGAAGAAAAAGGAAAAATGAATCGTTTAGATAATTCATATTATCCACAAATAACCCGAGTTTCCAAAGAAAATAATTTTTTTCCCCTGTTGGCTTTGCTTTTTTTGCCCAGGCACTGAAAGACCGAGAAGGAATTTCCCCTTTAGAATTCATAAGGCAAATAGTGGGTGAGGAGGTGAAAGCCTTCCTGAATGCACACCAATAACAAATGCAGTCATGAGAAGACAAGAATATAATCTCAGATTGAGTCAATAAAATGCTCCATCAAAGACCCAGTGAATAAGGAATAAGTCCACAGTCTGCCATTGACATGGCTTAGTCCAGGAATCATACTTACACTAAAAGAATGTAAGAACTGCCCATCTTTCAGAAAATACTTACCATAAGAATTTTATATATAAGAAACATCTTAAAATAAGGTTTCTCAAAATCAGGCTTTGAAATAATTTGAAAGGATGATTTGAGGGTATGATATTAGCCTCATTGTGTAAGTAGGTGATGTCCTCAATTACCCTCAAGGAACTCATGGGTGGCTCCAGACCTCAGCATGCAGGGAGAGCTGCTAATATGTAGATGTGGGCAGACAATGCTGCAAGTGCCCCCGTGTTATCTTAAGTGATAATGATGGTGTGTTTATCTCATGTCATGAAAGTAAATGAAAAATTCAAGCTCCAGTATCTACAATATAGAACGTAAAATACAATTCTGAGATTCAGCTTGCTGATGAGGAACTCAGTTTACGATCTTCAGGTAAGCTCTGTATCTAAGCTTCAATTTCTAATGGGTAAGGAAAATATTACTCTCTAAGTTTTAGAGGTGCTGTGAGATCTAATAGACACAGGAAGTGTAAAGAATCTCTCATTGTGATGAGACAGGGCACATAGTTTATAACCCACAAATGCTTATAACTGTCATTATTTAGCCTGGAACACTTTTAAGTGGCAATAGAACTGCTTAGGTGGTCATTAAAAAATTCCAAATAATCTCTACTATGATCAACTTTAGAGCAGCTTGGTTTGCCATTGAACCCTGCATGACAAGCCCAGATGCAGCCCTCACTGAGCAAATGTATCTCCTCCACAGAGTTTTTCAATATAGACCAATTTAGTGCTGGTTAGAGTGGTCGATCAAGCACCATTTTTACTTGGATGCTTCCAAGAGAAGAGCATCACCTTTCTAGTCTACATTTAGGGGGCTAGAAGGTGCTTGAGTTCAAACAGAAGTGCTTTTGAGTCACGAAGAAAATTAAAAACCAAGGGGTCATTTTTGTGACTCAAAATCTGTTTGGGTATTATTCCTGTTATGGAAAAAAAAATGCAGGGTTTTCATAAACAAAAGCCTCTCTAGCACATATTGATCAAGGAGTTTTGATAGATCTGCTAAATCACAGATGGCTCTTGGAAGTAGGTTATAGGAGATAGGAGACACACTGAGGTGGCTCTAGACCTGGAAGGACTGGTAGGTGTCTTACAATGCTTTACAATTTATACTTCATTTTGTAAGGTGGATTATGTTTTTAGAAGGAAAAAAAGTGAAAATCCTCCTCTGTTGGAACAGAAGACATTATTTGTAATTGTTCTTTGTTCAAGTATTAAGAAGCCATGGTTAAAAATTCAAATCTTGAAATCACAACCACCTAGGATAATTATACGATTTGCCAAATTCCTAGTTGTAATATTCAGAGAAGTTAAAATTGCACTATAAGTTTTTGTTGTTCAGATTGAAAAAGATAACCGTACATAAAACATTTATGTGTAACATAAATTAAGCACTCAAAAAAAAGAGAGATCTTATTACTATATTTTGATTCCTTGTTTATTCAGTAGCCTGAGAAATTTAGGCTATGGCTATATCAGTGAGAACTGATTTTTTTGGTTTGCTTTCTTACCATGAGGCATTGTGACCCCAAATGATGACATGGAAACATTACAATACCCCTCAATATGTAGCAACTGCTGTGATTGTCATTTTCATTATTTAGCCTCATCTGAAAATGTATTTTCAGAAATTTAATTTTATTAAAAAAATTGCAGTATATGTAGACTAAGGCTATGAACTCACAGCAGAGATTACATTATTTTAATTAGCTATAAAGTAGTGCATTATTCTAAGAACAGAATATGCACTAATGTCAGAAATTGGAGGCTACCCATTGTATTGTCTGGGCACTAGAGACTTGGCTGTGTGATTCAACATAACAATGAGTTTCTAATATATAAGGATCATCATATACATGATTGTACCCGTGATGAGAAAAAGGGGAAAAAAATCTGTCCTTGTGAGTAAAGCACAGATATAATCAAACCTGGGATTTGCTCACTGATGTTTAGACTTGATTGAATCAGCTGATGAGGAATATAGCCACAGACAAAAATAACTTTGCAGTTGTACATCTGATACAATCTAACCTCTATCCCCCACTTTTCTCACTGAAACAATAGTTTAACAAAGGAGTTTTAACAGTATAAGCTTTCCTGGAAACACATTATCAAGGGAGATCAGAGCCTCTCGCTTGTTTTGAAAACCAAACATTGTTTTTAGGAACAGAATGAAAACAAGTTTTATATAAACAAATTTCAAATAATTTCTACTTAGGTAGTAGGAATAGATTCCAAACTCCACATTAGTAGATTTCAAGTACTAATTTTTCCTGACTAGTTTCTCTTGTAAAAGCTATTTTCTGCACCAAATTCCACGAATGTAAGTTATTTCAGTATATTAAATAGTATCTCAGAGGTGGTTAGGGTTTGGAATTTTAAAGTGTTTGCATATAGAATATCTCATTCTATAACAATGAGATGTCAGGACAGGCATCATTACTCTCAGCTCATGCCAGTAAATTAAGGCTTACAGATGGAGGTGACTTGCCTGAGGTGGGAGCTTCCACCCCTTTGACACTTTACCGTCCAAGCCTGTCATTATAGCTTTCAACTCTTTGGAGGTTTGTATACACAAGGAGCCTGATCTTTTTGGCCAATCTTAATGTCCATTTTCTTGCCTACAAATAGATTACCTTTCAGAACACTTCCATCATGAAAGAGATAATTATACATATTATGAATCCTCTGGCTCATAAAATAATCTATTCCCCAAATCCAACTTGCTTCTCAAAGCACATACAGTAAAATAATGGATGTACATTATCATCCTTATTCCTGTTAACTCTGGAAAATGATGGTATCCCATTTTCCAGGGGCTGGAGTAGGTATGGTGGGTTGTTTTTTTGTACTATAGGCCTCATAAAGCATCCTGAGCCTTAAGTTTCCTATAGTCCTGGAGACTCTTACTCCACATTATTGCCCCCTAAAGCAACGGTGCCCAGTGTAAATGGCCTTGCTTCTTGTCAGGAGGATGTAAAAATGGGAGAATTTGTGAGTTAATGTTAGTGCACGCCCCTGGACTGGATCGTTCACTCTTAGTTCTGATTGGGCGATTACCATTATGGTCAGTTTTGTTAAATATAATGACGTCTTAAGAGTTTAACTGTGGGATTCATCAGGGTGATTTCCAGTAAAAGCACATTTTCAAGCCATGAGAAAAGGGTGACGGATGAAACCACACTCATGATCCTGACTCATGTGGTTTTTCCAGGTGGAGGAAGTGGTGAAGGGAGATTTGGCTATGGCTGTTCCTAATGCAGCCTTGCAAGTTTCCACGTGGGCAAACTGAACAGGGAAAGTGGTTTCTTGCCTTTTTAGGATCAGCTGTATTTCCTCAAGAAAGTGCCTTTATCTTGCTGCCCCACAGGGGAGAATATAAGCTGTACTCAAATTAGCTAATATGCTGGGCAATATTATGTTTGGTTCACAAGTGAGTCATCACTTGTGGTGCATCTTTGGTTTGGCTTTATATTTCTTTCCCACTTTAGGGGTGAAGCTTGAGGGATGGGTTTGGGGGGAAGGAGCAGGAGATGGAAAATGAATGGTGAGACCAGCACAGTGACAATGAGTAAAAGGAGGCCAGTGGGTTTCAGCAAGTGATTGGATCTCTCTGAGTCTTGTTCTCTTTCCTGTCAAATGAGAACCAGAAAAGGTGTTCTTGTTCTTAGCACCCAAAAAGCCATCCAGTAAAAGTTGATTATTATTATTATCAGAACTATGAACATCACAAGAGGTTTTTCAACTGGGTATTTGGCATGACTGTTCAAAGAACAGTTCTTTAATACACTGCCAATTGCTCTAGAATAAAATAACAGTATATGTCTGACTCACTTATGAATCTGCACAAATAAATCTATTTAGATAGAAAACACGTTGAACCACATTTACTCTGCTATTTTGAGAAGTCAGCGGGGCATTTGCCTGAGAAACAGCTTACATCCTCTGCACAGAGAGGCGACCACATCCAGACCTGTGCCCTTTAAATCAATTTGAAGTCTTGTGGGATAAAAGTTAAAAAACATAAACCTTCTTTTCTGAAAATAGAGAAGTGAGGAAAAAAGATGAAGCAATGAAGCATTAGAAATGAAAATACTTGATTTAGACCAAGGGTTAAAATAAAGTTAGAAGTGCTTATCCTGGCTTTTCCACCTGTGTGGTGCATAGAAATAGTCATCTCATTGTTATAAAACCAGGTAGCACAACTCTCAGTGGAATATTTGACATGGAATTATTCAGGGTAACTGAGGCTTTTCAGTAAGAAGAAGGTGAAAAAGTCTAAACACCAAACTTAATAAACAGCTTTCTAGTGATAATAGTCTACATAATAAATTCATCCATTGTGTTTTTTTAGGGGGGGTAGTTGTCTTTTTTATTTCGAACTATAAAAGTAGTAAATGAGGGCCCTCCCTGGTGGCTCAGCGGGTTAAAGCACAGCACTAAGAAGCTTAAGCCACTTCCGCATGAGTTCGATCCCTGCCTGCCCAGGAGGAGATCCACATGGCCAGGCAGACCTCTCCTGACCCGCCCGCTGCTCCCCTCAGCAGTGTACTTCGTTGATCTGCCTGTTCTGCTCCCTGCTCTGTCTCCGTGAATCCTCTCACCTTCCGCATCTCTGGCCTGTACCCCAGTTCTGTAGGAATAAATAAATAATCTTTTAAAAAAGTAGTAAATGATCAGTAGAATTAGTTCACGTAATAAAGTACAATGAATGAAACACAAATTTCTTCATCCTATGACACAGAATAATGGCCCTGAAAGTGGGGTCCTCAGGATTTCAAGCCTTCTGAAAAAGTCGAATAGCAGGACGTTAGTATTAAAATCCAGAGGAGGCACGGTGAGGTATTACAAGGGCTTACAGACCTCGGGAAGGATTTATTGTTTGTGTTCTTTTTCACTCTTTCTTCCTCCCTTCTGTACTTTCTCTTTCTTTTGGAGAAAATGAGCCCAGGTTTGGACTAAGTAACTGGGTGGATGATGATCAGATTAGCTTAGCCGGGAAGAGGTAGATCTGGAGAGAATGTCTTGGTGCTCCCCTTTTTTGGGTGTGCAGTGATTTTAGGACATTTGGTTGAATATTGAACAGTGAAGTTGTGGTGCAAGGAGTGGTTCAAGTCTAAAGATGAGGGAAGAAATTGGACTAGGCAAACATACTTGAAGTTATTATCACATACAAGAAATGGAGAGAAGTAGCAATAGATGCATTTAGGAACAGTGTGTAGAGAGAAACAGAGAGAGTCCACAATTACCCTTAGAACAGTCAGCAGTTGGAGATCAAATACAAAATGTCCATTGTAAAGAGAAAAGGACAGACCAAGGAAGCAGAGAGAGTTCAGAAAGTGAAGTCTCACTTGTCACCCAGGAAGAGATTTCCAAGAAGAGGAGTTGTACCTATTACGGGGGAACAGAAGAAGTGGAAAGAAAGGCAGTGGAGATTGAAGGTAGACAGACAAGACAGATCCCGCAGGCTCAGAATCATCTTTCGCCCCCAGTTGAACCTTGAACTGCAGTCTTCTCATTCATGTTGACATTATTGCCCAACAAAGCCACTCCCTCTGCCTCAGTCTCCCAGATTACTAACTTGCCTTCAGTTTGGCTGAGAATTACCCAGTCTGGCCTCCAAAGCATTTCCAAAGTGCCAGGAGAGGAGCTTTTAAAAGCACTTGCTGATAACATCACTCATGTGCTAAAAACCTGTCAGAGCCCCATTTACCTTGTCCCACTGTCTTGCAGAATGAAAGTCAAAGGCTTTCAGTTAATATGCAAGGCCCTTGATGGGCATTTAAATTACTTCCTGTCTGGGGCTGTCTTGCCAAAACCATGAAGGGCATTCTTTTTTTTTTTTTTTTTTTAATTTATTTACTTATTCGTACAGAACTGGGGTACAGGCCAGAGATGCGGAGGGTGAGAGGATTCACCAGAGACAGAGTGGGGTACAGAACAGGCAGATCGACAAAGTACACTGCTGAGGGGAGCAGCGGGTGGGCCAGGAGAGGTCTGCCGCACCATGTGGATCTCCTCCGGGGCAGGTGGGGATCGAGCTCAGGCTGAAGGGGCTTAAGCTTCTTACTGCTGTGCTTTAACCCGCTGCGCCACCAGGGAGGGCCCCATGAAGGGCATTCTTATAATATATTTTGGTACTTGTGTCCATACGTGGTTTCTTTCTGTGGGTTATTTAATTGGGCTGAAAATCCAAGATCTAACTCTTTTAGAATACAAGAAAAGAAACCTATTAGAATTAGAGACATTACCAGTGAGGAAATAATAAAGGTGAGAGCAGTTATCAAAAGAATATTCAGTAAGCACTAGAGGAAATCAACAGATTCACATTAGAATCTTTGAATCAACTGATAAAATAGAAAAACCAACAACAACAACAACAAAACTGATGAGGAAAATGTATAAAAAACCCAAATGCATAATATGAGGAAGGAATGGGAAGACTATTAGGACAGTCTTGCAGATGTTGGATAAAATGCAGACGGTATTAGTTTCCTGTTGCAGATCTCATGGTTAAAATCAGCTCCAACCTATTATCACAAACTACTAGCCCTGAGGTTAGAAGTCTGAAGGGGGCTTATGGCCTAGAACCCAGGTCCTGGCAGCCCTCTCTGTGTTCCTTCTGGGCTTTAGGGGAGAATCTACTCTTTTCCTTTATACCCTCTAGGGTGCAGCCTTCCTGGGCTGGTGTTCAACTTGCTATGACAAATCTCAGCCATCTCAGCTTCTGTGTTCAACTTGCTATGACCACATCTCAGCCATCTTAGCTTCTGTCTTCTCTGCTCTTGATGCAAACTCTTCAGCTTCCTCTTTCATTTAAAAGGAGGGAGTGATGGCATCACAGCTATGGGGCAGCGCAAGATACTCTTTCCACCTTAAGAGATCTAACTTGGCCACCTCTGCAATGTTCCTTTTACCTGTGACTATATTACCAGTGATTATATTACAATTTTAGGTAATAAACTTGCAGGTTCTGGAAATTAGGAAACAAGCTATTATAAACAATGTTTTGCAGAGATGTGAAATTTAAGATGATGGGGCTAAATTCTTTAAAAACACTATTTTCCAGAATAAAGACATAAAGAAATAGAAAAACTTAATAATTCTTTTTTCATGAGTAGAATTGAGTCTATAATTTAAAACATTCTCAATAAGAAAATGAAAGTCTCAGAGGAATGCAGCATTGAATCACTGAAAATATTTAAGGAAATCACACTAGTTTTATAAAGTTCACCCAGAAAAATAGAGTGGAAACACTTCTAGATGCTTCCTCTGAGGTCTATAATTTCAATACCACAATTTAACAAGGATGTTATAAGATAGGAAAATTATAGGTAGATCCATCTCATAAACACAGGTACAAAGAATCCTTGACAAAATATGAACTAAACACGGCTGAATAAACAGAATAACACAGCCATGCTGGTTTTTCTCTATACATGCACATTTGACTTAAAACTGAAAAACTTAAATAATGAGGCTTATCATTTTAGCATATAAAAGGAGAAAATTCAATGGGTGCAAAAAAAAAAAGCACTTGGTCTTTCAGACTCACTCATGATAAAATTCTTAGCAAACTGGAAAAGAGAGACATTTCCTTTATCTAATAAAGGTTATAAAAATACAAGTCTTACAGAAAATATCATTCCTGATAACAAGTTTGGAACAAAACAGACAGTTGGACGTGCTTCAAATGGTATACAACTGTAACAATTTCATTTCAGTAATATACTAGAGGTCCTAGCCAGTGAAAGAAGGCACCATTCACCCCCAAAAAATCTGAAAAATCGTAAAGGAAAAAAAAAAGCTGTCATTTTGCATCAACAGCATGATTATGGAGTTAGAAAGTTCCTTGGAACATGCAGTAGACTATTAGAAGTAAGTGAATTTAATAAACATTGCCCAAGAAAAAAAAAAAGAGTGCAAATGTCCACAAGAAAAGATATTTATGAGAATTTTTATGATGGTTTTTATTCACAAAACTCCAAACTGGAAACAGCCCTTAACAGTATAATGTTAAATACTTTTGGGTTATGTCAGACAATGAAATTTATAGAACAATGAAAAAGGACAAATTACTATGCACACCCCTCAGGCATATTGTGGTTAGACACACAAGAGTGGCACTGTGATATGGGAGATTCCATCTGTATAAATTATGAAAATGGCTAAAATAAATTTATTGCAGTAGCTGGCAGAACAGTGGTTACCTTTGGAAAGGCTATGATTTGCAGATGGTGAGTGTTGTGGTGCCCTGTAACTTGAGCTGGATGATGGTTTTACATGTGTGCTCATTTAAAAAAAAATGTAATGAAATAGATATGCTATGATTTGTGTACTTCACAGCTTGAAAGTTCTATTTTGTAAGGAAACAAGTTAAAACCAATTAAGGATGAATAGATAAAAACTGAGTTATATAAATATATCTAAAATACTACGTATCTATGTGTGAGAACTTCTTTTTCTAAAGATTAATTTTTTATGCATACAAGAACTGGGGTGCAGCCGAGAGGTGTGGAAGGTAAGAAGATTCACCAGCTACATAGTGGGGAGTAGTGGCTGAGACAGAACTGTCTGCAGTGGCACGTAGGTCACCTCCCTGGCCAGGGATTAAACTCATGCTGCAGTGGCTGCAAAGGGATGAGACTTACCCCCTTGTACTCTCAGGGAAAAAATTTATTTGATATAATAATAGTACCTTCAATCACTACAAATTTTGTAATAGGAATTTTGATCTATCCTGGATTTTTTTAGGGTTGTCTATAAAGTAGGTACCAGAAATTAGTTTCATGGCTTCAGTCAGAAATTGGGAAAAGTGGAGGACTTGCTGGCTGATTCTTCATCTCCTCTAAGTTTAGTCATGTGTGAACTAAGATTACAAATAAATAAATAAAATAACACAAAACCAGGACACCAGAATCTAAAATCTCCTGGGAACAGCTGTGATGTGGGAAGAAGAAAGCCATGACTCAAAATCTTGCTACTGGCTTTTGAGTAGTGATCCTTCCCCAGCCCTGTAAAGTCTCATTTTTCTTCCAGCTGTGTCCCAAGGTTGTTGTTATAACATGTACTAAAAGAAGCATTTGCTGGAAAGAGGGCATGTAAAATATGAATGGAATTTTGCCGATAACGTTGAACGTGCTGGTTACCACAATCATTTACCAATGGGGAACCCAGCCTGCTCCAAAGTCCTCAAATGGAAATCACCCTTTGTTCCCCCAGGGACACACAACACTGTTCCCATAGCAACACTCACATGATGTCAGAAATCAGGGTTAGGCCTTGAATGATAAAACAAAAGAGCATGTGGGCTAACTCCAAGGAAGATGAGCAAAGATTGTACCACTTCTCCAATGAAAAGAGCATCTGTATGTGTGTGTGCATATCATGTCATTCTTGCTATGCCTAAGAATTGTAAAATTTTTAAAAGCATTCTTTTTTTCTTTTTAGAAGTCAGTGTTTCTTTTGATATGTCATTTCACTCAGAAAATAAGGTTTTCCTTTTCCTTTACACCTACTTTTCTCTTATGTGTAATTAAGAGAAATTGGAAAGCCAAAGAATTAATTTGCTCAGATCCTTGAGATGTTGTCACTTTTTCCCTTAGCAGGAAATAGATAATTTTGAACAGAGAAGACAAGGGAGAAAGAATGTGTGCTGATGTAGGTCGCATGAATATGCATATTTTTATGACATGTATACATTTGTTCTGATATATTTTTGAAAGTTCAAAATGAACAATATTATGGAAATAATTGGGCTTTATAAAAATAAAATTAATTATGAAAATTTTAACTTTCCATGTTTGTTAAATAAATGTTTAATAAAAGTTTTTATTTTTGTAGTTATATTTGTCTTTTGGAACAAATGAAGTGTTCCAATGTATATTGCTAAGATCTTTAAAAAGACTAAGTTTACCTGTTACATTGTAGGTAGAAATGTAGACTGGCCCAGCCCCTTATGTAAAAAGTCTAGAGGTTGCACAGAGGATTGAAAATGAATCTGCCATAGGACCCGGCAATTAAAATATAATTACACTATATAAGGTGTTTGTAGAGTGGGATACTACTCAGCTAGCAAACAAACCAACTCATGCCATTCATGGCAACATGATGGCAGCTGGAACCATGCTAACCAAAGTAAGTCAGACGGGGAAAGACAAAGACAAAATGGTGTCACTTATAAGTAGAATATAGAGAAATCAAACAAGGGATCACACAAAAACAAAAACTAGAACTTAGGAAACCAGAGAGGAGAGAAGCAATGAGCAAGAGAGAAGGGGTCAGAGTGGACTGTGGTCATGGGCTACAGGTGCTCTGATGGAGGGGGCACAATGGTAATAACACCCAAAATCCAAATAAGCATGTAAACCAACATTACTTCAATTAAGAAAAAAAAGAAATCAAGATCACACGTTTGCATTTACATGAAACATACATTTGGACAAATGTATGGTAAAATAATTTATTTCAATGACAGGCATACGCATGATAATAAATCTCATTTGACCCCCAAACCATGAAGTTCTATGTTTTTGAGCTATATGAGCTAAGGGGAAGTTGCTAAAATAACATTCATAGTTTATATTTTAAAATACTTCCTACCATCTGCTCAGGCTTACTAAAATTAAAACTTGTATAAACGTTGAAATAATTAAGATAAGTATGTGATAATAAGAATAGTTAAGACCCTCCCTGTGTACAGTGGGTTAAAGGGCAGCACTGCGAAGCTGGTCATGACCACTTCTGTGCGAGTTCCATTCCAGCCCCAGAGCTGACCCACATGGCTCAGCAGGCCTCTCCTGTTTCGCCTGCTGCTCCCCTCACCAGTGTAATGCACCAATCTCTCTGTTCTGCTCCCCACTCTGACTCAGATGAATCCTCTCACCAATTCTGCTCCTCTGGCCTGTACCCCTGTTCTGTATGCAGAAATAAATAAATCTTTTTTAAACATCCCATTTCCCACTCTACCTTCATAAAATGTCTCTTTTATTCATTGTTTTTTATTTATTACAATTACTTTATTTTCCCCCCGATACCTTATGCTCCTGCTATGAGTCAAACCATCCGGTATCTTTCTTTTTCTTTCTGGCTTATTTCACTAAGCATGATCCCCTCCATCCATGTTGCCAGAAAAGGCATGAGGTTATTTTTTGATTGCTGAGTAATATTCCACTGTGTATATGGACCGCATCTTTTTAATCCAGTCATCCAGTCATCTAGTTTTGGACATTTGGGTTGATTCCATGTCTTATATATTGTAAATAGAGCAGCAATAAACATGGAGGTGTGGATGTCTTTTGAATCAATGCTTTTGTATCCTTTGGGTAGATACCTAGGAATGGGATTGCTAGTTAAAGAGCTTCTGTACAGCAAAAGAGACATTACACAAAAACAAACTGAGAGAAAAATTTTCTTACACAATACTAATGATTAAGGATTGATCACAAATATATACAAAGAGCTAATGAAACTCAACAAAAATAAAGTGAACAACCCCACCACTATGGAAAACTGAGGTTTCTGAAACTGCTAAAAATGGAGCTTCCATATGACCCAGCAATCCCACTTTGGTATAATTACCTTCTTAATCCTTGCAGCCACTCTCAGTGAACAATTCCCCATGTTCGGGGCAGAGATGGCTTGGTCTCTGGTAATGATGGACTGAGTAGGGTGTCCCACTAAGGTTTGGCTGACCACTCCCCAAGGATCTGATCACCCCATTTATTTATTTAAAAGGAATGAAGATTGTCAAACACCTGGAAGAACAGGAGCTTCTCAGGCCCACTCATACCTTCACTCAGAACAGCTGATGTTTAAGGAAAAAATCATGATACAAAAATGCTGGATACTGTTTAATTCAAGTTTTTTGTTATGAGGATGAAGAGAACAAAAACATGCTCAAGGTGAAATTTGACCTTATTGTTTCTCAGGTGACAGGGACTCTAGGCATAGTAGCAAATTCCTCCTAAAAGCCAAAAAAAAGTCCTTGGAAAATATCACTGTGACCTTTCCCTTGCGGTTGCCATGGGACATTGGCATCTTGACTGTTGGTAGAAAGCCAATAATTGTATTTAAATGAGCAGTCCCTGAACATCTATAATGCATATAGTCTACTATTAATTCTTTGTGGGAAGTTTATTATAGGGTTTGGTTTGTAATCTAAATTAGATGTCTGAAGGAAAAAACAAAGCTTTTTAAGTTTGGGGAATTTCAGTGAAATTTCTCTTTAAAAGTCCATGAATTTTCTGATAGGCTTTGAAGTTGTTTTTTTTTTTTTTTTTTTTTTTTGTCTGAAACTGAGTCTTATATTATCCATTCTTTAAGGAAACCTTTTGTTTCTAACATCTACAACAAAATGACTTTCTTTTATGTTTATGGGATGTTGGATGCAATTATTTTATAATAAGCCCATCTCTGTAAACAACCCTATAATTTTTAGACTTTTAAATGTCATTATCATAAACACAATTCAGTGCTTAGTCTGCCTCTGGTTGGCTTTGAAATGGCATTTCGAATTTGTATGACGCTCTGTCCACCAGATTACCTTGGTGAGTGAAGTCATCTAGCAAGTGTCCCTGGATTGCATCTAACAGTTTCAAATTCTTGCTACTGCTGATTTATGTAATCAACCCACTTTGAAAGTGGAATGTGCAATTGCATCCTACTTGGAAGAGGGTAGAAATAGATGTTTCACCAAGTGTATTTATGCAAGTGGACCTGTGATCAGGGAAGAATTGCGCCTCACACTCTGGTGGTTGCTGGTATTTTTCTTAGAAATAAGAACTTTAAAGAAGAAAGTCTAGTTAATAGTTTAGGCTCAGGGATGTCATAGATTATTTCCTCTTCGTTATCACTTAGACTGTCTGAGTGATTACATGACATCTGAGCATCAGTATTTCAATATGAGTCAGTTCTAGCTCATGATCTTTGAAGTATGATTTTCTCTAATTGGCTGTTCTGTTTTATTACCAAGAAGGGCATACATAGAGCTCGTTCTAGTCCAACAATTTGCAGGTGTAAGTTAGATAAGGTTTTCTTATTCCTTCCCATATCCTTCCTATTGGATCTGGGGTTGGTCAATTGCTACAGGTGTTCTTTAAGGCAACGCCACCATTCCACCACTCCTGGCCTCTAAAATCCCAAAACTGACCCCATATAATCAGTTGGGAAGATTAAATGGGCTCTGCACGATACACAAAATGTACCCAGATACTTGTGGAACACGTGTTTTGTCCTGGCAGTCACAGTATTTGGTATCATGCTGCAATCCGCTGGTGATGGAAGATGGACAGCCTGATGCCCCTGGGGCTCCCCTGCCCATGACTGAGGGGGGTCACATGGCCATGGATATATAAACCTATCTCCAAACCCCAGGTACACCCCAGCTGGAAAGCTCTGCCTTGGTGAAGAGAAGGCCTGTGCCCCAACCTGGATAACCACAAAGAAGGTGTCTTATGCTTGTGGTTCTCCTTATTTAAAAGAATATATAATACAGGCAGTTTTCAAGATGTACTAATGCTTATGTGATTTTTGGAATTTTTAGGTCACTGAAGGGCAAACATACAGATGGCTCCCAGGACCTATATTTCTACTTGCATACGTGGGTGGAGAAATAATATACTGTGCTGAAGAGAGAATTCTGGTTTTTGCTTGGCCAGTAATAGCTTCGTAACCATAGGCTTATCTTTTCCATCTCTCTAAGCCTCTGTTTCCTCAACTGTGAAATTAGTGGATTAGATCACATGATCTTTAAAATCCCTTCCACTGATAATACGTAGTGATTGTAAAAAAAAGTCTTAATATGTATTGGGAGCTTGGAATGCCCATCAAGAATATGCCAGTGCACTGTGTTTTAGTGCCCGAGGAGTGGCCTTGGCAGTGAAAGGAGTGTACTGAGCCCTGAGTTCTCATGCATTCCCTTCACTATAATTATGTGGTGACTGAAGACCAGCAGAGACGTTTTAGAATGTGTGTAAAGAATCACAGCGTTGAGAATGACGTCTTCAGAGACACAGTCTTATGAGTACAATGCAAATTCTTCTATACTTTCTAGTGTTTCTTTTTTTTTTTAAAAAAGATTTATTTATTTGTGCATGCAGAACTGGGGTATAGGCCAGAGACTCAGGGGTGGCGAAAGACTTCACCAGAGACAGAACGGGGAGCAGAACAGGCAGATGGATGAAGTACATTGCTGAGGGGAGCAGCAGGCGGGTCAGGAGAGGTCTGCCATGCCATGTGTTCACTTCTGGGGCAGGTGGGAATCGAACTCATGTGGAAGTGGCTTCAGCTTCTTAGTGCTGTGCTTTAACCCGCTGTGCCACCAGGGAGGGCCTCTAGTGTTTCTTAAATATTAAAATCCTTACCAATTTTTCAGGTTCCATGGATATGAACAAAATTAATTTTTTAGTGATTAAACTAGTGAATTAGGTTATAAATTATAGCTCCAGCTTGGCTCTAATGCAGTTTCTTCTGTTTCTGCCTTCATTTCTCTAGATGAAAATGGAAACTAATAATCATCTTATCTGACTTATGTGAGGCCTAAAATTCAAAACCAACCTAAATCTAGGAAATGTGTTACAATTTGTTTGGCTAAGCTATTAATTTAGAACAGGGAGGAGCTTCATCTTTTTTAGATGAACATATTTTCCCTGAAAACAGACTTGCATTTTAAGGAAAGCATCAAGCTCCAGAAGGAGTCATCTTTAATAAAAATTCTCTAAAATACATTTACTTTTGTTTTGTAGGAAACCTTGTCTGATTTGCTTCTCGTCTCCATGGGACAGAATTTGAGCTGAGGACAGAAACACCCACAACCTTCTAATCTCTGAAACTTCCATAAAATTCTCTCCATACCATAGATGATATTTTCTCCATAATTCTCTCCATACCATAGATGATATTTTCTCCATATGAGCCCCCCACCATGATCACCCAGCTTTTTTTTTAATTTTTATTATTATATTAGTTTAGTTTTACATATTTCTATGCATTTTTCCATCTTAGTTGCAATCCCCTTGGGTTTCCCATCACCAAATCACCCATGTGCCATGACCATAGTCCAGTGCATTTCCCTCCCCCCACTGTTTTTGATCACCCAGTTTTGACCCCAGTGAAGAACTCGCAGGTGGGACAATCTTACAGGGTAGAGGAATTGGAGCCGATCATGCAGGACACCCCCTGCAGGCTGAGCTGCAACCACAGATTTCAACTCAGGCTGTGAAGGCCAAAGCAGTGTGCCAGCTGGATTATGGAAGTGCTTGGGCTGGTGGAGTTTCTTTTCTTGTCTGTTCTTTAGAATATGAATATTCATAACTGCTCTCTTCTACCTTTTTCACTATCATTCTTAGAAGCAGATAATTTTTTGATTTTTTTTTAAGATTTATTTATTTATGCATATAGAACTGGGACACAGGCCAGAGGTGTAGAGGGTGAGAGGATTCATTAGAGACAGAGTGGGGAGCAGAACAGCAGGATAGGCAGATCTACTGAAATACACTGGTGAGGGGAGCAGCAGGTGAGACAGGAAAGGTTTGCCATGCCATGTGGGTCTCCTCCCGGGCAGGGGTTGAACTCGTGCTGAAGTGGCTGTGCAGCACTGCACTTCAAACCATTGTGCCACCAATGAGGGCTCATTTGTTTGTTGATCTTCACGGACTCTGATGGAGAGGGGCCAGGGCTATCATGGCCCTTATGGGATCTCACTCACATCTGATTTAGATGATTTACATGATGTGATTTAGGACTTTTGACTAGACCAGTCTTTGATGACATTTTGGACTTGAGTTGACAATACCAAGACATTTGGGGACATTGGGATGGGAAAGTTTATTCTGCACGTGGCAGGTGAAACTTTGGGGAAAAGAATGAACTATGGGAGATTAACTAAGGGACCCAAGAATGATGTCCACATCCTAATCCTAAGAACCTATTAATATTACTTTACAGTTGTGATTAAATTAAAGATCTTGAGGTGGGGAGATTATTCTGGATTGTCCCTGCAAGCACAATGTAATCATAAAGGTTCTCATAATTGAAAGAGGAAGGTAGAAGAGGAAGAAACAGAGCGATGTCAGCCTGTGATGTCACAGCCTGTTATTATTGCCCACATAACAGCTGGAGGACAGGGGCCCGCGCCAAGAAACACTGGTGACATCTAGGTACTGGGAAAGGCACAGAAACAGGTTTCCCCAGAATCTCTGAAAAGAATACATGTTCCTGACATCTTGATTTAACCTAGTGAGAGCCATCTGTACTCTGACCTCCAAAAATGTAGTATAATAAAAGTGAGCTGCTTTAACTGATTGAGTTTTAGTTTTATCAGTTAAACAGGCAAAAATACAGTACAGCAGGATCTTCTACAGCATTTAATGGTGGGACCTCCCTGATGGTACAAGGAGTTAAGTCTCAGCACTATGAAGCTATTGGCAGCCTCTGCAGCAACAGCTTAATCCCAGGGCAAAAATTACCCACATGGTGTGGCAGACCTCTCCTGTTTCACCCGCTGCTCCCCTCAGCAGTGTATTTCAGTCAATCTGCCTGTTCTGTTCCCCATTCTGTCTCTGGTGAATCCTCTTACCTTTCACACCTCTGGCCTGCACCCCAGTTCTTGGATAAAATAGATCTTAAAAAAAAAAAAAAAAAAAGCTTTCTAAATGACTTTGGCCCAATTGCCCAATTACAAGGATTGAAAAGATTTTCAGTAGGCTGACAGCAGCCAGGGCCACAGCATTTCCCACATGCCGACAGGGAGAGGAAACCAAGGCAGAGACCAGCATACGTGAATGGAAGCAAGTCAGTCAGAGTGATAGCGTAGTAAACCAAACTGCATCAGCGTTATCCTCACGTGTTTGACAAAGAAAACCGATTGACTTAATATTATATTCTGGGACAAGCACTGTGGAACAAAAACTATACTTATTTGAAATGTTTGCCTATAGATACAAAATTCTCCTTAGGGTAATAGTGTACTTTTTTTAGACTGACACAGAATCTATAGAAAACTGGATGTACATGATACATTCTTATTTGTGAAAGGACAGACTCAATCTGTTGGATTTACATTTGGAAAGGCAAGTAAGAAAAATGATGTAGAATCTCAGAGACTGTGACATGTTTTAAGTGGTATGTTTATAGGTAATGCTCACTATAATGCAGGCATCTGTATGTAAATGATAACAGATAAAATAACTGTAGATTTGACCATTTCATTTAATTATTAAACAATTACAAATAGGAGATAATTCCTTCAGTGGAAACTATGGAGAAGGAAAATCTAGAGAGCATCTGCTTATAAAATTCTTCAGGCAGTTTCCTGGAAAATGGCCAATTTAATGCCATCAGTGCCTCAAGGTGTTCTTCCAGCCCAGGCGTCACCAACAGCCTGGAGGTGACCTCTGTTTTGTCTTAAGGCTGCCACAGGAGGCAGATTGCATGCACTAAACGACAAGCCACTGGGCTTCAAAGACAGCTTGTAATGCTGACTCCGCACAATCAACTGTGACTTTCTACATAGTTTCTAATCTTATTTCAAATTTGTACCTCATAAAACAGACAAAAGAGGGAGAATCCCTTCAGTCATTCTTGTTAATTGCTTAGAAAATTTCTCTTCCCTCCTACCTCTGAAACACACACACACACAAACACACACACACAGGTTGTAGAATGTTGACTTCTTAAAGGGTTTGGGATAATTCTCAGTCCATCATGTTTTGGGAAGCAAGGTGAAGCACTCACCCAAGCTCTCATCACAAGCGAGCATTTGAGGCAAGACGTCATCCATGTTCTCCCTCTTCGTATGGCACCAGACAATAAACACAAAACTTAAGGGGAAAGCCTCCACCTCTCTGGAGCCTCTGCTTAACTGGAACCCTGCATAGAAACCCTGCTGTGCTCAGGGGTGCCTAGTGAAGATGTGGGCACCTTCATGGATGGAATGTCTCTCCTACAGCTGGTGGATGACTCAACACTAGGTGAATCCTGGCCCCGCTGCCGAAAGTCGGGCTCGTTGGCTCCATTCATCTATGTAAGTGGGTATTAATCACACTCATCTCCTAGCTTCCTTGGGAAGGTTAAAAAAAGGTTGCAGAGAGCCTTCCAATCCTACCCAGGTGCTTCTCTCTCTCTCAGCAAATCTAACTTGAGTCTAGATTGTACACAGCTTCTGGAATACTTAGATAACTGTTCAAGAAAGAAAAAAAAAGTATCTGAATTCCATGCTGCTGTTTTCAGGCTGAATCAAGATGTTTTGTTTGAACAGAACTGGATTTAGATCATGTGTTACAACTGATGAAGTATTTTAATTTTTTATTATTGAGGTAATAATGCTGTACGTGATTTGGAGATATAGGATCACAGCAGCTCAGATGTAGGTGTCTATACCTCACTTGCCACCAAGGCACCTGTGTTCAGTTGCACCCCCTTCTCCCCTGATCTGTACTCCCCATCCCCAAGTAGCCTCAATACAGCAGTCCACTTTCTAGGATTTGTTATTGTTTTGGTCTGTCTGACCTGGCCCTTTGTTTGGTTTGTCTATATTCCACATACAAGTAACACCATCTGGTATTTGGCTTTCTCCTTCTGACTAATTGTGTTTAGCGTTCTCCTGTTCCATCCCTTTTCTTGCAAATGGCAAAAGTTCATCTGTTTTTTTATAGCTGAATAGTAGTCCATCGTGCGTCTATAGCACCTCTTCCTACCGACCCAGCTGTCCTTGGGCACTTAGGTAGTTTTTGTAAATTGGCTGTTGTAAATGGTACTCTGTGAACATAGGAGTGCACATATACTTTTAAGTTAGGGTTTTTTACATTTTTAGAGTAGTTATGTAGGAGTGGAATTGCTGGATTGGATGGTAAATCTATTTTTAATATTCTTAAAGACTTCCATACTGTTTTTCATAAGAGTTGGACTGATTAAATTTTCCTATCCCTGAACTTAAAAAAAGTGAAACAAATGCATGAATCCTGTTGTCGTATATCCTCAGGCACTCCAAGAAAATAAATTTAAAAGCTTCATTAAAAGATGAATAATGGCACCCAAAAGTTTTGCAATATTTGTCCACAAAAACTAGCAAATATCCACAGATGTGATTTTTAATGCCGTTTCAAGGTTCCATTCTTCAGGACTTTAACAGCTAGTTAAAAACAGATGAGGGTCCCTTGCTAAAGCTGCTTGCCTCACTGGCCTCTAATAACTGAACAAAAGCCTGGATGGAAATCCGAGACTTCTTTGTGATTTCTCAGTTCAATTCATCTTCATAAATGCCGGCAAAGCGACCTGAAGGTCACCTCCATAGTGAAGCTCTGTGTGGAGAGGAAACCAGGGTTCTTGGCATGAGTGACATGGCACCCCGTGGCGAAACTGTTACTCGCTCCTTGCTCATGATGCATTGTCACACTTGCCATCCCAGTCTTCCAAACTGTGCCAGACCGATGACATCCCTTTTATTTAGCTGCACTGTGGACCATGACGTCACGTGTCTGACTTGCCAGTTGAATCATATTCTTCTTATTACATTACTTCTTTGAAAAACACACTGCTACAAACTCATAGGTGACCAACAACTTGTAAACTTGGACTGGGGCCTCCGTTCCGTAGAAACAGATACATTTTCAGAAACTAAGATACCTGCAGAGGTAATATTTTGATTTGAAGTCACCAACAAATAAAACATAGTCATGTCCCTGGTCTTTCCTAAGAGTAACTACTAATATGAGATTGGAGGGAAGAAACAAAGAGAAAGATCAAAGGTGGGTTTTAGCCCTAAAACATGGCGGCAGAGCTGGGCAGGAGGAAACGCCACAGCCCAGTGTGCTCCTGTCGGCTGATTAGCAGCCACCAGCTGGCTCCCACTTCTCTGTGGGTGAGGCCTCTGCATGGAGAGGCATCCAATTACCAATTTACCTTCTGCCCTTAGCTGTGGCCTTCTGAAAGGAGCTTTTGTTGTCTTTGCCCAGGCTGGTGCAGTAGCTAATTGAGATGAAAGGCATCGGGAGCTACTTTTAGGACCAAAGCCATTATGTTAAGTCTATCTTACCAACTGGTCAAAAAAGAATTTTCTTGAATGATTCTTTCCTTGAATATACATAGATATTGTTTGGGACCCTATCAGGAGTGATTATTTCTGAAAGCTGCCAGTTCTGCTGGCTGGGGCACTTCACAGTGATTTGCCATTATTCTTTCTTTGCTTCAGGACCTTAAGGTAAAAAGCTCTCTGAAAACAGCTGTTTGTGCATTGTATGGTATTTTAATAAGGAACCTACAGGCAAGAGATGCAGGATGGCGATGGCTGAAGCTTTGCTGTCCTTTCTTCAATTAAGGGAAACATCCACAGTGAGGTCATTAACAGGAAAAGGACTTCAAACACAAACACAAAGTATAGAGGCATTAAAATGAAAGGCTTTTTTTTTTTTTTTTCTTAAACAAAGCATGAAAAGATTAGGAGCCTGCCATCCAAAGGTGTGTCCATGGGCATGCCTGCCTGTGTCTGTGAGCAGGGAGAGGAAAGAACTCACTATCGGTCATGTGAATCCAGGGTGGGAAGGGGGGGGGCAACTGGAAGCCCAGCAGGAGGGCTGGGTTCCACAGCAAAGATGAACATGTGCCTAACCTCAACGAGGGCTACTGGGGAGAGGAGCAGATGCCAAGTAAAAGACAAAATAGGGAAAACGAGAGGGGGGAGAGTAGGTATCTCTGATTCTGCCTTTGAAAGGCGATTCTAGAGTTTATCTGTTTTCCATTGTTTGAAAGTATTGTTTCAAGCCACCTTTGCCTCCCCATCTACCTGTTTCTCATTTCTTGTCAGGCTTTCTGGAGTTGAACTGTTTCATCCTCACCGTTTCATTACTTGGGAGAGATCCTGTTCCATTGACTTTTCATTTATTCCCCTTTACTTCCCACAATTTAAATCCTTTCAGACCCAAATGATGGTGATTGTTTCCAAACCATTTTGAATTTCTTTATAAAGGAAGATGCCATGAAACTGTAATATCAAGTATTTTTTTTTTCTAAAATAAGCATATATGACTGCTACTGCATTACCCATTTCCACCAATCTTATAATTTTATCAGGAAAGGAAATCAAGTTTGTCTGATGTGATTTGTCCCATCAACGTCCATAAATGTCAGGACTGCCTCCCCTCACCGTTCCTGATTCCTAGCTGGTCTCCGGCAACAGGATGGGGGTGTAGTTTTAAACAGGGCACAAGGTTCCCTTTAAATGATCTCCAACTCCATTGTGTCTGGCAGGAGCAGACAGACAACACACATTTCCAAGGGCTTGTTTTAGAATTTCCTCTATTGAGATGCCTGCTCTTATCTCAAAGGGGGCATAATTTTCCTTTAAAAAGTTAATAGGGGCCCTCCCTGGTGGCGCAGTGGGTTAAAGCACAGCACTGAGAATCTAAAAGCCGCTTCCGCATGAGTTCGATTCCCGCCTGCCCCGGAGGTGACCACATGGTGTGGCAGACCTCTCCTGACCCGCCCGCTGCTCCCCTCAGCAGTGTACTTTGTGGATCTGCCTGTTCTGCTCCCCACTCTGTCTCTGGTGAAGCCTGTTGCCGCCCCTGAGCCTCTGGCCTGTACCCCAGTTCTGTATGTACAAATAAATAAATCTTTTAAAAAAAAGTTAATAGGTAGCTCACTCTCTCTCTCAGTTACTATTTGCATTTTAAGTTGATATAATTATTGCACAATTTCTATTAATGATCTTTGGATGGCCCACTTTGACAACATCTGGAATGCGGAAAATTTTGCATCCATTAATCTGTGTTAATACAACTCCTAATTGTGTCATTTTGAGGTTATCCCATTTCCACAATGTCACAAATAGAATTGAGTGAGAGAATGTATCTGTGAACATCTCACCCATATTGCTCATAAATATTATTTCTGACTCTATTTAGATGGTGCATGTATTTCTTGTTTTGTTTATTGACAGCTTTGATGAAAGAGCTAGGGAAGCAAGACTAGGCTTGGGTGTTAGAGAACTAGCTTTTTCAGATCTCCCATCTTCAACCTGTGAAACTCCTTGGGAAAAAGCATTTGTGCAGAACTCTGGTACATTGTCTCCCTCTCCACTGATGTAGCTCTAACCTGCAGTGCACATCTAAATCACGGTGCTGGATTTTTCTTTCTGAGATGTATTTGGAGTTAGAATTCTTGCATATTTTGTGTAAGTTCATCACTCTTGATAAATGTGTGGGTCAATGTGGCTAAAAATCAGACCTGAATCATGGATCCATTACATGGTAATCAATATCAAGCCTCAAGGAAGGATCTCCCATCAAAGAATCTTCCTTCACCTTCCTTAGCAACTCGTAATGCTGGCGCTAACCTTCCATTCAGGTTTCCACATCTGCTTCCCACTCATTCAAACAATGCCAAAGTTCTACTGAGTCTTGAGTTAGATTCTTCATAGTAGATAAGAACTCTCATTCCATCTCACAATCTCTATGGGAAAATGAAGATCTGCAAACATGCACAGTGTCACTAACTGCCTTATAATAAATGTTAAGCAGCAGAAAGTTACCTGCCACACTGAATGCCAAAGGATCTGAGAAATCATTTTGATCTTATGAGAGAAATGAACAGATATGATACAAGTGGAAAAAGAGAGCTTTCTAAACTACTCAGGCATCAAGTTAGCCCAGCAAGGATGCAGGACCTCTGTTAGCAGCGAGTCATTCTACACATCATACAACTTTGGTGTCTGCCTTTGGACGGATAAGAAGTAAAATATAATCCAAGGCCCAAGCTTCTGCAGAAAAAAACACACAAGAAACTGTTGATAAAATAATTGACTGACTAGAAGAACAAAGGAAGATATAAATACCATAATGAATTTGGTTAATCTTTACTTGAATTGGACACTTGCACTCATTGGGGAATTTTTGTTCATCATATGGATTCTTAGAGATAATGGAGGAGATCTCTCAGATGACCTAACTTATTCTTTCATTTAACTGTTTAAGCAACTGCCCCTAAGGCTATATAGCTAGTAAACAAGGAAGGCTGGTACCAATAAGGGAAAGTGAAAACTCCACAGCACCGGAAAGGGGCCTTGAAAAGACCCTCCCAAGTGCTGACCAGCACTGATGTGTAATCTGCAGAAGGTGCTGCACACTTTTCCCAGCTCAACTGCTAGGTGTCTGCAGTGAACTGAAGGGGGTGGGCCTGGACCATTGGCATGGAAATCAGATAAACAGTTCCATGAGATATGCAGTCAGTGAGATACTGTACAATGAGACTATTGAACTATTAGTGGCCATAGAGTGTCCATCCTACCTGACAAGTCTACTCTAAGGATGAGACAAAGTCAGAAGGTTAGTCTTATAGAAATGACATGATGATGGAGAACATATTTAAATCAACTCAAAACCAACTCACTTCTAATAATTCAGGCAGATATACCCAAAAATGTTATTATTTTTTAACATGAATAATGCCTTGATTATCTCATTAAAATATCTCTGAGAAAGAACAGATCAATTCTTTTGGGGGATTTGGAACTATTTGAGCAAGGATTTTATCTATGAAATCACATAAAGAATACAACAACATGTAGTTAATCTAAAAAAATTGGAGCTTCTATGTCATTTTCTTTGTGACTGAGCTATATTTATTTTCCTTTGGTGTTGCTATTAGACATTTTGGATGCCCACACAATGAGATATTCTATAAATAGGCCTTTATTACAAAAGAACCATTTCCTCAAGCATAAAACTTTTGGACACAATACTTAAACAGCAGCTTGTTTGCAGATTTATCAATGTTAAAGCATTCTTTCTGTGAAATATTGTGTCATAGAGATTATGCTGTACTGTAGTATCCAGGGCAATGACAAAAAGAACGTGCATGTTGCTCACAGCTCTTAAGTACAGCTCACAGCCCTTAAATACAACCATACTTTCACTGACTTTGAAGTTCAGTCTTTCAGAGGCATCTGCCCTTTTTGTGATATTTGTTTTTTATTACCTAAGATTGGGGCAAAAATCATATCAGATAACAGAATGAATTTCTGTGAGCTGAGAAAATATGGGGGCAATAGCATTTGTGTCCTCTCTTTGTAAAAGTCTATAGTAGAAGACTACTTAGACAGGACAGTTCTCACTCAAGTTTACCTCTGTGAAGTGTCCCTCAAATCACTCTCTGCACCAGTCCTGAGGTGGAGGTTGGGTTTCCTGCTTTTGCATTTTCTCTTGCCCTCTCACCTCCCCCTTCAGTAGAAAAGATACTCATGTCTCTGTGAAGTTCTGAGAATTCTTTCTTAAGTGCCAACTTAAGGCCCAAGTAGGGAGACTTATTACCTCTGCTGTTCCACAAGTGTCCAGTGGGGCAGTGAGAGCCAGGCCCCCTGGTCTCCCAGAGTTGTTCTCCTGGACTCAATCTTTTGGCTTTGGGTCACGGAACACCCATTTGGTAGAATATCCTAAAGATGTCAAGATTCAGGAGTTCTCAACTCAAGCATAGTACATTCTAGCTTCAGTTTTTAGTTTTGTAAGTTGAGGAATTGAAGTTCAAGATAGGACACCTTCTAGTGGAAGAGGTGATCATGCATGCAGCTTGACAGCTTAATTTCTTTAGAGTGTGCAGAACACAACGCTAGACTATGGGAGTTCTTAATAACTCCAACCTTGGCCTTGAACATTAGGAGACTTCCCTAGTCACCAGGAAAAAACTTACTTAAAGGAACTACTCTGCTTAAGACTGGGGAGGTTGTGTGGGAGGAAATATAATGTCTTTCTGCAGCTGAGCTGTCCTGAGTCTTAGAGAGATTAGGCCAGACTGGCGGCCACATCAGAGAGTCCTCCAGGGAATGATGGATGTGTGTTTCCAGAAGATGGAAGGATGAGAGTGGGCTACAGGGGGAGGTGTGCCTGTCTGTGAGTGGATGTCTCAACAGGAAATACTCAAAAGGCTTTGTTGCAAGAGAGCTTCTTCCTCTCTGACAGTCAGCTGAGAACCCTTTGGCTGCAATAAACATAGTCTTTTAAACTTGGAAGCTAATAAAAGCAGCTCAAATTATTGAGGACTTTGGACAGTCATTTTAAGTGCCTGAAGTAATTCTTCTCACATATTTCATATAAGGACCCTCTGTTAGGTCATTTCACAGATGAAGAAACAGAGAAACAGAGACATAAAGTGGCTGAAAGCCCAGAGGCAAATGGCCAAGTAGAAACCACCCCAAAGCAGCTGAATGCAGACCCTGACTCTTTAAGATTGTCCTTTCTGCCTGCGATGCTGAATCGCTGGAGAGAGCCCTACATGTTGCTTGCCAGAAGCCGAACCCCTTGTACAAAGCAAGGCAGGGAGTGCTCAGGGGCTTCATGAAAAACATAAAATAATGCATCCATTTATCAAACATTAAGTGAACAGCTCCTGCATGCAGACCCGGCTCCTGGCACCTGAGGTAGATCAGGAAATAAAACAAAAGTGCCCAGACTTGTGGCAGGAGAGTTCTAGTGGCAGAAGACATTCATTAACAGGGATTCAAGGCTGTCAGTCATGCCGTTACACGGCAGGAGGGTGATGGAGCGGGGGAGAAGAGGCAGGGTAAGGTCAGGCGAAGGGTGCAGCCAGAGCCGAGTGGCTGACAGAGAGGCAAGGCAGAGCTCAGAGAGGGAACTGACACAGCGTTATGTCTGGAGCTGGCAGGACACAGTGGAGTGGGGAACTACTGAGCAGGGACACATTGTTTAACTTATGTTTTGAATGTAAAGATTCTCTGGTTGCTGAGTCAGGGACAGACTAGAATAGAACGTGGGACAGAAGCAGAAGGACCAGTGAGGAGGCTGTGGCAACAACTCACGTGTGTTGTAAGGACGGTGAAAATCAGTCATAGCTGGGCCCATAGGACTTGTCCATGCATGGACGGGTGGCATGAAGGAAACGATCAAGCCTGCTCCCGAGCTTCTGCCTCTAACTGGAAGCATGTAACTGCCATCTAGAGAGACAAGCAGTTAGGGGGAAGGAATCATCAGCTGAGCTTTGGACATGCTGATTTTTGAGATACCAATAGACCTTCCAAATGGGAATATTGAGCAGGCAGTTTGACATACCGTCTGGAACACATGAGCGAAGCCTGGGTTGAAATGTACTATGGCTGTTATCCCCTGGGAGAGCAACTTTAGATCCATGAGCCTGTGTCCAGTCACCAAGGAGGGCCCAAGTGGTGAGTCCTCAAAGCTCATGGTCCAAGGGTGTCTGCTTTTCCTTCAGCATTATCATAAGCAGTTTCATTCACTGAGAACACCAGGGCAATTCTCTTCCACGTACCAAATTAAAGGACTCTCAGGATTGTAGGTATCACTATCCCACCCCCAAATTCCCAGGGACTAAAGGTGATTTCTAGGTGAGACTCCCCAGAGGGTGAGTGAGCACTGTTTTAAGAGTGGCTCCCATTACATGTTGATCCATGGATTTTCAGTGATGCCATTTCAAGGTGCTTCCTTATCTGGGGACTTTGGGCTGGAATGTGGTTTTGCCCAGGGGAGGAGACATCAGAACCTCCGATCTTCTGTAAAATGAAAAAAATTACAATATAAAGCTGCATCAGGAAATACAGCATGATAGCGTTTTATGTTGAGAAGGAATCATTTTTTTCCTGAGTGAATATTTCAGAAATGAGACTAAATTTAGTTGTCTTCTTTTCCAAAAACTGAATTCTGTGGGAATTTCTAAAAATTCTGTATGGTATACCAGCTGAGAGCCAGGGGAAGTAATTGTGACTGTCTCTCCTGTCTGCATTTGGTTGTGTCACCAGCTCTAGATACCACTTGGAAACAGGGTCGGGGTGGGGGTCATATCAGCAAACATATTGTATTCTTCATGGTACAGAGTTTGGGGTTTCATGGTCTACTTTTTTTTTTTTAATATTTGTTTATTTATTTGTATAGACAGAACTGGGGTACAAGCCAGAGATGCAGAGGGTGAGAGGATTCACCAGAGACAGAGTGGGGTACAGAACAGGCAGATCGACGAAGTACACTGCTGAGGGGAGCAGCGGGCGGTCAGGAGAGGTCTGCTGCGCCATGTGATCACCTCCGGGGAAGGCGGAGATCGAACTCATGCGGAAGTGGCTTAAGCTTCTTTGTGCTGTGCTTTAACCCGCTGTGCCACCAGGGAGGGCCTCATGGTCTACTTTTATAGCTCTGGTGACAAAGCAAAGTGCTGTGTACCTTGAGACATCCTTCACTAAAGCCTCTGACAAATAAAATGGGTCCATCATAGAGCACAGAGTAATATGCACAAGTAAAAAACATTAACTTAAATTAAATTAATTAAGCTTAATTAAAATGAATATGTGGATGCGGTTCTAATGTAAATGGGAAAATGAGAAAAAAATAAAAAAGATGTGACCATATCAAGTCTAAATCATCTGGCTTATGCATGACTTTAGAGGAATTTTTTAAATTTTATTTTATTATTTATTTTATTCATACAGAACTGGGGTACAGGCCAGAGAAGTGGAGGGTGAGAAGTACAGGGAAATAGTGGGGAGCAGAAAAGGCAGATCAACAAAGTACACTGCTGAGGGGAGCAATGAGCGGGTCGGGAGAGGTCTGCCTCGCCATGTGGTCACCTCCAGGGCCGGCGGGGATCGAACTCATGCAGAAGTGGCTTGAGCTTCTTAGTGCAGTGCTTTAACCCGCTGCGCCACCAGGGAGGGCCCTTAGAGGAAATTTTTATGTGGTTTTGTGGAATACTGGCTTGTACAGGATCTATTTTTTAATCTACCTTACATAAAAACACCTTCACAAAGATCAGTTCATAGTGAGAAGAACACTGATAAGAGACCAAATATTTAAATCCATTGTTAGGCCTTCCTTTATAAGTTTTATTCAATCAGATTTGAAATGCAGTTTTTTTTTTTTTTTTTCTTAAAGGAGAGGGTGAATTTTCTCCACACAGGCTCTCTTGTGGCCGTCTCCTATCTGTCCTCTCCTTCTGTATGTGGACTCAGGAGAACATTGAGGGGTCCCAGTTGTAGGGACAGGATATGGTAATCAGGAAACATGAGTCAGCATTCAGCACTGGAGAGGAATCATGGGAGAGCAGAAAGAGCAGGGGAATCCCAGAGGGTGAAGTCACGTGGACATCTGGCCTTGTCTGTTTTTTTCTGGGAAAGGTGGGGCTTTTTTAAATTCATTTCATGGAAAAAATGTTTCTTAGAGAGGGGAGACTGTAATGACGAGGCAGAATGTTTCTTGGGGAACCACAGTCCAGTTTCAGCCAAAAATACTGGACTCCTGTAGACACTGAGGGCTTCCCCTCCACAAAGTGTTGTGTTACTTCACTTCATCTGGTGAGCAATGTGCGTCAGATGTGTTGTGGAGAAATGTTCAGGGGAGGTAGAGAAATATTCAAGAGTTGTGGAGAAATTGGGGCAAGTCCATGATCTGCAGGGATCACTTTGGTGAACCCCATGTCCCAGTTCCCTCAAGTATAAGTTGAGAATGGAGATCATGGAGATGGATCTTTAAGAGTCTCTTCAGTTCTGAAATTCTGACTTGATGTTCTCCATAAAACAAGTATTAGTGGAGAATATTAAAATATATCTATATATCTATATATCTATATATCTATATATTTAAGTATATATTTAGAATGGAGATCATGGAGATGGATCTTTAAGAGTCTCTTCAGTTCTGAAATTCTGACTTGATGTTCTCCATAAAACAAGTATTAGTGGAGAATATTAAAATATATCTATATATCTATATATATATATATATATATATTTAAGTATATATTTAAGGAGAAGCATAGGGGAACAGTTACAGTTATATTTCCAGTCCCTCCTTAGGATGGGAGATCCCTTATCTGGACCTAACTGAGAGGACCTGCAGACCTCACCCTTGGGTCCAGTCTCACTGCCTAGAGGGAGAGTGGGATAGGAGTTCATGTTTCTAGGAAGCAATGGTCACTTATGCTTGTCCCCCCAAAATGCCATCTGTTAAAGATATGCAACACTTTAAAGATTTTATGAACTTCAATATTCTAAAAATATCATACTAACTTCACAGCTTTTCCAATGATGAGTCAAATGCATTTCACATCAATGATTCCACATATTGAGCAACTGAGTTGTTCTTCCAATGGACTTATTTGTGGTGAAGATTTTTTCCAAGTTGCTGCTCCAGTAGAGCTCATTTCTAAGAAATTTCTAATTTCCCTGGAGTAAGGCAAATATTTCAAAGTCAGGAAAGAAAGATTTTTACTCTGTCACGATCTCTGAATCTTTTTCAAAGTTGGAGTTTTGCTTTTGAGCTGAAATTTTGATCTATGCAAATCTCAAACATTTTTCCTTTTTTTCTATCTCTACCTAGTTCTTGTTGAGTGATGTAAATTCTGATTGTCTGTGTAAAACTCATATTATTTACCCTTTGAAGCATTTCTAAAGGCTGTTATTTCCATTTCTTCAGCTCCTGCCAGCTATTAATTGTTTAACACAAGTTTGTCCTCCAACACCACAAAAACATTCATAAGTTTACCA
This sequence comes from Condylura cristata, assembly GCF_000260355.1. Taxonomy (NCBI): domain Eukaryota; kingdom Metazoa; phylum Chordata; class Mammalia; order Eulipotyphla; family Talpidae; genus Condylura; species Condylura cristata. The sequence goes on from NW_004567131.1 coordinate 10,919,829, forward strand.
CTATCAATTTCCTCCTTGCATTGATAAGCTTCTCAGTGACTTCTATGCCTTCAGGGGACATTTGACTCCCCTGTGTGAAGGAGAAGGGCCTGTTGGTGTCATATGTGTGGCGTTTGTCATCTAAGTCTAGAATAATGTCAGTATGAAATAACTTTTCTTTATAACATTTAGTAATCTTAAGATACTTATTCTGTTATTTAGATCAAAATTTGAAAGGTTATGAAAAATATTAAAAAGTCATAAGAACAGTAGAAATGAATACGAAGACATTCATATTTCTTTAACAATTTAGGTTCCAGGGTCACTGAGACTTCAAAACTATTTTGGAAGCATTTGGAGGCTATTACAAATGGAAACAAACAACAAAAATGCATGCTATTATGTCCCCTTTTCAAAGTATTTTTACCATAAGATAAGAATAAAAAGAAAACTACAACCATATACAAAATAAGTTAAACAGGAATTTACTTTGAAACACACTGTGACTACCCCAGGGCCATTATTTATTCCTCCTTCATCTCATCATTACTATCAATTTTATCCTCAATTTCTTACAGCCCAATTTAGTGAAAGGGGAATGAGAAATTTTCAAGAAACATACATTCTAGGAAACCCTCCCTAGCAAAGTGTGACCTGTATGCTGTGTGTGAGGTGTGAGGTGTGAGCAGTTTTGGGTATTTCCATGTCTTTGGGGGCTCTTGGTTTTGGTAGGGAGTCTCACATGGGCTTTCTTGGGGTTTAGTATTTTAACAGTGTTAGAAGGAAGTAGGCCTCATCATTTCTGACATGGTGTAATCCTGTAAGTCCAAATGCATCTAAAACCTGTTTTTCTTTGGGTTCTTCATTTGAAAATTTCATATCCCTGAATCATGCTGATAATATTTCTTTTTTGTGCACATGCAAGTATGTTAGTAGAACAGACCAGCATATTTTTAGTTTTACCTTTTTTCTTTTTTTAAGGTTTATTTACTTGTGCATACAGAACTAGGGTACAGGCCAGAGGTGCAGGGGCAGTGAGAGGATTCATCAGAAACAGAGTGGGGAGCAGAACTGTGCCATGTGGATCACCTCCGGGGCCGAGGATGGAACTCACCCTGAAGCAGCTGTGGCTCATTTGCAGGGCTGTGTTCTAGCCCGTTGCACTACCAGGGAGGACCGGTTTTACATTTTTTATGCAAACAAGGTCCCTCATGTTCTGAATGTAAATGATTTCTTCAATAGGTCTTGTAATCTGACTGATATATTTTGTAGGATTTTCTACCTCTCCATAGGCAGTTATAGGGAAAGACAGAAGGCATGTTGGTGATAGATTAGCAATCTTCCCCAAAGGTGAGTCAGACTCAAAGCACATTTACAAGAAGCACAAATCACCAGTCATACGACTGGCATCTGGTAATGCCTTACAGAAATCAATGGACAGAAACTGGAAACGGTGAGTTTCTAAGCAGAGACCCCAAGCTAATGGCATGTGGCCTCATAAGGAAAACAGATGGGTAAGAAAAGAGTACCAGAAATAAGCCCACATCTGTGGGAAGAGACTCCTTAAGATCTTTCCAAGAAAGATATTCCTTTGCCTCTAGTAGATCCAGGGTTCTAATTTTAGTCACTAATCCTTTCCACTTATTTCTTTCTGAAATTTTAGAATCTCTTAGATGTTTTCTATCTTGCTTTTCCCTGTGGCTTCCAAGATAACAATAGATGAAATGAACCAACTGTTACAGTTAAGTGATTAAAAACATCATTATCATAAACTACTCTTCCCAGACCTATTTGCAGGTTTCTCGTGGAAGTTAATATAGACTGATAGTCTCTTTTCATAAAGACATCGGGCAGAGATCCTGGAGTTTCCAGCTCTCATATCTGTTCTGAGGCCTCCCTCCAGCTTCACCTTATATAGTTGGCCCTGTTTTCTAAGTGTGGCACCTTCAACCCCATTGACAGAAGGCATTCCCTGTCCTTCTTTGGCTCTCTTTCCCATTGGCACCTGTAGCTCAGACAAAGTCGCAGAAGGAGACTGTGATTAGCATCCAGATAGTCACGAACTCAACAGCGTCCCCGACAACAATCGTGACTACCTTTTTGTGCTTATATTAAGCGTAGATGGATCTTCGGGGCATGAAACTTTGATATGAGCTCAGTGTACGTTTGTTATCATAAGCTACTTACATACAAGCAGGAGCTTTTGTGGTGCTTCTTCCCATGAAAACCAACTGAGCAAAAGTCAACATTTGTCTAAAATGTCATTGGATTTTAGTTTTAATGAAGTTTAACAAAATTTTTCCTAACAAGATTGGATTCACATTCGGCATACATGCTTTAGTATTGATCTGTAGTCTCTCTCGAGTTGCCTCAGAACAAATGTCTTCCTCGCCATACTTCGTTCTCTGGCCTGTTCTTTTATTCCAGAGAATCTTCTGTCAAGTCCAGTGTGAGTCTGTATTCACGCTTCCCAGTGAACTTGTGTCTCATTGACGGTAGCGTGGCCAACCTGAGTTCCACTCTAGAAGGCCAAGCTGGCCCACCATTATCAACTGTGCACAACTAGCTGGTCAGGGGGACAGAACAGAACCCAAATCAGAAAGCAGAAGTGCTGAGCTGAGTACATTAACTCCATGATAAACTTGTCAAGGTTTCAAGATTGCTACTAAATGATCTATGACTCTTGTCTTGGTCTGATATTATGTTAGTGGTAAAGTAAACTAACTCAATTAATGTATAGGGTATATGTCAATCGTTGAATTATTTAACTCTCTTGACTAGATATTGATCCATTTACCAATAATTATGAGTCATGTAGTCAAGACTTTTCTTTCTTTTTCTTTTTTTTTTTAAGGTTTATTTATTTATTTGTACAGAACTGAGGTACAGGCCAGAGATGCGGAGAGTAAGAGGATTCACCAGAGGCAGAGTGGGGAGCAGAACAGGCAGATCGACGAAGTACACTGCTGAGAGGAGCAGCGGGCGGGTCAGGAGAGGTCTGCCGCGCCATGTGGTCACCTCCGGGGCAGGCGGGGATCGAACTCATGCGGAAGTGGCTTTAGCTTCTTAGTGTAGTGCTTTAATCTGCTGCGCCACCAGAGAGGGCCAACCAAAACTTTTCTTTAATAATCTTGCAAGCAAGTTATGTTGCCTGGGGATGGGATCTGTGGTATACAGAGTTACTCATTTTTCATTTTTCTGTTTGGAGATACACAGGGACATAAAGTCACTTCTCCCAAAAAATTGGAGCAATTTGATGCCTGCACATACTCCTATATTGAGTGACAAATGCTTTCAACTAGATTGATCCCTGATTCTAGCTCTTTCCTTGCTAACTTAAAGGATCAGTCATTCTACTCTTCTATCTTGTGTCCCTTCAAATATTTGAAGAGGACTGTAATTTCTACTGTACATGTATTCAGCCTCTGCATGGTTGATCATAGTTGCAATGAGCTCTAGAATACACTGGATATGCATTCCTCCATTTAGAATACACCTTTCTGCACATTAATAGGTTATATTCATTCACGTGTAAGAATCTTTGACTCACACCATGATCCAAGATTGTCAATTGTGTGGGAAATTGCAAATTTTATATTGTCTAAATGTTTGGTGACCAGTTGACTCACTTGAGACCACATTGTCCTCAGACTTTTTGCTTGTTTTTCTTTAACTTGGTCTCTACATAGCTCTTTCTCTCTGTTCTTTGAACCCAGATAGGAAAGAAAGCAGGTCTGGTCTGTACATACCTCTAGTTTCTCTTCCTCTTGGCTGGCCTTATCACCCCTTCCTAATTTATTTTAACAATGTATAGAGTTACTTACTTACTTATTGACTTATTTATGTTACAAGAACTGGGGTACAGGCCAGAGGTGTAGGGGTGAGTGAATTCACCAGAGCAAGAGTGGGAAGCAGAACAGGCAGATATACTGAAATACACTGCTGAGGGGAGTAGCGGGCGAGACAGTAGAGGTCTGCCACGTCATGTGTGTCAGCTCCCTGGCCGGGGATCAGTTTGTGCTGCAGTGACTGTGGATAGCTTCACAGTGCTGTGCTTCAACCTATTGCCCCTTCCCTTCTTAATTATGTCTGATAATGTGTGAGGAATCTGCTTTCCAGGCATAGGGTATTACATGCATATGTGTGCATGTATGTGTGCATCTTACATATTTTCTAAAGATATTCAGCTTTTCATTTGAACAATTCTTTTCTCAACTATTCTCCAACCTATACATTCTAGGACTCTGGACAATGAAACAATCAAATTATTTCCCAGTCTGTGTCAACTGTTTGCTTCCATCTTTTCTCAATTTCACTTTGATTGTTTATGTATGTGGGTACCACTGTGAACAAAATACCTTTTGTAGAAGCTTAAGGTAGATAAATCTTTGATGTACATTGGTAAGCTACTCTAATCTTTGCTGTCGCTGTATGAACTATCAAGTCTTTTAATATTCATCCCTCTTGGAAGTCTTCACAATTGATCTTGTAAAGACCTAAGTAAATCTTGGACTTACTACTGGAATAAATGGATGCATGTCTTTTTATGGATTCTTCTACTACTATTCATGTTGCAGGAAGAGTGACATTCATTTGCAGTGTCAAGAATGTGGAGTTCATTTGCATCAAGAGGTTTAAATTTAAAGTATGGGTAGTATTGCTTTGTTTATTGTCTGCAACAGAATTTTAATTGTTGCATTAAAAATTCTTATGATGGAATTATGTACAAAACAGTGATCTCCTCATTCGTGTGACCTGGGCATTAGACAACAATTTGCACATATGACAGCAGTGAATCTGTTATTCCACATTCTGGAAATTACATTGACCTTTCTCTTTAACAGATCAGAATGGGCATTGAGTGGGAAGGTCTGTTGTTATATCTGTACCAGTCTGCTGATATCCGTCTCTCCCTTTTCTCCATACTGTGCTACTGTTTGCTAAAGTTTGCTTGGGTCCCAGAGTAACCATAAAAGCAGGACCATGGAGCCCTAGGGGGGTTTGGTTTATAAGATGTCCAAGTGCTTATGCTTGCAGGTTTTTTTTTTAATGCATACAGTACTGGGGTACAGGCCAGAGGTACAGGGGCAGTGAGAAAATTCACCAGAGACAGAGTGGGAGCAGAACAGGCAGATAGATGAAGTACATTGCTGAGGGGAGCAGCAGGCGAAACAGGAGAGGTCTGCTGAACCATGTTGGTCACCTCCAGGGCTGGGATTGAACTTGCACTGCAATGGCTAGCTTCATAGTGCTGCACTTTAACCTACTGCACCACCAGGGAGGGCTGCCTCTAGGTTTTGACTCAAGGAACTGACTCCCACTAAGCTCCCTCAACTGACTGATGTCATTCAGGTATGTATGTTCTTAACTACAGCTCATCCATTTTGTCATGTCACACAGAAGGCTGTTGCAACCTAATTTGCATTCCTTTTATCTAGCCAGCCTTCCTGAAGCCAGGTCAGAGTCTGTAATCCCTAGTGTCACTTTAAGATTACCTGTTCTTTCTCTACCTGCTCTCGAGGACCCAACGATGGGTTCAGAGAGGAAGCCACTTTCTCCTTTACAGACAGACACCCTAAGGGAAACAGAGTGGTGTACACCTTACCAGACAGTTATATGAAATCGAGGGAGGCAGGGCAATCATGAACTTTGGTGAGAAAAGCCCACTCTCAGTTGGGACCTGGGAATATGGGTGATGGTCTTGATCGTCTTCATGGAGTTTTCATGCCCACTATGGGAAGATTGGAAATTCTTAAAGAGATATAGGTGTGGTATTGGTCAAGACTGGGAGAACACCAAAGGCCATGCTTAAAGAACTCTCCAGACACACCCATGGAAGTGTTTTCTCTAACTGAGCATGGCCTGATTTATGCTTTAATCCAAATAGTAGTTCCCAGTCCAAATAACCCCACTAATGTGATGAAATATCTTAGTCTTCATCCGTAGCCTTATAAATTGCTTGAAGTTGCAAGGTGCTTTCTTTCTGTTAAGTCTGAAGACTCATTAACTGTACAACTGCTAATAAATATATTTTGTGAATTCTACACTCTTGTTTCTGGAGGTGGTCTAGAGAATTTAATGGATGTGTGTATGTACTTACATCTCTTAATTTTCTCAATGAAATTCCTCCACTTTCAAATGCATCATTCAGAACCTTACACATTTAGAAATAAAGAAAATAGAGGAAAACAAAACCTAAGTAATACCACGTATCTTGACAAATGTGTCAGAGTAAGAGCCCAAATAATCTACTGAAAATAAATTCGTATTATTTTCCTTGCATATTCCTCATGAACCTGTGAACCCCCAAGGGTGGCATGGTGTCTTATTTTTCCATGTACTCCCAACACCTGGTATGGTCTTGCTAGTCTCTCAATACATTTAATTACAGAAACTGCTCACATGAAGAACGATCTATATCCACAGGTTCTCAAGTCACTTGGGTTAATCGTTGCCATTTTGCCTAGTTCTATTTTCATTATATAGGAAGAGAAATTCATAAATAATCAAAAAACCTCTTAGAGTGATACACTGAGAAAGAGAAATCTCAGTAAATAACTAACTTTACTTTCCAATAAGTAATGAGTGGAGTAGACTTCCTAAAATGATGGAATCACCAGAAAAAATAAAACAAATGTCTTTTCTAAACATTTTATAAGACTTCTTTATAGAAACCAACCCACCCTCTGCAGAGGCTTGTGGCAGGGATCCTAATTGAAGTGTGGGACTGGAGAGACTCAGAACCACAAGGCGTGGAATAGAATAGCAGTGCTCTGACTTGCCAAAATGTGGAGATCTATAGATGGAAGATGGCACCAGCTTTCCACCTGATGCACAGCAAAATGAAGAGGAAAAGCATTCTACTGTCATTCCTGCCTCGATCATCAGTCCTTTCTGATTGGCTGATATGCTCAGGCTCTGCTGAAAATCAAACCACAAGGCTTTAGCCTCCAAGAGGCTGCAGTTCCCTGGGTCTCCGCTGCTATTGCTGGCTGCCCCCTGGCTCCCACACAATCTGCTCTGACACAGGAGACAGACAGACCCTGCACCAGCGGGTCCCCAGCGTCTCGCTTGCTGTAAGTGCACTAAGCCACAGTGCTGCTTCAGTGGTTCAGGTTATTCTACTTTAACCAGACAGTGATTTGCATGCAGGGTATATCCCTTCACTCATACAATAGGAGAAGGTGGAAACCACTAAGAAAAAGGGTTGAAACAAAATGAGCTCATGTTTTTCTCTTTCACATCAGCAAAGACCCCAGAAATGGCAAAATTGGAGGGAAAGGACCCTTTGTAATTAATTTTTACCTCATTTCCTATTCTTGAACTTACCATCACATTTCAACCTTATACTTTGATATATATAAAGAAATTTTAATTTAAGGCTAGTTATTTAATTTTTAAAATTCTTTATTTTCCCATAAATGTTTTCAAAAGTCTTATAAAAATGCCTAAAAAGAAACACAGTAGAATAAGTGAAAAGCAGGTAAGAAAGAATATGGGAGCTCCTTGTAGGTGGCTTTGCTGTAGAGATTGAATTCACACAACAAGGTGTGCTGGTAGAAGAGTGTCAGTCACAGGTGTGTTGAGGTGCTGACACCCTCAGTTATTGAACATCTGCCTAGGGGTAGCAGCACCCAATTACTCTGTGGGCTAAATTATTAATATCAGCATTTCCTGTGTCTGCTTTGATGTGAGCAGTGGAAAGTTTTCATGTAAGTTTTGGCACCATTCTAACAGCTACTGAAAGCTTGACCTGCCAGCAAGTTTCTAGATAGCCAGAAGCGACTGCTCTAAAGATCATTCCAGAAAGAGTGTCCAGAAAGGGGAAGTAAGGAGGAGTAGCTCTAGGCACTTTGAGGATTTTAGTTCCTAGTCCTTCATGGCCTCAAAGCAACCAGACCTCTTCCCTGACTGCATAGACCCTGAGCCCCTTCTGTTAGTGCTGGAGACCCTCAGGGCAC
>NW_004567131.1:10928214-10930558 GCF_000260355.1 Condylura cristata
TGTGAAAATGATAAAGGAATAGTTGGAAAATACTAGGGCCCTGATGGAGCCATTTTTAGCTGAGTGAGAACAGCAACATTTCAGACCTGCTTGATCTAGAGGACTCAGAATGTCTGTTGGTTGCAACTTTACCCTTTCCCATATGACTTGACCCTCGTCTGTGTAAACCTCACCTGGCCAGCTACCAGAGACACTACACATGACTGTGAACAAACTCATAGCCAACCCCTTCTCCCTCTGCCATTAGGACTCAATTCCAGATGGGTCTGCATTTTATCCCTGCTTCAGAAATCCACCCATACATAGTGCCCTGCAGCCTGTACCTGACTCTTCTGCAGCACCCTTTAGCTGTACATTGAATGTTTCTGTCCCCCCGACATGTGTTGAAGCCTAACCCAATGTGATGCTTTTAGCAGGTGGGACTTTGGGAGTTAGATAGGTCATGGGGCCCTCATGCCTGGGTGAGACCACAGTTCCCTTGCTCCCTCCACAATGTAGCACGATGGTGAAAGGAAGCAGAGTAACACCAGACATTTGTTCATGGCCCCATGACTTTGAGAAATACATGTTCATAGTATATAAGTTACCTAGCGTGTGGTATGGTTTTCTGTGTTAGCAATCCAAATGGACTACTTTCTATATGGCTGTTTCCTTTTTTTTTTTTTTTTCTTTTGAGATTTTTTATGTATTTATGCATGCAGAACAGGAGTACAAGCCAGAGGCGAGAGGACCCACCAGAGACAGAGGGAGCAGAATAGGTAGACCCACTGAATTCCACTGCTGAGGGGAGCAGCGGGGAGAAAAGAGACCCACGCCTTGTGGGTCAGCTCCTCAGAGGGGGATTGAACTTGAGCTGAAGTGGCTGTAGCCAGCTTCCTAGTGCTGCGCTTTAACCTATTGTGCCACCAGGGAGGGCCCTTTACATGGCTGTTTCTGACACTGAATCCCATCGATGGAACACGATCAAATATTCATTCCTCTGCAGGGACATAAATTTACTTCATGTGAGCTGTAAATGGATTCTGTCTGTGCCTCTAGAGCACTTTGAAGATACTCTTCTAATTGACTTGCATCTTATATTATAATCAACTGTTTATATGTCAGTTTACCCCAATAAATAATGTTCTTAGACATTCATCTATGTATTTGTTAATTCCAGGCTTTTAAAATGGCTCCTGCTGTGTAATCACTCATGAAATTTTTGTCAAATGAAAATATGAATCATTAAATGTTGCTCTATTCACTGAAATTTCCTTCCACATTAATCACCAGCATTTATGCCTTCTTAACATATATAGGAACTAGTTCCAAATGTCTTTTTTTGTATTGGCTTTTAATCCTCATAATCATCCTGGGAATATGGAGTCAAGACCTATTATTTCCCCATTTCACAGATGAGAAAGTGATTTCAATTAAGCCACTGGATTTAATTGTTATGTTAAAGTTCACAGGTCTTATCACTAAACTCTTCTATTTAGGACTTCCCTTATTTATATGTCAAAGTTCCTGGAGCTAATGTTTAAATCATATAGTGAAATGACATGACTCAGTCATGAGATATGTAAGGTTAAATATGGATCCTTATGTGGTCTATATGATATAGTAACGGTGGCCCCATATCATTATATATAAGAAAGGCACAGCAACAGAAGTGAACAGTAATGTCAGCTGTGGACTTTGGTCACAATGACGTGTCATGTAAGTTTATCAGTTGTGACAAATGTACCATCTGGCAAAATTGTTTAAAATGAGGGGAGCTGTACATGTAAAGACAGGGAATATACAGGAAATCTCTGTAAATTCCTCTCAATTTTACTACTGACCTAAAACTGCTCTAAAAATAGTCTAGTTAAAAAAATATAGAACTTTATAACCATCCATTAGGATAATAAAGATTTTTAAGACCCTCCAGAGAGATAGTTGTAAGAATGAATGAAACGACTTTCTTGTTGAAAACACAAATTCTCAGAACCAGTAAGCATCCCCACAAAGGAAATAAAATACAAGACATTGATAGTTTCAACAATGGAGCAATAATAATGAAAACAATAGCAATATTTTTGCTCTGGAATTTTAAACTTTAACCTATGTGTAATTGCCTCTGCAACTTACATGCTTTTCCAAACTATTACCAAGATGATTTCAAAGTGGCAATTTGAAGACATGACTTAATTCTCTTAGTTTAAAAATACCCCACCTTCTTAGTCAAAAAGAGAAGCATAAAATTTGTGTCAGAAATAAAGTGGCATTTAAGGACAAAATAGAAATGGGGAAAAGTTAAAATTAAAAAAGCATGCTTTCATGCTAATTCAGTACAACAATTTAATCTTTACATTTATTTTTA
>NW_004567131.1:10930838-10988099 GCF_000260355.1 Condylura cristata
AGATCTTTGGATCTTCAAGTTTTTTATTGAAGTGACTGTGCATTACATAAATTTCACATGAGCAATATTATATTCAACAGCAGTATGTGCTACATTAAGCTCACCTGTAAAGGTCCAAGTCTACCCTTCACTATACACTCTTCCATTTTACTCAATTGACCTTCCATCCTCCCCCCCTCCCCTCTGGCAACCAATAGTTTATAGTCAATGGATGATTAATTTACTACAAAGGAACCAAGGCCATGCTATGAAGCAAGGAAAAACTCTTCAATAAATGGTTTTAGGAAAACTGAACTTCCACAGGCAAGAGAAAGAAATCAGATGACTCTATAACACCACACACAAAAATTAACTCAAAATGGACTGAAGGCTTGAATGTCAAACCTAAAACCACAAAAATCATAGAAGAATACATAAAAATGGGCATCGACCGTAGAAGTGAGCTTGCCAAGTTTACTTTAAAGATGAGGGAAACAAAAGCAAAAATAAACATCAAGGGCGATCAGAGCATACCTCTGGCAAGTGGCTACTATCCAAAATAAATAATTAACTCATAAATTCAGCAAAATAAAAAAGGCAACCTAGCTGATTAAGAAATGAACAGCTGATCTGAATAAAATTCCCTCAAAAGGAAACATGCAGCTGACACATGGGGGGATTATGTTACGTAAAGTAAACCAGAGGGAGCAAGACAAGTTCCTGATGGTTTCACACATATGTGGATTAAAGAAAAACAAAGTAAAGGAAGCTACCAAAGTAAATAAAGAAAATCTAGAAATACGACTATCAAATTGAGGCGGCTAGAGGGTGGGGGGTGGATAGAGTAGGAAGGGGCCCGGGGTTACAGGATGAAGAGATAAGGGTGCTCTGGGCTGGGTGGGTGTGGTGATGCCCAGCTAAGGAGGCATGACTTGTTCTTCTGAACCATATATTCAGTGCTGTCACCAATGTCATCTCAAAAATAAATGAACCAATAACAAATTAATAAATTAATTAAATTAAAATGCTTTTCACCTTTTTCAAGAAGACTTTCTGAACTACTACAGTCATTGGTAGCATCTTCATGTAATTGTGTCACACCATGTAAAATATATAACTGGTGCAACTTTAAGGTAAGGATTACATTGACATTTTCTTCTTTCTTTTTTTTTTAAGATTTATTCATTTATGAATACAAGAACTGGGACACAGACCAGAGGAGTGGGGGTGGGAGTGGGGCGGTGAGAGGACTGCACCAGAGAGAGTGGGGAGCAGAACAGGCAAACTTACTGAAATACACTGCTGAGGGGAGCAGCGGGTGGGTCAGGAGAGGTCTGCCATGCCATGTGGGTCACCCCCCTGGCCAGGAATCAAACTTGTGCTGCAGTGGCTGTAGATAGCTTTACAGTGCTACACTCCAACCGATTGCACCACCAGGGAGGGCCACGTTGACATTTTTGTAGCTTCACAAAGCCTAGCAATTTAATAGACACAAAATTTACCAGACAGCACCCTAAAGTCTACTGTGCTTATGCAATTCTAGTAGAGTTTACTCAATTATCTAGTCTCTTCTGCCCCGCTCACTGTTCCTGTCCATTATTATTTGTCTGGAAGTCTGGAGCAGACTCTATTTTTGCATATTTTCTTGAACTGGAGGCTTTCTAGATACCAGGTGCAAGATGACCTTTTACATATTCTGATTCATAAAATCCTCTCAAACCCCTAAGGTATGGTATGTTGCAGTCCATCAGAGGTAAGGAGGTGTCCTGAGGCACAGACAGGACAGGGCAGTCAGCTGATGTACGCTTTTATCTGCTAAGTGACAGAATGAGCTGGAGCCCAAGGACCGCTGTCTCGGAAGCGCATCAATACAGCTCCTGTGTGGACAATATTTGCCTGGCTGTGTTTGTTGCTTGCTGTGTGCTGCTGTCATCCCTGTGTTTCAGGCAGGGGTGTTCCCCTAAAGAAGAGGAATCGGGTCCTGCTATCAAGTCTGGCCTGTGGTTCTGGATGTCTCTCAGCAGCTCAAAGCTGAGCTCAGATGGTTTGAGTATGGAATTCTGTGATCTCATTGGTGTATAACCTGCCAAGACGAATACAATACAGGTTTGTTATCTCAATGACTACTATATAATAACACAAGAGCAAGGACAGTAAGCTTCACCTTTATTGGTTACATTGAAGATATGATGTGTGTGTGTGTTTATTCATGGTTTTTCAGTAAATGTTTGTGAGATCTTTGGATCTTCATGGAACTGACTCCTAATTAAACAACACTATATTATAAGAGAAGTGGTATAATTTTAGGGCTTTTTCTCTCTCTCTTTTTAAGATTTATTTATGCATACAAGAGATAGAGTGTAGATCAGAGGTGGGGGGTGGTGAGAGGATTCACCAGAGACAGAGCGGGGAGCAGAACAGGACAACTGACTGAAATACACTGCTGAGGGGAGCAGCAGGTGAGACAGGAGAGGTCTGCTGCTCCATGTGGGTCAGCTTTCTAGCTAGAGATCAAACTTGTGCTGCAGTGGCTGCTGATAGCTTCATAGTACTGAGACTTAACATCCTGTGCCACCAGGAAGGCCCAGGGCACTTTCTGTTTAGAAAAGAAGAAATACTTGGATTTGGGCAACTAATGCAACAAAATGGAATATTCTCTTCATAGCAACTAAGTTAAATTATATTGAATTATGAAACCCTGGAGCTTATGTAAGGATATTGATTAAAAGCCCCACTCTGAGTTACATAGATACTCTCACCCTAGCTCCCCAGTGCATTACAGCAAAGTGGCTGCACCTGGACTCATGCACCTGTGTTCTCAATAAGGTCCGATTCCACAGAGGCTGGTGAGCTGCAGGGCATTGAGAGCCCTGCAAGCAGTTGGCTGTCCTGAATCAATCTGTACCCTTTTTCATGCAGCCAGTCTCCCACTGCCCCTCTTCATTGTCTGCTTTTTGCTTCAGTCAGAACTGTATTCCTCTGTAATGACGTAACAGCATTGCAATTTTTTCAAACTTGCCAGAGCTTTCTGGGGTATACTTAAAGAAAGCAGCCGCTCTGTTTCTTGTCGGTAGGCATCACTTGAGGCGTGTGTTTCAGGACTGGAATCAATGAGTCACGCCTGCTGATCAAAGGGGAGATTTCAGCAGGAGGAAGGGCGGTGGAGGCTCCCAATGCCTCCTTCTTAGAAAAAAACATGGGATGTTGGGTAGCCAGAGGCTTAACCCACATTGACACTTTCATTTACTTGGAAATTCCAAACTAGGCATGTATCCAATGTCATTCATTTCTTCCAGCTCCACTTTCCAAAACTACAACGGAAGCTGGCTTCCATTTTCATGGGGGTGGAAAAAAAAATAACAGAGCCCAGAAGAGAGCAGAAGGGAGGAGAGCTGAAATATTTCATGATCTGTAGCTATGCATAAAGCTGCCTGGTCATTTTAAAATGTGTGGGCTCACAGGCCCTTTAAGAATCTGAGGGGAAGCTTTACGATCTCTGTTGGCTGCCCTTAGCATAGCATTTAAAATTCACCTAGAGGATGCCCAGACCCTTTTGACACACTGGATCTGGATGGGGAGTCAAAAGCCCAGACTGTCATTGGATGAGATAATCGATGTCTGGGTCACTGATACATGTCTACCACCCCAAGAAGCAACCTCGCTTAGACTCTGTTCCTTAATCTCATGGGTGTGGGTTCTGAAATGAACCACAGACCAGATGGAAAATGGAATAGCCATGTCCAAGTCCTTCTGTCTTTGACACACACACACATATGATAAGCCCTTATTACACCTATTTCACCAGAAGAACAGCCACATGCTTCTGGGTCATTATCAAGTACATTATAAAGTAGCATATCAATTATGGTATAGGCCTGACAGGTCAATGACCTAAGGTCAAATGTCAGAATTGTCTTAGTGGTCATGATGCCAAGAAGGGAGTTTATACAATCGAAAACCTCTCACTTATAGTGAGAGTCCAACTTCCATTTTAAGAGTAAATGACACGCTGCTTTTGAAGCTTGATGCGTTACTTCCTTAGCCCTTCTGTGATAGAGTTCCACAGAATGGGGACTGAGCCACAGAAGTTGGCTCACAATCGTGGAGGCTGGAAATGTGAGATTGAGGGGTGAGTGGGTAGAGCTGGATTGTCCTACGAATCTTTTTTCTTGACCTATAGATAGATGTCTTCTAAGTGAGTCTTCACAGGATCTTGTGTGTGTGTGTGTGTGTGTGTGTGTGTTTGTGTTTGCGCACATCTTAATCTCTACCTTTGAATAAGGACACCAGTCTTATGGGCTCAGAACCCACCTTCATGAACTTATTTCAATTTTTTCCCTTTTAAAGATTTTCTCCAGGGCCCTCCCTGGTGGTACAATGGGCAGAGGTGCAGCACTGCAAACTGGCCACAGCTGCTTCAGTGTGAGTTTGGTCCCAGGCCCCGGAGGTGACCCACATAGAGTAGCAGACCTCTCCTGACCCTCCCACTGCTCCTCTCAGCAGTGTACTTTGTCTATCTGCCTGTTCTCCTCCCCACTCTGTCTCTGATGAAGCCTCTCACCACCCTGCACCTCTGGCTTGTGCCCCAGTTCTGTATGAATAAACAAATAAATCTTAAAAAAAAAGAGATAAAGACTCCACGTATAATTACATTCTGAGTTTTTGGGGTTTAGGACTCAAACAAGAATTTTGGGAAACTCAGTTCATAGCAGTTTGTGTGTTCGGGTGTGTTGTGTATGTGTGTGTGTGTGTTTCTGCAAGTCTTTGAGGAATATTATTCAATTAAAAAGCTTGAGAAATGCCCTTCAAAGCCATGCATAGTCTAATCCTGCATTTAACATTTCGTGTTGGACTTACTGGATGGTGAGCTATTTGAGGGTTAGTTTTTATTGTTTAGGCCCTTGTAATGTCTCTTAAAGGACCGGTTGTTTATTAGGTTCTCATTAAACACTTGGACTTTGAATTCCAATCACTTCTAATTTTGGTTCATCAACATTTTCTACCTGCTTCTTGCTCCTAGATCCAGGGTTAATATTCTGGCTGAGCAAATGAGGTTTTCTGACTTCCTTCTGCACTTTGAGTTCTCTTAAACCAGTTGGTCTGGACTTGGTATACAGGCCAACAACTGATGGGTACTTACATGTGGGAAAAGTATATAAAAAGTGTTTCGTGGATTACTTCATGTATTAGATTAATTACATTTGTCTTTTTCTAACTATAGTCACAGCAGCAAAATCTCTACAGACTTACCCACGGGGGACCCATCCTGTAAGTGTCCTCTCCAGATACCTCCATGGGAGAACATCACCCCTGAGGGTCTTCATTACAGACATTCCACACAGGGGGTCCTTCTTTTTGAGAGTCTTCTCAATAGAGACCCTTTTTTCTGAGGATCTTCTTTACAGAAAGTCTTCTCACATAAGGAGCCTCTTCTCTGAAGCTCCTCTCCTTACACACCCCAAAGAGAGGATCTCTTCTCTGAAGCCCTCTCTCCTGCCCAGGGTCAGGAGTTTAAGGTCTATCTCCAATTTCAGAGGAGAAATGAGAATTACAGGCAAATCTGTGCTCCTTCATACTCAGCTAAATAAGCTATCCTAGGTAGAAAGGGACCCTTTAGAGAGGACAGAATTGAGCTGCAGGGGTCCATGTACCTCATCACTGAAAACTCTTAAAATTCTGAATATTGGTATTATTTTTTTACAGTTTTATTTTTTGTGCATACAGAATTGGGGTATAGGCCAGAGGTGCAGGGGCAGTGAGAGGATTCACCAGAGACAGAGTGGGGAGCAGGAGAGGCAGATCGACGAAGTGCACTGCTGAGGGGAGCAGTGGGCAGGTCAGGAGAGGTCTGCCGTGCCATGTGGGTCACCTCTGGGTCAGGCAAGATGGAACTCATGCTGAAGAGGCTTTAGCTTCTCAGTGCTGTGCTTTAACCCACTGTGCCACCAGGGAGGGCCCATTGGTATAATTTTTGTGTGTGAAAATGATAAAGGAATAGTTGGAAAATACTGAGAAAATATATAGGAGGAAATATAACTCACTTATGTTAGCCAAAACTTAGTTGTCATTACTACTGCTATTCGGGGACGGATGGGGTATGTACCCCCAGTTTTTGTTGCTATAGCAATGTGAGTAGACCACTCCCTTTGTTTGTAAAGTCAAATATAATTTTTACTCATATCACAGTGAGCAGGCTGACTATTCAAAATAATATCCCACTTTGTTCACTTAGCATTTCCAAGTAATTTAAAATTCTTTAAAATTATAATTTTTAGTGACTACATAATATTGTATCTTAATAGTGTACTGAACTTAGTCATTCTCTAATTCATGAATATTTCTGATGATAACAGTTCTGCATAACTAAAGCGAGTATCACTGCACATAGATCATTTTAGATAAGTGACATTATTTATTCAGATTTATTCCTAAGAATAGAGTTACCAGTGCAAGTGATGGGGATGATTTTAAGAATATTATTATAAGTGAAGAAACTGTTTCTGGGAATTCTGTACTAATTTAAGCTCCAACCAGAGAGAATGCAATTATCTATGTACCAGATATCCCAGCACAAATGAAGGTTTTTTTTAGAAGGGGAAAATAGAAAGAAAAAGTAAAAGAAAGAGAAAAAGAAAAGGGTAGCAAGTTTGTTAAACAAAAAATCATATTGATGCCTTAAGTATTTGAATTTCCTTTCATTAGTTGTGAGGTTGAGGCTTTTTTCCTTCACTTTTTCAGTCTCTGCTTTGCTCATTTGATGACTAACCCTTTGACTATTTTTCTGTTAGGAACAATTTGCCTGTAATCATTGCAAGTGGCATAGAGTTCCTTTTTAGTTTCTCATGTATCTTTTAGTTATCTAACAATGAATGTTTTTGACTTATTGAAGCTTTTACTTCACCCCAGTGTCCAAAAGCCCAGGAAGGCACAAGGACCTTCTTGCTGTGACCACAGAGGTCACAGCTGTGAGGGGCTATGGACAAGCCTGGGCCAGCTCTAATAAAAATCAGTCACCAAAGTAACAGACTGGTGCTTCTGGGATGCTTTTGCTGACCCTGAATAGTAAGCAGATCTGCCTGTATCTTGCTTGTAATCGCTCTCATTAAATATCTTGTTAGAAAATCTTGTGCTCTTCTTGACATAGTCAAGCACCCCTTGGGGTTTTAAAATTGTCATTTTTAGTTTCAGAATTTTGCATATTCTATTTAGCTCTTCTTCAATTTATGTGTATGCATGGACCCGCATGTACATATAAAGACCCTAATTGCATTCCCCCCAAATAAGTGTACACATTTTTCTAAAAAGTTAACAGATTCACTGTCCTTTCTTTGTTACCCTCTAAAATTTCCTCTAGTAGCTTTTGCTCTGCAAAAGCAAATCTTTTCCACTGTTGACAATATCTGCTCTTCTTCCAGTCCCAGAGAACTTGATTTCCTGCCTAATAGACTAGCTCCCTCATTATTCATTCACATTATTCTATTTTTTTCTTTTATTCTTCCTTGGAAACTTGTGTTTTCCCTGTGAGTCATGCAATCATTTATGAGATGATGGCCCCGCCATCTGACAGGACATAAGAACAATTCTGGTCAAATGCTCCCAAAGACCATAAATAATGAGGAAGGCTCTGGGCTTAGGGCAGCACAGTCAGAGGCTGCCTGGAAGGAGCCGCAGGAGAGCAAGCTGGCAGAACTGCTGTCCAGGGCCTCGTCCTAGGCTTTCCAGATGTGAGCATCGGCGGTGCTTACAGCCCCATGTTGACGCTCACAAATTGCCTGATTTTCCTGATATTACCTCAAAATAGTCAGGCTCTGTATCACTCGACATGACCCTTAAACCAGGCTTAATTATCATCGACTCGCTGCCCACTGATGTCCAGCCCAGTGCTGTGCACAAGAAGTTCCTCACTTGCTTGAAGCGCCCACATCCTGTGCCGCCCTACCCGGCAGCCACCCACACGAGGCCACTGAGCGCTTGAAAGGCAGCAAATGCAGTGTATCTACAATTTTACTATGCCTCAGTGTTAACTGTTTTAACTTTAAATTTCAACAGCCACTAGGATGGGTGTGCATCCTATCAGCTGACATGGTGCAAAGTTTCCCTCCATCCCACCCCGTTGTCAGGTCCCTGCAATGCGCGGTCAACCGGAGCTCAAGTGTTTCTCTTGCAGCATGAGAGGCAGTGCGGGCCAATCTGGGGCCATCGGAACAACTCCTGGAGCCAGACAGGAGACTGGGCTCGTGCTTTGGCTAGGACTAAATGAGCTTCCAGCCGGACACAAGCTCACGAACTAAGGGAGCAAGACAAGACTGCTTTTGTCCAGGGAAGCACGCAGGTGTTTGCAGGTGTTCAGGAACCCACGACTCAACCACCAGCACAGTTCCCCTACTTCCTCTCCCCCATTCACTGCTCCAAACTCCCCAGACAATGCTTTTCACCAGTAAGTGTGCTAAATCAATGATCTCTGTGTGTACTTTGCCTCTGTGTGCAGTGTTCCTCACGCTCATCATTTCCTCCGCGAATGGGCATCTCGCAGAGGCTCTGACCACAGCTCTCTGTCTTTGACCCACCTCTCTGGGGCTGGTGTCCCACTTGTGGACAGGTGCTGTGCTTCTCTCAGGGTTCCCTAGACGGTTCAACTCAGCCTACGTTTGTGTTTCCACCCATCCCTCTCATGATAGTCACAGGAAAGCCTTTATGCAATTGAAATATATTGAGGGGGGTCTCCCTGGAATCCTAGGGGTTAAGTCTCAGTGCTATCACCACCATGGCCTGAGTTCTATGCTCCTGTCTGCTCACTGCTCTCCTCAGCAGGGTATCTTAGTAAATCTGCTTGTCTGCTCCCCACTCTGTCTCTGGCGAATCCTCTCACCCCCTGCACCTCTAGCCTACACTCCAGTTCTTCTATGCAAAAATAAATAAAATAAATCTTAAAAAAAGAAACACAGTGAGTGTAAAGAAATTGAAACTTTGCACCATGCTTTAAAGTTTAAAACGGAATTTTTCATTATACGATTTCTTAATTTTTAAGTTACCTACAACTTGTTTGACAATAACACAGATGATTTCACTACCAAATTTCCTGGGTTTGAATTCAATAAACATATTTCTGTTAAAATAAGATAAAAACAAACATGGTCTAGTCAGCTTGTTAGGACATCCCCGGCCCATCTATAATTGGCTCCCTCCTTCTCCAGGTGGACTTTAACAGGTGGACTTTGATGAACTCTCATCCGAATCTGGGCTACATAGACAGGCACTAGGGGAGCTGCTGGGAAGCTGCTCATGAGGTTGCATTTCAGGATCATTGAAAAAGGTAGAGAACGACCTTGCCTAGGTCTCGTTCGGACCCCAAGCCCACCCCTGAAAACGTTGCCAGGCCCCAGGCTCAGGACACTCTCGCCCTGTGTGACCAGTCAGCCTGTCAGAAATGCCAGAGGCACTTCATCGTCCCCCACCCAGCATGCCTGAGGCTGCTGAATCCTGCTGTGGGTGCTTCTCTTTCCCCTGCACTCGCCTCCCTGCATCTGTAGTTGTGAAGCTTCCAAGTCGCCAAAGGCCTGCACACAGCATCCTCATTTATTGTGAAACTAAATCAGTTTGGGGCTAAACATATTTTTAAATGTCAGCCTACTTATTTGGTTCATGGGATGAAAAATGCAAGATTTTTCAGAAAATGCCATGTTTGGTTTGGATTTTGTCCTGGAATGTGGGATGGAACAAATGCTAAATCCTCCCCAAGTCTTACAAGGATAAAAAGCAAAAGCACAAGTGAAAGCAATTGGTAAACTCTGATAGGATAGGTTTTTTCCAAGTCTCATCGCACTTATTAGAATTATCAGATCGTATTAAACTGAGAGGATATGGAATTCTGAAGAAGAAGAAGAAAAAAAGATCTTTCCTAGGATGTCCCTAAAATAGAAAGAAAAGAAAAAAGGACGACCCCCTCTTTGATATTTTGGGATCCCTTGAAGGGACTAAAGATGAAAGTTCCCTAAGGAGGAAGCCACTCCACCTGCCCCAGGCAGCTGATAGGGCTGGCGAGACAGACCCCTCCCGGGCACGCCCCTTTCTGTCTGTTCCGGACTCTGCAGGGAGAAAATCCTCAACCGTGCACTTAACTCCTGCACTCAGGACTCAGTGGAGATGGCCCAGGAATCGGTGACAGTTGGCACCAAGCTGGGCCATGCGGGGCAGGCTCAGAATGTCCCTCTTGATGGCCAACGCTGTGGGGGCGGAGGAGGGGCAGAGCTAAGGAATGGAGTTCTCCGCTCTCCCTGCTTGCCCAGCCAGGTCTGCCGCGTGGCAGCTTCACCTGGACCTCCTGAGAATGCAGAGCCTGACCCCCTATCAGCATGTGCTGGTGACTACAGCGTGATGTGAGTCTGGGCGCTTTAACAGGGAGGCACCAGCCTGAGCCAAAAAGGTTTTGAACTGTGAAAGGAACAAAACAGAACAAGAACAAAAAGGCAGCCAACAGCCAAGAAGAAGTTACTCGTACATTACAGATCTGACAAGAGGTTAATTTACAACCTACGCAAAGAACTCATGCAACTCAACACCAATCTAAACAACCCAAAATACAAAAGATGCATTAATCTAGTAATGTTTGTAACTTCTCACTGGACCGCTCTACTCCGCGGGGGGGTGGGGGGGTAAGAGTGGGGGGGTGTCTTCTAGGTATGATACCCCACAGTCAAGGGGCCAGTGCAACAACTGTCCGCAGGAATATGATTCCTTTCCCTGCTGAGTCACAGAGACCCCTCAGGGGTGTATGTGAATTGCAAGATGGGTGTATGTGAATTGCAGGGGTCAGGGTCCCTGCAGCTCCCACTAGGACACTTCTGGGGGTGATTTTCACTCCACTCCTGCATTCATGGCACCTTTCTGCAGGGGGCAGACTGAGCCACGCGCTCAGCTTCTCTCGCGATCTCCGCTCGCACCTGGCACCGCCATAGACGCTGGCTTGGCTCCTCGCCACATCTCAGTGGAGGAGCCGACTCTCCAACTTCAGGCGCTGATGTTGTATTCCAGGCTCCTACATTTCACTCAGCTGGGTGCCAGGCATCTGAAATACCAGGAACAGGAGAGGTCAACAAAGGAGAAGGCACAATTTTTGGCAAAGGTTATAAAAACTCATGGAAACCCAGAGAAAGAAGCAACATTGTGCATAGAATGGGATGGGAATTTCCCTGTGTTTTAGGGAAACATAATTGTGTAACGTTATTAAAATCCGTCATACTGAGGCCCATTTTCCCTTGATGAGAAGCTTCCAAGACGTGCCCACGTTAGGGCTCTGTCCACTGCGCACTGGAATGCTTTCTCACAGGCAAGGAGGTGTGGAGAGATAGAATGGGAGGTCCCATGCTGTCCAAGGCTTCTGAATTAAGTTTCCCTTCTAATTTCCAGACCAGCATATGTTGCCATCACTAAGACAAAGCTGCTTATTTTACCTTCCCACTGACAATTCTCTTTTTTCACTCAGTCACTCCCTCCTGTTTCTCTGCCTCATAACTCAACTATGTTGGTAAATTGCTTGGAACAAACATCACTCTGGAAATGAGTATTTCTCCCATTCTATAATCATTCTATGTACACCTTGTGTGAAAGTTTCCATGTTTTTGAAAATTAACTTTGCCATAGAATTTCAGAAGTAATTAAAAAGGACAAGTAGACACTCCAGTGACTATGTGTTAATAATAAGGCTCCCCTCCCCCATTATCATATGCAACTATAGGCATGGTGGCGTGTTTTCTATTTCATTCTTCTTGCAACAATTTTTTAAAGAAAGAGGAAAGGCTATTTTTGTATAAGCATGAACTTGAATTTGCTTCCCATGCATTTTGTCACTTAAAGCAGGTTTCCTTATGGGACACAGCCAATTTAAGCCTCCTAAACTTGCCAGAAAAAACAAATTAGTACTATGTCCCATTTGTTAACATGGGATTTTCTTCATTCATCTGTGGAAGAATCTGCTTACTGGGGAGGAAGAACTGTAAGGCAGAGTTAAGTGGCTGGGGAGGCCACAAGTGAGTGTGGGTGGAAACCTCATGCTGTGTTGGTGATACTGCCACGCTACCTCCTCCTCTCCAGCATGGTGGGAGGACCAGAAGTAGGTATGGGCCTGCCTGTAGGGTGACTGCAGTGCGACCCCAGAGTAGGAGGCTGCCACTACACAGAAATCAAGTCAGAACATTCTTCAGATGACGTGACAGCATGGAGAAGTTAATAGTATTTGGTGGGATGTTGAGCTAAAAAAATTGGGGCAATGGAAACCACTCTTGAGTCAAGTGAACCAGGAGGTAGATGAGATGTGAAGCAGGCTGGAATCCACATTGACTTCTTCAGCTGGAATCCTTGGTTTGTGATGTGCAAGAATGAACGAAGATTGAGCTCATCATCAACATGAGCAACGATGACCCCAAGCTTCTGCTGTCAGTCTTGCGCTGTTAGAAGGAGTGGCTCCCCAGAATCTCTGTCCTGTTCAGTCTTCTACGTCGTCTACATCCACTTGTGTCCACCAAGATTTGAGACCTTCTCAAGTGGGAAGTACATGGGATTGTGATCTTAAAGTCTTGATTTCAGGTTCTAGCTTGAAGTCTTCAAGATAGGGAAGCTAGTCAGCCTTGGCAGCACTCGCCCTAACCTTTCATTTGTTTAACTGAAATAATCATCAGTGTTACCTTAGCTCTCAGGATTTGATAAAGTTGGATATAATATTGTGTGCGGGAGTGTCTCTTAGAACCTGGGAAACCATCCAAGTGTTATTGACTATTGGGAGTCAGTGGACAGCTAGGTGGAGTGAGCTAGTTCTAGTAGCTACCTCAAGACCTCAGGGTAAGTAAGGCCTGATTAAGCTACATGGATCATGGAGAAAAATGCTGTCAGGGCAGCTTCATCACATTTGGGATTAAGTTGTGTAAGAGTAATACCTGTTGTTATTTATGTGGCTATTTATATAATTTCCAATTTTGATTCTTTAGGACCCTGAGCCTATGTGGTTGTGTTACTTTATATTCATGGCTGGACATTTGGCTCATGTCAGCTTTCAGTTATTAAAATTATTCTGTGGAACTCTGACCATCACGGTGCCACTGGCTTCCTCAAATGTTGTCTTTGTTCATGAATATACAACCTCCCAGAGATGGCTGTTCCAGGAAGAAGCTATGCAAATAACTTCCCAGGTAGACTAACTTCCTAATTCTGAAAACAGTGGTGATACATGTCGCATGAGTGAGCTATTCTACTAGTATTTTGCTTATAGTGCCAAGTATAGTCAGGCCATGGTAGCAACAGGGACACAGAGGATAACACTTTACTGTCCAAACTCCATCCCTAAGAACCTCGTATTAGCCATGTTTTATTTCCAGTGTGCCCAGAACCTATCATGTTTGAGTGTGAGTTTTGCAAGGTAGAAAGATTCTTCTTCCCTTTATGTATAAGGATGTTTTCATTTAAGATGTTAAAGTGTGGGAGTTTCTATTCCATGAAGGGGATTTGCAGATGGGAAAAATAACATGAGGCAAATCTCTATAGAGTAAATAGGAAGTGGATGTGAGGTACTTGTCAAGAAAGCACACAGCTCCCCTCATCTGAATGAGAAGGGACCAGAAGTGAAGAGAGGAGCCCAAGCATCTCATCCAGCAAGCATGCCAGCAAATTTAACTCTTTGTTGCACTACTCTACAGCAATTCTTCTTGACCCTCAAGGCCACAGGGTCTTAGAAAGCTATTTTTTTTTTTTTTTTGATGCATGAAGCTACCAGAAATTGTAACAGAGGGGTGGGCCCTATGCTTTCTATTCTCAGTTGAAAAGATGCTGGGGTCTGAACAATGAAGGCCAAGGCAGGATAAAACAGGAAAATGTGCCCAGGGCCGGTCTGTGGGTGGTGCAATGCCCAGTGTCTGCAAATGCTGAAAACACAACAATGGAAAGAGAAAGTGCCCCAAGCTGCAAGATCCCCATTGTGTCGTTCACTTTTTGCTGCACCATGAGGTGGGCTTGGCAGGTTAGAGAGCATGGGGAACACCCTCTGTGTTTCAAGTGGGAGAAACCCACTCAGACTCAGTAACCACAAAGGAAGCCATTGGCTTGCATGACTTGATGCTGCAGCATGTGCTGCCAGAAGTTCAGGGTTGTGCTCTCCAGTCCGGGACATATTTTGCATAACTTTCCTCTTGATGTACTCTCCATCCCCCCATTCTTAGCCATGCATGAATGAAAACCCCAGCTGGCCCATAATGGTAGGCAGGGGATGGAAAACAAGATGCCCTTACTGGTTCCAACCACGTCATGTTAATTCCTGGGCATCTTATTCAGCTACCCTGTGTGACAGCAGAAAAGACACAATGTTTTAACAATAAGGCCCAGCAGGGACTAGAGCCTTCTGTCCAATTTTTGCATACAGGGTCTGCTTTAAAGTAATACATAGATGGCATCCCAGCTGGGGAATTTAAGGGAGCTTTTGGAGAGACTCCCCTAAATTCAAATTTCTCCCTCATTGTGCCAGCACAGAGTCATAGTATCTTCTTCTGGGGTTATAGTGCAATATTAATAGGGGACATGTCTTAAAAACACAGAGGCCTATTGCCAACTACGGCTGTCCCGTTTTGAATTAGCTTCACAATCTTAACCCTGTAGAGACTCAAGATGAGTCCTGAGGGGAGGAACAGGAGGCATTATCTCAGGTGAGTGGATGTCCACGCAGTTCAACAACTGGCATCTGAACCCGGCTCAAGTTCAGCGTGCCAGTGTGGATGAGATCATCACAAGAGATGGCTTGGCTCACCACTGTATGTGCGCTGGACCTGCAGCATAAAGATTTTACATCAGTGCAATTTCCTTTCAGTTTCTAGCCTTTCAAAGAAAGCTAGCTGGAAGGAGGAGGTCAGGAAACCAAAGGGTAAGATTAAGAAATGCAAGTAGACTTGTGGCCCATTTTCTTCCTTTGTCTGGAACTAAACTGATGGGAGCTGGTTAGAAGGCAGGCCAGCTGTCCCGCCCAGAGGAAGGCCTAACCCAACAAGACAGACCTCGGGGGGGGGGGGTTGTGGGGGGGTGGATGGAGTACTGGGATTTGGGGGCTGTTAGGTCTGGGAGATTTCAGGTAGCTGTAGTCTTTAATCTGTCAGTGTTGACATTTCGTGGATATATAGTATAAAGTCTTCCCACGAACATCAACATAACAGCTTCTAGCTGAAATTTTCCACACCTGCCACATGCTGGGAGTTGCCCACCTTTGCATAAGAAATATGCCCCTGGCAGCACATTCTGGCAACTCCAACATTAAATTGTGAATACCTGCTTGTTGAAAAGCATCCACTGTGCTCTGAGGAAAAGGTGCATCTTTTTTGTTCTAATCAATGTCAGCCACTGGCCCATAAAAAGTAACAATATATAAAATGTGTCATAGATTTGGCTGCAGTAACTTAATTAATTTAGTCCATTTGGGAGTAGATGACAAGGCTTTTTTTCTTCATAAGCCTTCATTGATTCTCTTAAAATAGTGCTGACACAGAGGAAGTAATTCAAATTGATAGCAGATGAAGTGGTAGTTCAGGTCCAGATTTCTGAACCAATCCAGGCCGTAATCAGCATTAACCGACTCAGCTTTAATGATCCTCACACGTGATAGCAATATAAACAAACCCAGGCATTGCCTTTTATTTGGGGGGGGGGTTAAAGAGAGGATCTTCAACTTTCCAAACTCTTTTTCAGCCCCTCATGACCTCTCCTGGGCCATGGCCAGGGACAAGTGCACATAGGCCAGGCTGAGAAAATAAACAAGATTTAAGGAAAACTAAACCAAACCAGAAAACAAAGCCCTGAGTTGTGACTTCTAGCAACAGATGCCAAGAGCTTGATCTCAGAGAGGCTCTGAATTGCCCACAGAGGTTTTCATTTGCTCTGCCCCACCCTGAGACTCCTGATTGGCAACACTGTTCTGAGTCATAGGGAGACTGTGGTGAAGACACAGGAGCAGGGACAAGTACCCTCACTCAGACTCAGGAGTGCCCTGGCTTAGGGTGCCCCACGCTCAGGGGTGCCTGGGCTCAGAAGTGACCCAGATTCAGTGATACATCGCGTTCATGGTGTGTCCCAGGCTCAGAGTTGTCTCAGGCTCAGGGTACCCCATGTTCAGGGATCCCCCTGACTCAGGGTGCTCAGAGGTGTGTCTCCCTCCTTCCCCAATGTCGTGCCAGCAAGGCACAGAGCAGGTTCTCTATGGATGGGGCAGGCGGGTAAAGGGGTAGTCCTGGAGCTCTCAATGACTTCTTCAGGCTTTCAATGACCTTTTTACAGTTATAGTGAGGTGACCAGGCGCAGAGCAGGCAGAGGGCCAGTGGGCCAGGAGACTGGAAGGCCTCTAGCTCCCAGCAAACCCTTACTCCTTCTGGGCTCCTGGCAATCTCTCTGCTCTCCCCGCTGGTCTCTACTGCCACCCTGTTCTCTGCTGCTCTGCTCTCAGCTGCCTCACTCTGCTCACTGCTCTTTGATGCTGCCCTTAAATGCCTATCTCTCCACTAAGGTGCACCCATTCCCACATGCGTACGCCCTACTCCAGGTGTCTGCCATCAGATATCTGTGCGAGACCATAAGTGTGGGTTATCGATGCTGATGGTGGGAGGGCAGAAAACACCTGATCCATTTACTCACCTAGGTACAATAACATACACCCACAGCCTTTCCTAGAATATTTTAAAGCAATCTCGGGCTTCATAGAGTTTCATGTTAACCATGAATAAGAACTTTTGGGAAAACGTCATCAAACCTACTGTAGTTGACCAAATTGACAATACTTCTAATTTAATATTATCTAACAAAATGTCTCCCTTGTCCTCATTACCATTTTAATAGTTATGAAGGCACAACACAGCTCTCCCTGATGGTGAAGCAGGTTAAAGTGCAGGACTGCAAGCAAGCTGCAGTTGCTTCAGTGCAAGTTCGATCCTCAGCCAGGGAGGTGACCCACATGGTGCAGCAGACCTCTCCTGTTTCGCCTGCTGCTCCCCTCAGCAGAGTTCTTCTATCTGCCTGTTCTGCACCCCACTCTGTCTCTGGTGAATCCTCTCAGCCCCTGCACCTCTGGCCTGTACCCCAGTTCTGTATGCATAAATAAATAAATCTTTAGGGAAAAAAATGAAGACACAGCACTTGTTTTACCTAAAGTCAACTCCTTTTGGCTCTCCCAGTATTATTTTGGATGCAACTTCAGATTTTTTAATCTTTGCAAATGTAAACATTCCAGTCCATGTCTGCCAGAGAACTTCTCTCCTTAAACTAAAATGAGAATTTCATGATCAATAACACAATTAGAAATAACTGAATTCTATTAAATATATACTACATCTAGCTATACAGTTTCAATAAATAATGCTAACACATGTACTCATACACACATGCATATACACACCTGCATTTCAGTATGTCTGCATGTTTGTGCAAGCCCGTATGTATACACTTGTGTCCATGACTGGTTGACTTGTTTAAATCAGAATCCAGCACATCCAAACATGACATTAATGAGATTCCATCTCTGGAGTTTTCCCAGCTCTGAATTTTGGTTATTACACTAGGATGGTCCTCTAACCCTCTCTGCCCAGAATGTGTTCCTGTAAACAGGCACGAAGCTCAACATCTGTACGACCCAGTTCAGTTGCACTGAATCATGTGAGTACTTGGCACTTGAAATGTGGCCTCTGTGAATAAGGAAGTGAATTTTTATTTTAATAAAAGTTAATTTAATCTAAATGAATGTAAATGTAAAAACTGATACTTTATTCAGTTATTGGAAAACCGTCAAGTATGACTAGAACAGCTTTGGTATGTAAATCGACTTTTTTAACTGTAAATCTTTATGACATATAAATACAGATTCTAGAGCAAAGCAAAACTGATATGTAGAAACCTTCAATTTAGAATGTCATTTGCTGGGGATACTGTAAAATCATTCATTGACAGACACAATGAGTCTTGCATATATATTGAAATACCTTAACAAAGTATGATTAATCATTATGGTCAAGAAGTACTGTGCTCTGATTATTTGAATTGGTAGTCTAACTTTGAGTTCATAATTTTATGCTTTAAAATTTGCACTGACAAAACTGTGGTTGGAAAGGGTGCAAGGAATTCTGATTTTAGCAACAATTTTCAAAGTAGAGTATGTTCTTAGCAAACTCTTTCAACAATTCTCATTGTGAAGGCTACGGCTTCATCTGATGATAATGTTAGTAATCAGAGTCACCTCCGACCACCTCATGACTGAATACTGGAACTCTGAGCATACCTTTCTATGTATCTTTATAATCAAATAGGTGTAAAGCAGTATGAATTGTTGTGGCTTAATGTGAAGCAGTGAGGTGCTTTTCTGGTGTAAATGTTACTTCTACAAAGGAAAATCAAAATGATAGGATAATGTGTAGGGGAGAAGGTGTTGCAGATGTCTAAATCCTAAAGCACTAATGACAGCAATAGTCAAGCTGAAGTGAAAAGACTTACCAAAGTTTGATTCTTAGATTCGTAAAACATTCTCTTACTGGCTAATCCTAAAATGTCTACAATTGATGTTAATTTGTGTTTAAAGTTATGTGTAAATTTAAATCCATGTCTCATTGGATTTATAAGCAAATTTATAACTGTCTTACAGTTTTTATATATTTACACAACACTGTAAGTTGATAACACTCATGAAAGTAAAGAACTTTTCTTTTTCTTTAACAGTCATCCCAAGTTTGAAAAACACTGGTATAGCAAAGTCATTTCTATGTGTACTCAGTTTTATTCTAGAACTGAGTTTCTAGAAATGTACCACCTCAACAAAGGAAATTTAAAGCTAGTTTGCAGAACTTTCGACAACATACTCATCCAATTATTTGTCCAGCAGACACTTGCAGAAATGTTAGAGCTCTTCCCACCTGCAGCTGGAGGTTACAGATTAATCATACCTTAGAGGACAGAGCTACTTAGGGATTACCATGGATACATATCTCACGACAGAGAGTTTGCATTCCAAAGATAAGGAGTTTTTGGTTGAGACCATGAGGGGAAGTATGTTTCAAACACAAGCAGTGACAAAATGTAAAGATGCTACCCAGTGTTTGAGGCAAGTGGAAATAATATTGGTTTATTTTTTTTTTTTTTTTTTTTTTTTTTTTTTGCCACCCAGAAGCCCACAGAAAAGAAGGTAGCAAGCAGTGTACAACCTAGCAAAATAACATTTTGAACTATTAGGAGACTGAAATCTAAAATGACATAATTAGATTTCGACAACTTAGGGAACTTTTATAATTACTGATCAATATATAAACGTTAAGTTAGTTCTAGATGTCACAAATATCAGAAAATAAAGCCTGGAAGTTGTTAGAGAACATCAATGATCTGGATTCCAATTAAATGGAGTTAATTAATCCATTTTCTTATCCAGTCAGCCTGGCATTATGAAGAGTGTTTACATCAAGTAGGAAATTGTGCATATAAGAGTGAGTGTCTCTGACTTAGGATATCCACCCACAGGAAAGCAATCACTCTTGATTGACAGCAATAGCACATGAGCTAGATGACATTGTATTTAAACTATTCTATCACTAGGGATTTTAATACACAATCTCCACACAGATGGAGTCCCAGGATAAAAGACGTCTATTTTATCAATGGAGAAAATCTCCATTATTTTCTGTTTGAAGATTAGATTATCATTAACATATTAAGGCTATTCTATCCTGCAAAAAGGAAATCTAATTTTGCTAACCCAGGCTTTCTTAGACTTCTAGGCCATGAACCTTCATCATCATTATACTTAATATCATCTTTTAGCACCTGTAATTTAGGAGATTAGATATAATGTATAATATAATGTCTTAAGAGAGGTCTGCATAAAACATTGCAGGGTATATATCTGTATAGAAGATGGCTTGTTTAGCTTAAATATCTCACTGCACTCATTTGCTCTCTGTTAAAGTATATTAGTCACATAAAGTACTAGTACACTTTGTAGTAACTAGAAAGTGATCTTACTACAGGAAAAACAAAAACAAAAACAACTCCTAAATTAGTTTACTATTCTATATAGATAGATTACATATATATATTTCAGTTATCTATACATATAAGATATAATGATATATTTGGTATCTACTAATATATATGTAATTCTAGATAATAAAGTCAGAATGTTTTGAAATATTTAAAGTAAACTTACTAACATCCTACCAACTATACTGCTCTTTGAGAATGTTGTTTATTGTTTCGATATAAATCACATGTTAAGTATGTAAAACTACAGGGTACCATTAGACTATTCTCATCAACATTTTTCTATTTCTTTGAAGAATGTCATTGAGATTTTTATTGGGATGGCGTTAAATCTGTATATTGCTTTTGATGATTAGACTATTTTAACCAGGAATTTCTTGAGGTGCTTCAGAAGTGCCTTCTCCTTGGTAGGTTATTGATAATTCCTATTTTTTTTCTTTAATTTTACATGGAAAACTGGTGTATAGGCCAGAGGTATGGGCGGTTGAGGGGGGTGAGAGAATTCACTAGATGGAGTGGGGAGCAGAACAGACAGACTGACTGAAATACACTGCTGAGGGGAGCAGAGTAGTGACAGGAGAGGTCTTCCACACCATGTGAATCACCTCCTTGGCCTGAAGTCAGGCCATAGTGGTGGTAGAGCTAAGACATAACCCTAGATGCCCAGGGAGGCCCAGTTGGTTATTGACAATTTTCAATGGCAGATGAAAGCACAGTATGTATGCAAGTTATCTTCTACCCTAAAACAAGTATGGAAAAGCTTTATGAGCCCTTTCCTAGCTTGCTGATTGCAAACATGAGACTTCCTTCACTTTACATCAAACCAGAGCATGCTTAAGTCTTTATTTCCATGACCATATACACGTCCAGATATATACCCTTTTAAATTATAATTTGAAACTTATTCACCATTTTCCTCTGTGTAGAAGGAACTTTTTAAAAGATCTTTTTATAACATCATGGAGGAAAGTGAAGAGTATAAGATCATTCTTTGGGCATAAGCAAAGGAGGGTCAGTATGTCAAGCGAGGGTAAGGAATAAGCAGATACATAGGACATGTGTGGGCTAGGAGTTCCCAAACTATGACAGTAGGCAGATCCAACCCCTCCTGCTTGATTTTTCATTAGAACACAGATATGCTTACTTGTTCCAACTATGTCTGTGGCTTCTTTGTGCCACATCTATAAACCAGGATAGTTACAAGACATTACATAAAAACCTAAACTTCCTCCTATCTGTCCCTTTGGTGAAAATGTTTGTCAATTCTTGCCTCAAGTCAAAAGCTAGAGCTGCTGGATGAATTCAGAGGGAGGGAGGAAGTCCAAATTTTGTGGTCAGTTTCATGTTCATCAGTTCTCTCAGACAGATAGTTGCTAAGAGTGTTTACTCACCTGACCTCCTCCTTCTAATTATATACGTAACCGTTCAATTATTTACATCTGTTCCAAAATCTATAATGTCCCTTATGATTAAAGGCAAATAAAATCAGCAATCATGCCTGCAACAGAGACTACAAGATGCAGTGATGTTGCTGATACACTACACAAAATTGCTCAGATCAACACTATTTCATTAAAATAAATCCCTGTAAATTTACCACATTTCACAGCCTACAGCAAACTGAGTCTTCTGCTCACTGGTGCTAGAGGTCAGAGATGTGCTAGTAACAATTTTAGCAAAGCACCCACAACTTCATTATGGCACATCTGAAAAATATGTAGTACCCATTCTATCATGAACTATACTGAAATGCAATTCAAGAATATTAGGTCCTAGATGTCTTAAGGTGCCAGATAAGAAATTATGTTGGAACAGATGGAACAAATACCCCTATGACTGGATGTGATATTGATTCACGGGATCTTCTATTATTATTTCTCCTATTCAAAATGCAGCTGTGAGGGATTATTTTGTGATTCACAATCCTTCTTCAGAAGCAGACTTATCTTTAAGTGGAAAACAAAATGACCCCCTAATATTATGGAAAGAAACTTGAAGAATTCAGTGATGAACATGTAGGAACTCACTAGTGGGCATAGTCAGCTAGTTAATCTGTGTGACTGAGGGTGATATGGGATGTAGGGACCCCTTAGGGACCCCTGTTAAGAAAATATTAAGAAGTTATCAACATAATGTTCAACTCATGTGACAAGCCAGTGAATGACTGTGCATTCCTCTTCTGCTCTCCCCAACTGAAAATATGGCACAAATGAAGCCAGTCTTTAGAGAAAACTTCAGGGACAAGCTGTGCAAAGCTATTCAGTGCCATGCCTTAACCATGTGCACATTGCATGGCTGAGCGAAGGAAGTTATTTATTTATTTATTTTCTTATTGGGGTAGCATTGTTTTGCATGATTGTTTATTTTTTGGCAGTAGAGGGATCTCCCTGAGCATTGTCACCATAGTACACCTGCCAGATGAGCCTTAGTCCACATCAGAGTCCATTTTGTTTACTTCTTTTTTTCTCATATTATTCCTTCTAACTTATTTCACTTAGCATTGTCCCTCCAGGCTCATCCATGTTGCTGTAAATGGGAGGAATTTAACTTTTTTGGTCACTGAGTAATATCCCATTGTGTATATATATGCACCACACTGTCCATGATTCACTCATCTGTGTTTGAGACTTAATTTGTTTGTATAGTTTGACTATAATCTATAGTGCTACAATAAACTCAGGAGTGCAAGTTTCCTTTCAAAATAGTAGTTTTTTTTTTTTTTTTTAATTTGGGGGTAGCTGCCTAGGGGTAGAATTACTGTGTCATATAGCAGATCATGTTAATGTTTTGTGCCTTCCTTACTGCTTTTTGTAGAAGCTGTACCATTTTTCTTTCCCATCAACAGTGTGGATTTCTCTTTTCTTGTTATCCTCACCAGCCATTGCTTTTTTCTCATCTTTTCATTATGGACCATTCTCAGAGGTATGAGGTTGTTTGGATTTGCATTTCTTCACAGTAAGTGATGATGAACATTTATTCATATGTCTGCTAACCATCTGTTTGGAGAAGTGCCTGTTTTGCTCTTCTGACCCATTTTTTTTAAAAAAAAATATTTATTTACTTATTCATACAAGAGCTGGAGTACAGGTCAGAAGTGCTGGGGGTGAGAGCATTTACCAGAGACAGAGTGGGGAGCAGAACTGACAGATTGACTGAAATTCACTGCTGAGAGGAGCAGCAGGCGGGTCAGGAGAGGTCTGCTGTGCCATGTGGGTCACCTCCCAGGCCAGGGATCAAAAACTCATGCTGCAGTGGCTGTGGATAGCTTCAAAGTGCTGCACTTTAACCTACTGCACCACCAGGGAGGCCCCTTTCTGCCTTCTTTTTGTTTAGTTGTGTGAAATCTTATAGACCTTGGATATTAGTCCATTGTCAGAGGTATGGTATACAAATATTTCATCCCATTCGACATAGTTCTTTTCACTTTAGTTGCAAACTCTTTCACTGCAAATGCTTCTTAGTTTAATGGAGTCCCAGTTGTTTATGTTCGCTCTTGTTTTCCTTGATATTGGAGAGGAATCCCTAAAAGCATCACTGAAATGTATGTTGAGAAGTGTTTTGCTAACATTTGATTCTATATGTATTTTTTTATGGTTTCACGTTTTATGTCAAATTCTTTTATCCATTTGGAATTGATTTATTTTTTTAAAGATTTATTTATTTATTTCTACAAGAACTGGGGTTCAAGCCAGATGTCCGGGTGGTGAAAAGAGTCACCAGAGACAGAGTGGGGAGCAGAATTCAGATTCACTGAATACACTGCTGAGGGGAGCAGCAGGTGGGTCAGGAGAGGTCTGCCACACCATGTGTGTGGCCTCCCTGCCTGATCAGACTCATGCTGTAGTGGCTGTGGATAGCTTCATGGTGCTGTGCTTTAACCAGGGAGGGTTCTGATTAAATTTTAATGTATGATGCAAGATAGTGATTTAATTTCATTCCCTTGCATAAAACTGTCCAGTTCCCCCAACCCCACTGACTGAAGAGACTTTCCTCCATCCAGAACAGAACAAAGCTCTGGTCCCTTTGTCATAGATGACCAGCCCATAAAGGTGTGCCTTTTTCCTGAAACTCCCAACTCCATTCCATTGATCTTTATGTCTGTTTTGTTTCAGTACCAGGTTTTTAAACTGATTATGGTTTTGTAGCATAGTTTGAAATCTGAAAGTCTGACTTTTGTGATTTCAATGAATTTTAGTAGTGGTTCTGCCGATTCATAAAGGAAGTTCTAAAGCAAGACACCCTTCTTCTTATAAGCAAAACAACTTCCTTTTGTGGTATTCTGCCAGCACTCTTCACTAAAAGGCCTTTTTAGTTGTACCAACAACTACAATGAGAATTCATGTGTTCCCATTCTGCTTTAGTTGACAACTGGTATTAAAAAGTAATCTTTTTTTCCCCCCTTCACACTGAACAGAAGCTATAAGTAGAAAAGATGCTTCACAAAAAGACACTTTTACTTGCTTTTATTTAGATATGATCTGGAGGAATAGGTTCACACCTTCCCAGATGTATG
Organism: Condylura cristata; assembly: GCF_000260355.1. Lineage (NCBI taxonomy): Eukaryota > Metazoa > Chordata > Mammalia > Eulipotyphla > Talpidae > Condylura > Condylura cristata. The sequence continues at coordinate 10,955,362 of NW_004567131.1, forward strand.
TCACCACACCACACCCACCATTAAAGCACCCACAGTCTTTCACCATCAGCCCCTTGGGTCCCTTTCACCAAAGAAACTGACAAAACTAAACCAGAAACTTACACAGAAGTCCTAAGAGCTCAGAGGCCATGGGCAGTGACTTCTGTTTTATCAGCGGGTGGCAGAGTATCTGAGGCAGTGACCCTAGAGCTTTGCCTTGAACACTTCTGCTGGAACAGGAACAAAAAAGAAGACAGGTGGGGGAGGGAGAAATTTCAACAGAGAGCATAACCACGGGACTTACCCAAAACCCGTGCTTGGATTTTATTGTGCTTTGAAAAAAAAAAAAAAAAGATGTTTCCACTTCAGAGGAGAATGGCGTCCTTGTCTGCCTCATGACAGGGCTATGTGTGTGGCTGCCTGAACAGTGACATCATGGCTGGGTCAAGGTCCCCAATCACCCCCTGGCAGAGGCAGAGCTGAAGGGACAGAGGAAAGAGTCCAGGCAGAGAGGAAATGATCATTTAGCACATCACACTCATCTGCAGTGAGTGTATGTGGCACCTGTGCCAGAGTCCTCACTCATTGCATAGGCTTCCGTGTCTCAGTTTGAAAGTGTGGATGCCACTGTTCACCCCTCAGGCCCCTACCAGGCTATTCCACCCTCTCCAGCCTTTCAGGGCAGGGCCACTGGAAGGTCATCAGGAGGAAATGAGACTTTTACTATATGTACAAAGTGGCCATGCTTCCCCTGTGCCCACTGAAAAAAAGCCCCATCAGAGGCTTTCAGTTCCAGTGACAATGCTGAGGCCAAGGGGCTGTAACCTTAGGGGAGGCTGGTGAATGACGGTCAGTGGAAGAAGGGTGTGAAGAGAAGCCCCAAATGCGTCAGCTTGCCTCAACCGTTCCCTGACTCTGCCCTTCTGGGGAAGGCTTGCTCTTCACTTTTATGCATTGCTCTTTTCATTGTCAAATGGGGGTCAGAGGTTGTTTCTCCAGGACCAGCTGGACAATCTTCAAGGCTCACTGTGAAATGAAAGTGTGGGGCACAATGTACAAAAATAATTAAGAATTCCAAGGACGTGAAAATAAGGCATTAAATAAGCCAGCACAGGGTCCTTCTGAGTTCTGGAACCTCCCCACTCTCCAATTGTCTGGCATATGAAGCCATGAAGTCCACCCTGTGTGCCTTTCCCGGGGTAGGGAGGTGAGATGTTGGATGGGAGAGAGGAGTGTGTCCACCTCGGATGATGCCTCAAGTAGTGGTTGTTCAATTCAAGTAGATATCAAGAAGGAAGAAAAGACATTTCTTAGAAATCATCTACATCAGGGGAAAAGTCCATGTATGGAAAGAACGAATTGTTGAGAAGTTGTTAATTATATGCAACCAGATTACACGATATAAAAGGAAAATGAGGTGAAATATGAGTGTTGTTTGTCCTCCAATGGGAAAATAATAGTAAAAATAAGAGTTTTGTTTATGTCCCCACTGGAAGCAAAGAAGGAAGCTTGACTATGTCAATATCTTTTAACTGAAAATACAGGGGGGACTTGTCTTCTACACAATTTGGAAGCACTGATCTCTTTGGCAGAAGGAATATTAGAAATTATCATTCAGTTGGGCACTGGCTGATGGAATGTTAGTGTTTTTCCAGTTACTCTCTATATATGAAAATTCATTAGTGACTTAAGACATCTTAAAGTATGTAATTTTTCTCCATGAATATGATTTAGAAAGTGAAACTAAGAAAACATCATAAGAGAATGGGTCCTTTCTATTATTTTAAAAGCCATTTGCATCAAACCTAAATCTCCCTAAATTAAACTTCTATGGATCTATCATGCTCCCTGAAAATGTTTATACAGTATTTGCAGGCTACAACTTCATGAAACTTCCATAAATGTCCTTCTCAGTGTACAAAAGCATTTTCTTTCATCTTTCCCAAAACTACACTGTTGAAAGACAGTCCCATAGTTCAAATATTCTGAAATTTGGTCAATAAGTCCATGATAATGTTAGCCATATCTTGAACAAAATTAATACATTTCGATAATATATTTGTCACATTCTTCATGTTTTTCCAGACAAAGGAGCTCAACAATTTTAATTAATTCTTATACAGGTAGAAGAATTATATGCAGATATCTACCTCACAGTGTCTTTTGCTCCTAATCTGCTCAAAATAGCAATAATCTACCCATCTACTTTTTTTTTCTTTAAAATCAAGTGGAAATCACATATACACAATCAGTGATTTTTGAAGAGAAGGGAAATATTTTGATTATATTTTAAAACCCCAAATTACATCATTCTAAGAACTGTTAGCCTTTTCTCCTGAAGTAGCAGCACACAAGACCGATTTCCTGAGAGCTTTACAAGCTGTGACTCAACATTTTAAGATCACAATTCTGATTACTTTTTCCAAGAACTTTCCCTACATCAGCCCACACTGAAGGTACAGGTCACTTTTTCTGTGTATTCTTGCATAGTTTTTGATGATAACTCATGATAACTTTGATTAATCTTACCAAAACATTTAAAGCCACAGCATCAGATGAAACACTCCTTGGCTTTATAAACTAGTAGACATACACTCAAGGTGAACAACAGATGCTTGTACTTCAGAGTTATTGTGAGGGTGGTCAGTAAATATTAACAGAAAATATGCACTTTATATGGCCTCAGGATCCTAGTCTAACAATAACCCAAACTCTAAACTTTTATTTACACCTATTCACACAGAAATTTTGGCACCTCACATATGTTCTGTGAGCCAAATGATATATGCCACTTGTAACTACAAAGGAATCTTCTACTTTTAAGTAAGTTTGCTATTTGTAAACCATGTCCAAATAGTGGGGAAAAACAACATTTCCCTTCATGTTGTAATCATTTTGAAAGGTTCCATATCAATTATTTTGACTATTGCAGAAATTCTTGATTTTGTTTCATAAACTCTTCATTGTGTTTTTTTACTTATAGCCTATGCTTTTCATAAAATACAGTGAATGAAATCTCAAAACCATCATCATACCTTTGATGAAGAACATCATTGTTACTGCAATGTAACTTTTTTCATGCTTAGGAGAGTGGTTTCTTTCAGAGGCCATCACCCCTTTAGTCCTTCCCATGGCTATATATGTTCAGAAATACTCAAAAACCCTCCCCAAAAGATTTAATTTCTTCCTAAACAAGAGCTAACAGTCACGACGTACACAGGTCAGTTAAGGAAGAATAAGACTTCAATATAGCTTTCAATGAAAAAGAAAAGAATAGGGGTTCATTGATAATGTGTTTGGATTCACTTTGCCTCTGGTGGGGTATTGGGGTTTCGTTTACATTTTGGGTCATCTTGGGATTTAGAGTAAATCTACCTCATAGCTTGTTCTATCCAATTTTCAAAATGATGGCTTTCAGACACTGGAGGGTTAAAGTTCCTCACAGTTTACACAGAATGTTCGCAACAGAAAATGAACTAGAAAGAAGTTCTTGTATCAGATAACTGATAAAACAAATTTAAAATGTCAGTTCACCAGTAGACTCCTAGGAATTTTTTTTTCATGTTTCAAACAGATTAGAATCCATTTTTCTCTCTCTCCATCCTTTGTTTCTAATTGGTACATAGTGACAGACATCTTATAGCTTACAACAAATATTAAAATGAGCTTTAGCAAAAAAAAAAAAAACTAGCTAAAAATGAAAGTATTTACTAAGCATCTATTGTATACAAGTTAGGGTGTATGTACTGGAAGAATACCAAAACAAGTGATTTATTTTATGATCAGAGCAAGTTATATAAAGATGAAGTAAATTATGTCATATCATTTGACTGTATAGTTATGTACAGCCCCCAACACCAAATTTTGATTAATTATTCAAGATATTCTGTGATAGATCCCTTTTTCTTTTTTCCTAGCTAGTTGCTAGGGCTTATATTTCTCCTCCATCAGTCTGACTCTCATATTGGTTTATTGTAGTTTCACATGGACAGAATTAAGATTCACCAATTTATACAGGCAGTGCTGTACTTAACCAAAGTTTGGCTTATGGTTTTTTGACTTTACAAAGGTGTGAATGTGGTATGTTCTAATTAGAAGCCATATTTCAAATTTAGAATTTTGATCTTTTCTCCAGGAGAGCCATATGCTAGATAATCTCTTGTGATGTTGGGCAGTGATCACAAGTGGCAACTTCCTCTCAGTTATAGTCACAGAAGCCAGTATTCTCCTATGTGTGCTACCTGAAGCAAACATAGCTCTTCTGGAGCCACACCTGAAGAGAGAAATTGATGACCTTGTCACGGTATCATCCTTAGCATTCAGCAATTAACTTTAGTTTAGTGCTTCAAATATCCCTCTAGCCAAGTGCAATTTTAGCTGTGATCTTAGTAGGAGAGTCCACCCACCACACTGGTGTTCATCTCCAGGACAATATTCAATATAATACATGAGCTATTTGACACCATATTATAAAATAGGCTTTGCACTTGTAGATTTTTCTTAACTGTGGGATAATATAAATATAGTGAAGATGTTTAAGTTAGGGTGGTATATTAAAAATATTTCGACTTATGATATTTCAACATATGATGGGTTTATCAGGACATAACTCCATCATAAATTGAGGAAGGTCAATTTCCGGAGCATGGTAGCACAGACCTGGGTAAGAATGCAGTACTAAAAAGTTCTTCACAATTCTTTGTTGCAGAATGTGCTCATAATACCAGGCAGGCTTCCAAGGTATACATTTTCACTAAAAACAGCAACTTCCTCTTTGATCGTTCATGCTGCCTTTACAGCCGGTGGTGCGTTTGAAGTCCATTGGGTATATGAACCACCTGGCACTTTTAGTCATGATCCCTTACATGTTTGCTATGGCAAACTTAAAGGTTCTGAGACAAGAGCTATTTCTGATTCATCAGCCATTGTCCGTATCTAGCAATGAAGTCCTGGAAAACTTTCAGAATGTGTCCTAAGTCCACAAACACCTTGTCATTTATTTTCCTTACAAAATCATTCAGCTTTCACTGAGGAGTCCACTTGAGAAAATTATTGTCCGGAGAAAGCATCGGCAGCTCATTTTCAGGAGCCGTGGGTCAGTTACAAATGATTAACTTTCTAGCACTTAATGTTTCTCAGTTTCCCTATTTACAAAATAGGGTACTAAGTTCTGCCCTAAATCATCACAAAGTTTTTGAAAAAATGATGATGACATAATAATGTGGAATCCCTTTATGAACTGTAAAACTTACAATTAGTCAAACTAAAATATGAATGATCACTGTAATTGCTCACATGTTGATCTTAGTCAGACTGGAGTTAAAAAGAAAATTCTTCAAAAGTAGCTTTTTAAATATTTTCATATATTTTGATCAAAATAATCCACAGATAAATATTCAGCTGTTCCAAACACTATAGTGTACAAAATAAAGCACAAAGACAGGTACATAAACTTAGTAGACTTCCTCACTAATTTGACTATTGCTTATCCAATAATATGTTCACCAAATCCTGAAGTTCAAATAAGACTCATATTTCAAAATAATGAACCAGCATGATAGACATACCTAGCTTACATTATCATTTTCATTATCAGTTTAGCTTTTAAGAAAACAAAAGATATAGGAGATTAAATTATGTTAAAAGCACAAAAAGGGTCAAAATAAAATTTAAAGGGAGGTTTACTTCAAGGCTTATCACAAGCACAAGGGACATTTTCAAGACATTTAGCTCTTCTAGCTTCTGTAGTAAGACAGTAATAGGATAAAATGTCTATTTGCTGCATTTGCCAACAAATATTTGTTAATATTTATTGAATGAAAGAATTTATGATGATTATCATGTGAGTTTTTATCTCAAAAGCACATAACTAATAGGGTGAGAGAAATATCATCAAAGTATAATGAATAAAGTACTGCAGAAAGCATATTTTATGAACACCCACAAGTATTAGGAAGCAATTTTTCACTGGCACAGGGCATGTGTACCTCACAATTCCACTCTGAGAAGAGATCCCACATGCATTGAATGCTCAACAAATATCTCTTAAAAATCTAAGTACATATCTAACATTCCTTGAGAAATTTAGGAAAAAATTATGAAAGAGGCAAGTTGTGTATTCAGAAGCTATCTTTAACCTTAGTTACTAAAGTTGGGAAATCCATGACATATCTATCATTTGTGAGCCAGAAAATAAATAGAATTTTTTTTCTCAGAATTAATAATAATTATAATAATATTACTACTACTACTAATAATAATAATAAAATGTAATGAAAGAGATTAAACCACTGTAGATTTAGTCCTATGGGCAATTTCTCAAGTAGTTATTTTTTTTTTATTTTTTTAAGATTTATTTATTTGTACATACAGAACTGGGGTACAGGCCAGAGGCTCAGGGGCCGTGAGAGGCTTCACCAGAGACAGAGTGGGGAGCAGAACAGGCAGATCAACGAAGTACACTGCTGAGGGGAGCAGCGGGCGGGTCAGGAGAGGTCTGCCTCACCATGTGGTCACCTCCTGGGCAGGCGGGGATGGAACTCATGCTGAAGTGGCTTTAGCTTCTCAGTGCGGTGCTTTAACCTGCTGCGCCACCAGGGAGGGCCTCAAGTAGTTATTTTTAAACCTCAAATAAGGCTTTAAAGGACAAAGGTGTTGGGAAAGAGGGTATTTCAAGATCAATAAAAGACTTTCTGGAACATGGTAGCACAGACCTGGATAAGAATGTAAACTCAAAAGGTTTGTGGTTCAGGATGGCAAACCAGATTCAGACAAAGGGAAAATATGTCTACTTCTAGAGTTAATTTCATGTGTTTCAAGATCTTGCTTCATCATAAAAAAATAAAATAATTAAATTAGCAAATAGATACCAGCTCATTCTGAGAGTGTGCTACATCTATTATTTGGTAGAAACAAACAAAAAAGGAATGTTTCTTACTGCATTTTGAAACTTTCAGTTATTGCTATGTGATATAAATAGTTATAAAAGAGTATCAAATTCACTAGCGAAAAAGATTTGTGAGAAAGAATCCTAGGATTTTTTAAAAGAAATAGTCAACTTTATTGAACATAAGAAAGTGACACCATTAGGAATAAAATTAGAAATCAAAATCCAACACAAAATTCATAAGAATGAAGCATATTTTTTCAAAAGATTATTTATGCATACAGAACTGGGGTACAGGTCAGAGGTGCAGGAGTGGTCAGAGGATTCACCAGAGACAGAATGGGGAACAGAACAGGCCGAACAAGGAAGTACACTGCTGAGGGGAGCAGCAGGTGGGTCAGCAGAGGTCTGCCGAGCCATGTGGGTCAGTTCTGGGGCGGGATTGAACTCATGCTGAAGTGGCTTTAACTTCTTAGTGCTGTGCTTTAAACCACTGTGCCACCAGGGAGGGCCCCAGATTTTTTTTTTTTTTTTTTTTATTCTGGAAGTTGGAGTGCTTCCATTTCCATTCTGGTGGACACTGGTTAGATGTCTCCCTGGCAGTTGTCTGTCTGTAACCTAACACTGCTGAGATGTATGAAAATTTAATAAACTTGGGATGTTAAAGCTTACTTGTAAATTTTGTCAATAGCTTATGGTATGGACAAAATGGAATAATGAATTAAGGAATGGTAGAAAACAGTTGCAAGGTTAAATATATTAAGTTCAGTGGTCATTGTTTCCTGGGTGGTATATAAAAATTATACAGTTAAATGATATGATGATGTTATCTCACTACTTCATTCAATTAATACAAATTTAAATGAGAGATAGAGGAAGAGAGAGAATTTACCAATTTATATGGTTTAGCCAATTCAATCAATTTCTTTACCATTCCATTCAGTGAATTTTTATCTTCAATAAGTTCATATACATAAGAGATAGCTTGGGATATATCTACTATTTTCCCCATTTCAATTATGTGTCTCTCAGAGTAAAGGAATTTCACTATAATTATTGTGTTCAGTGTCTAAAGACTTTGTTTACATAGCATTATCCTCTAAATAAAACCCAATTGATTCATCTGGTTCTCAGTCAATGAGAAATATGCAGCCTGTTCAAGAGTTGAAGAAGTAATTGGTCATGCCAAAGTTATTAGGAGGCCAGTTATTAAAGAGACCAGTCCTAAGTTGGTTTCAAGATGGTACCTTCCTGAGGAAGTAGTAGACACATTTTTTTTCCTAGTGCTAGGTTTGGGTTATAATCCTGTATAAAACTATGACCATTCTAGATCAACTATGACCATTTTGAAAGGGGATTTAATTTCATTTAATATGTTTTGCAAACAACAGGAGACTCATTATGCTCCATTCATAATATTTCAAAACTGGTAACATCCAGCAAATTCTGCAGTTGGTATGGCTCATCTCTAACACACATTGCTTTAAAATTCATGTCAGATTTTGGGTGTTCCCTGTTACACATATTCCAAAATAATTATATTTATTTATCTGTTTGTTTTCCCTTTATTTTCTAAGTTGTGTTTAAAATAGTGTCAAGTTGTCACTCTTAACTTGCAGGGACAAATTCCATCTATAACCATCTAATAAAATCCTTCACTGCAAAGAGTTTGGGATTCACATTGAGTCCAAACCAAAATTGAGAGACCAAATTTTAATGAATCAAGTTCAGATTCAGTCTCAGAAACAAGTAAAGACCTGAGACTTGAATGTCATCTGTGTTCTTTCTCCAATTCTCATCTTTACTTATTTTAAGTTGAGCACATTTTATTTTAGGGGACACCCACTTAAATGAACAAGATGTGAAGTACCTAGAAGAACACCTATATGTAAATGCTCAGTACTGTCAACTGTTATTTTCATCAATGTTGTTACTGACAAGACATGTTAGATCCTACAATGGGGATTCTCATCTTTAGAACCCCCAGTATGTTAGTGCCTTTGTAAGGTGGAGGATATGACTGCTGACAAATACTAAATGTTAGTGTAGCCCCTTGTGTTACTACCTAGAGCTCCTGTCACTATTCTTGCATGATTGTTCTAGTATTGCTGTTACTATTACTGCCTTTGGTTACTATGCTTGTGTTACTGTTACTATTAGTACTGTTGCATTACTGGACTAGTGTTATTATTTCTATTCTACTCTGTCCTTGAATTCTAGTGTTACTACTACATATACCATTACATATTACATTCTGCTACTATTTGTTTTTTTAACTTGGCTGTAACTATTATAAATTCAGTTGGTGAGACACTGGTATGAATACCAAATACAAAATCCCATTGGGAAAGACTGGCTGGGTCAGCCCTTAGTCTGGACCAGTGGCCAAGTGGCCATTAGCCTGGGTCAATCATGTGTGACTCAGCATCAGGTAAGTTATAAATATGGTGACTGCCTGAGAAACAGATAAATGAAATGGAGCTGAATCACTGCCTTGGAGAAATGTGTATATATGAGTTGATATTGCTAGATGATATAGAAGTAGAATCTACATCTTGAATATTAGGAGAATAACAAAATGTAAAATTTGTCAAATGACATTTCTACAGAAAAGTAAGCCTACACAAGATAAGTTATAGCCAAGAGTGAGCTTTGCAGAAAATAAACTTCAATGTTCAATCTATTCATTGGCAGAAATGGGATAGGAATTTTGCCACTAATTTTCTAAAAGTCTTTGCAAGACATAAATGGAAGAGGAAATGACTCTAGCCTCGTGATTGGCTGTTTTGGAGAAGCTTAGTCATTCTGGTGCCATGGAACAGCAAGCAATTTCTCCCTCTGCTCCAGAAGGTGTCAGGGTAGAGTGAACTAAATGCCACTAATACTGTGCTAAGAATGAGCAAAATAATCTAGCCTGAGGGTTTGAAGGGGGGAAATGACACAATAAAAGTCAGTCAGACAATGAAGTGATGTGCTCAGGCCTCCTTTCCTGTTCCCTCCCAGCCTGGCTTTTGTATGGGACAAACACTTTGAATGGTACAGCAGAAATTGTTTCAGGGGCGGAAAGAAGATGGAAACATGTACATAATAGTCAGAGGCACTGGGATGAGCATATGCTTTGGCAATGATTCACAAATTTACTTTTTGTTTTAGTTTTTAAATATTGGGCAATCAATGGAACTTAGCTTCAAGTTACATGCTACATTGGGGTCAAAGAAGTTCAGCTGGTGATCTCTGACAAGGCAAAAGGATTAGTACTTCAGGAAATTCTCTCCATATGCTTTTTTTTTTTTCTTTCAAAAAACATGTTGACAATTGAATTTGGTATACAATAGTAAAACGCATATCTAAAGAACATTCTGGAAATGCCTCCTTAGACCTTTTGTTCTCAGACATTCCGATGAGTCAAGACTCAAATGAAGGGTATTTGTGAACAAGCACTAGGTGTATGATTTGATGCTTGATGCACCTGAGGTAAGACATGGCCTGTACCTGGGCCTGTACCTTAACCCTCTGACACATGGCACAAGAGAGCAACCTCCTGCCTTAGCCTGTCACTGAGCACTTGAATTGTGATTGCGGTGTTTTGTCCATGTAAACACACACTACTTTTCAAAGACTTGCTATGACAAAAAGAAATATAAAATGCCTCATGAATAATGGTTTAGTTTGGTTATATGTTAAAATGTTAGCACTATCATATTTATATTGAGTTAGATAAAACCTTGTCATCATAGTCTTCTGTTCATTTACTTATTTACTTATTTATCTATTTATTTATTTATTAGCTTTTAATGTGGCTACTAGAAAATCTAAAACTTTAGTGGTTGTCGGGGATTAGTTTTAATTTATGCTTTGTAACTTATGCTCCTGTTGGACACTGCTAGATTAGAATGTAAGAGAAAATGAGGAATCTGGCTGGAAGACACTTTCTGGTATTGTTTCCATCCATAGTAAGTTTTTCCTTGAGAATAAAACTTAGATTCCATTTGTTTCTTTCTCTCTCTTTTATCTTTTACAGTTATTTAGTCCCCAGGCTGTAACACCTCATTTTATGAAATGTTCCCCTCTGTTGCTATTCTTAACTGCCAGAGCAGGAGGTCAGAGCTCATCAGGATACGTCTGGCCTATGAATTGAACTTGATGCATCTGTCTTTCTTCTCAGTCATCCTTTCTTCATATGGAAGCAGATTAGTTTTCCCTTGAACAGCAAATCTACTAGGTTTCTTCAGATTACAAATCTGACAAGGAATGAACATCAGGGACATTGGCGAACAAATAAAGGGAAAAGAGCCCCCCTGAAATTTGGAAGAATTTCTAAGAGCTTAACACTGCTAATGGAAAAATTCCAAATTCCTTTATTTAGTCATCAAAGTCCTTCACAATTGGGTCTCTGTCAAGGCGTCCCCATTCCAGCTAACACCCTAGAGCCTCTGGCCTGCTCATTCATCCTCAGAGCTACTCAACTTGCTTTTCTTGTTTCCTCTCCCCTTGGTCTACCCAAACCCTGACTAATCCCCAACAACCAACCATATCCAATCTCTTTTCTTTCATCTGATTCTGGCCTGATGCCTTCCTGAGTTTTCATATTGTTCTCTATGATACATATTGGCACGTGTGCATTAACTATTTTGAATGATGATTTATTTCATGTACATCCTATTATTTCAGTAGGCACTTATGGTGAACATCCCTATCTCCTGATCTTTTCCATCTTGATAACTACTAGGTCAAAGCTGGGCCCAAAGTGGCCCTCAACATGATTTTCAACGAACTGTGTATCAAGGTGAAGAGATGGTGCTGGCTATTAGGCTCCTGCTCTTCTGGTGTGACAGGTTCTGACCACCAGTGGAAGGATGACATGCCAGTGGGTAGTTACTCTGCCTCCTCTGTCCCCACCTCATGAGATATAAAATTCTGTCGGTGTCCCAATGAAAAGATCAAGTCTCCTGTTCAACCTGCACCCTCTAAGAGCTCTCCCCAGGCAGTGGTCTGCTCCCTCAGTGATCCCAGGTAGCTTGCAGTGGCCAATGAGCTGATGCTACCAGGCTCAGGCACTCAGCCTTAACCTGGTTGATTTCTATGAGCAATTGTGTCAAAAGGCAACAGAAAAGTTTCCTGAGAGTAAAAGAAGTAACTTCTATTTGGGATAACAAAAATGTCTTTGTTACCAGATTTAAAAGGCATTTCCAAGGGAAATATTGGATGAACTTTTTGCTTAAAGGATTATTTCTACTTCCTTTTTCTTGACATTTCACTTTCTGCCTCTCTCTCTTCCTTTATTTCTCTCTTCCTTTTTTTTGTTCCCACTTAGTAATATCAAATAAAACAAATTACACTTTTAAACACAATAATTTACACACAAAGTTTGGTGTGATTTTCTACAAAATCCACTCATCTTAAAGACCATCGTTAATAAACATAGTATCGGAAATTTCCTTTTAAAATGAATTTGAAACACTTCAGTGATGTGATCTTAACTTCCACTTCAGTGATGTGATCTTAACTGCTTCAGTCGTGAAAACTTTTCTCAAAAAATAAAGGTCAGTTAGAAATCCAGCCTACACAAATTACTCAAAATGAAGAAGACTTATCAATAGATAGTCTTTTGAGGGAATTTTTGCAACATTTTTACTACATGATACTTATAAAACCATATTTATTTATATTACCGATCATATCTTGTTTTACTAATTCTTTTCTATACTTTCCATATCTTTAAAGTCCTGTATGTACAATGAAAATTCCATTTAAAAAAATAAAAAAATGGTGCAAGTGGTTAAGTCTCAGCACTATGAAGTTATCAGCAGCCACTGCAGCTCGAGTTTGATTCCTGCCCAGGGAGGTGACCCACATGGTGAGGCAGACCTCTCCTCTCTTGCCCACTGCTCCCTTCAGCAGTGTATTTCAGTGAATCTGCCCATTTTGATCTCCACTCTGTCTCTGTCTCTGTTGAATCCTCCCCCCCACCACACACACACACATCTCTGGCCTACACCCCAATTCTTATATGCATAAATAAGTAAATCTTAAAAAAAAAAACAAAAGAAAGAAAAAATGGGAATAAAATGAGGAGACTTAGTTGTTTCACCTCTCACAAAAGGCGACTTCAGAATGAGAAAGCAAGACTACAGGGGAAAAATTGTCTACTATTCCTCAGAAGACTCACTTCTACAGAAAGAAGGGGAAGAAAGTTAACTGGGTTAGACAAGTCAAAGGAAAGTCAGTGACAGGAAAAACCACACAGGAAAGGGGACCACATGGTTGGAAGGCCCAAGGAAGCAGGAACATGGGGGCACAAATAATGGGAAATAAAAGCAGCTATTTTCAGGAACTTCCAGTCAGCCAAACCCCAGGAGGGTGGGCAGTCTGGACAGTTCCACAAAGTGACAACCATCTGCTGAGTAAAGAAACCCAAACGCAGAGGGCTGGCAGCCCTCCCACTTCCCAAGGGCCAACTCACTGCCTTCAACCAGACCCCTTTTATCAAAGAATTCTCTTTAGCACCTGATTATTCTGATTATTTTCCTAAGCAGTGTGACATTTTCAAGAGGTAGCATAAAAAATGGACACATGTTTAAAAAAAAAATGGACACATGTTTAAAATGGGGAAAACAGAGATGTGTTTGCTGTACTCCCTGTCACAGGTCTTGAGTGTGTGGTGGTGTCCCCATAAGTGGGGAGGAACCCTAAAGACGGGAAGCCAGTCTCCCCTGAGCCCTGCCAGGCGGGGCCCTGCGGCCATCTGCCTAGTAGTTTGTCCACAGACTCTGTGCTGAGGTTTCCATGAAGCGCTCCATTCTGTGTAGATCAGCTTCCAGATTCCTGTGATTTATGACGCGATTGGTTCTCCAGCTGGGTCAATGCCACGGCGGTAACGAGATTAGGGGCCTTCAGTAGAGCACATTTCTTCTCTTGGGCTCCTCTTGCTGTCATTTTTCATTCTGAATCAGACATTCCTGTCCTCCTGCCACCTTAGCCTGTGGCACCTTGCCCCATCTCTCTCCTTCTAATGTCTCTCAGCCAACACATTGCAGGCAGCTCCTAACTCTTCTCAGAACCCATCCAGCCTTGACCTGCTCCCTCTGCCACACACCCAAGTTCCCATGTTTACTTCCTCTTATTAAACATCAAACTTGGTTTCAGACCTTGCCTGTTTTTGCCACCTCTGAGCAATTAGGAGGCTGCTCTGCCTCTGACAAGCCTAGGAACAGAATAGAATGAAAAATGTTGTAGCTGAAGAAAAAATAACCATCATTTAATCCCGTCCTTGTTATTTTATCAACAAGAGGTCACACTTGGGAATTTTCTGACCAGGGTTGTTCATAAAGTTAATAGGAGATGGTGAGGGCTATACCTAAATTCCTGGAATAGGGGCCATGTTTCCTCCCTTAATGCCACCTGCAAGTATAAGTATCCATTTTATAAAATGTTGAGAGCTACTCACTGTGTTTGTCTTCCAAACTGTTCTAAACAAAAGATACAGGATGAAGTCACTGTAGATTAAGTATGAAGTGACAGGTTTATCTTCCTGGGCAGGGGAGTAAAGTAATGTTGGTCTCACTTTTCTATGAATTTAGAAACTTGTCTATGAAGTTACTTTCTTTTCTTTTAGGGTCTCTGAGATAAATGTTTATCAAGTCTTAATTGGCGCAAAATGCGATGAGGCAGAACGATTCACTCAGAGCAGTGACCACAGGGAAGGAACTAGCAGCAAAAGATCTGGCTGGCAAGGAGCAGGGAGAGTTAGCTCAGGGAGGGTCTGGACACCTGTGAAGACTACCTAGGACACCAGGTGAGTGGCAGCAACAATAAGTGATATACAGTGTTGTAAGAAATGTTACTCTGGTGGCCGTTTGGTGGCACAAGAGGTTAAATAGGAGCACTATGAAGCCATCTGCAGCCACTGCAGCATTAGTTCGATGCCAGGCCAGGGAGGTGACCTACATGGCACAGTAGACCTCTCCTGTCTCCTGATGCTCTCGTCAGTGTGTATTTCAGTGGATATACTGAAATATATCCCCACTCCGTCTATGGTGACTTCTCTCACCCCCTTCCCTTCCTTACCACAGCGTAACAAGCGAAGGCATGCCTGTTCGTGGCTAGAAACTTGTTCTCTGGACTACTCCAGTATTGGTTCCAGTACACTGTGGGCTCATCACTGCCTGTGTAATTGGTGAGCACGTGAGAGGAGCCAGCCTGCCTTAGGGTACTTCCCATGATCCGCCTTGGGCAAATGTGCCAGCTGCAGCAAAAGCCAGCTTGTTTGAAAATGATATAAACATGAGCGTATTTGAAAAGGGCTAAGGCTTTCAAAAATCTGAATTGTTTGCATATATTCATGCTTAGGTTAATGGGACACCGATTATGAAGAGAGAAAGAATATGGTTTCTGAAAATATTTGTAATATAGATGTATTCTCTGATACTACTTGAAAAAGGACTCACTATCAACTCTTTTTTTCTTTTATAAGAAAGTATAGTTCATATTATACTAGAGTATAAAATGCCTGCTGTGGAGCCCGTGATCGACTCACCATTTATCATTGCAAATAATGATCTAGCAAAGTTTCTGTGTTAGTGCCAACAAATGAAATGTTAAAGCAGTGACTGAACTGCTACCAGCCACTAGTGTTTTGTGTTCAAGTTTCTTTATAAGTAAAATTGAAATTCCTATCAATTACCTCTGAATTCATTCATGTGCTACAGGTTGTAGCCAATTTATATATTTTTTATATAATATAATTGTTTATTTTACATCATTTTGTGCATTTTTTCATCTCAGTTGTAATCCTCGTGGGCTTCCCATCACCAAATCACCCATGTGCCATCACCATAGTCCAGTTATATTTATTTTAATAATTGAAAATACATCAATGCATTGTCACATGGTCTCCTTTGTTCCTAGAGAACAACAACAACAAAAATCAAAGAAAAAAACTAATGATGTAAAAACTAACATTTATTTAAAGCCACTCAAAGAACACCTTAACTAGGACCTTGC
Organism: Condylura cristata; assembly: GCF_000260355.1. Lineage (NCBI taxonomy): Eukaryota > Metazoa > Chordata > Mammalia > Eulipotyphla > Talpidae > Condylura > Condylura cristata. The sequence continues at coordinate 10,971,230 of NW_004567131.1, forward strand.
TGTTATAGAATCTAGCATATTATGCTTCTGAGTGATGACAACTGTAGAGACCATTTATAGCAGCATAAAAATCAACTTCTGAGTTGTCATAGATAAGCCTGACAGATTGGAAAGCTCCTTTGGAAACAATAATAGAAACTTTAGAAAGAACATGAATTGAAATATTTTCTTCTTGTGTCTTGCCGGCAGCCCATGTCGCACACATAATTACAATTCATCACATTCTCAGGGTTACTAATATTGTGAAATATTGTGATCTATTAATTTGTGCCATTTCTAAAATTACAATTTTATTTCTCCTTTCCCTCTCCATAGGTAGTTGTCATTGAGAATTACCAAAGCCTGTTGCTTTGTAGCAGAAATGTTTCTTCTTTTTAGAACATCTCTCCATGCAATCCACAAATTTTTGCTATAAAGTTAACCCCATTGTGTCAGTTTGATGAAAATCAACATCAGGAAATCACACACGTTTTGCTGAAGCAAAGCATAGTTTAAAAAAAAAATTGTCAGAAATAAAAATGGGCAAAGTCTGTTTTTTTGTCAAGTCTTAGGGAAAAGATAGCTACTTCCTCTCTCATGCATAGGATTTTTAAAAAGAAAGGTATGCACACAATTATCTTGACATTTTATCTCTGATATTAGTAGACATTGTGACTTATTTAGGGGGCCCAAAGGTTTGACTTCTGCTGTAAAAAATTTGTGTGAAAATGTCTTCTAGGGGACTTGGAGGAAGGCACATATAAAGAGGAAAAGAGGGATTGTCAGCTGATGACAGAACTCACAGTGAGACATTTAAATGTGATTTATAAGTTATCATCCTAAATATGCAGGTTTTGACTCATCAATAACACACTTTTAGCTACTACACATTCGTTTTTGGCTTTTCCTAGCACCTATTATTTATACACATAATTTGCTTCTTTTCTTGTTACTCTGTAGTCTTGAGCTTATTGGCATTTACATAGATTTTAAGGAACAGAGATAACACAAGGATGGGTAATGTTGCATCTCCCAAAAATATAAAGTGGCCATTTTCTACAACCTGAATAGGATCCATTAGCATAGAAGTTTAACCTCTTGGAGCTAAAATACCCAAAAGATGGTTAGCTAACTATAAATGGGAGAAGGCCCAGCAGGCTATACATGGAAGCCAGAGAGGACTTATGGACTAGCTCTAGACTTAGGGTGAAAGAGAATAACACGGGTATCCACTCATAGACCGTCCTTCTTACCATTGAGTGATGTCTACGCCCTCACTGTCAGCCTTCTCATCATTTGAACGTAGTCGGGCCCTGGACAGACTTTCTCTTTCCTAAATCTTTCTGACAATGACTATACTACTAAAAGAAGAAGGCATCATCTGCATTTTTAACAGTTTATTTTATTTTAAATATGTTTTTCTCTGTTCCCTTTTTTATTTCTTCTGCATTTTAAAGACATTAGTAAAAGAAAATCATTACTATTTTTTCTCATTACAAACTTGTAACTCATTATATATATAAATAAATATATATATATTTATATATATAAATCAGAGAGACTAAAATAAGAAAACAGACCAAGCTATATTTCTACCACTCAGATTGAATCTCTTGACATACTGATCTGAGCCCTCCATGCAAGCAACAGTCACAGACGACAGTGTAACATCTTGGAAAGTTCTTATTGTGCATTCTGTGAGCAATTCTGTGCAGCTCCATCCTCTCATGTAAAATAGGAGGTTATTAATTAGTACATAACCCATGGAGTTATCAAACTAACTGAATTAACTAATTTATATAAAGTTCTTAACAAATGTTAGCTTTTATTATCGGTATATTTCTTTTACTTTTCTCAGTTTTCATTTAACATTTGTTTACTCTAACTGGACATCCTTTTGTAACTTTTATATAATTATAATATATATAATATACATGTATGTGATTAGCATATAGTATACATGCACATGTCTATATATACATATATTTATGTCTATGTGTGTCTATATATATACACACACGTATCTATGTGACAATAACTATTAGAAAGACAGCAACACTCAGCAACAAGAGGACAATATCTGTGAAAGAAAAATAGAGAAACATGTTACACAGCTCATGGTTCACTGTAAACTGGATCAATGTTTGGACAATCAAGACTAGGATTTCATTTCTTTAACAAAATGCTGGTGTCTGGCAAGGAGCTAAAAGTGTAACTCTGGAAGGTAGTTAGTAGCTGAGACCTTCATTCCTACCTGTGTCAAAGCTATAATATCTCTGCCTAGTGTTTGGAGGTTATGGCCCCAAACATGTGCTTTAGAGGAAGCAGAGGCAGCTAGAAATGGAGGTAGGAACTGGAAACACAGTATAAGTGTGTTTGACTGAATGAAGAAGCTGCTAAGAGAACTGATGGGTCAGACTCTCAGAGGGTGGAGAAAACCTCAGGCTGCCTGAGGAGATCCACTGGTGTGGAAGAACAGAGTCATACAAAGTGGCACTCGACCAAGATGGCAGTGCAGAAGAAGAATTCCTTAGGCGTAAACAGGAATAAAAGATTAACAGAAGCAACTGTGAAAAAAGATGACTAAGAAACCTAAAAGACATATTCAAATAAGTACATATATTTAAGTCATATATTCTGATGAAAATGACATAAAAAAACAAGAAGTGCCAACCATAAAAGAGTCAAATTCTGGACATCAATAATATGATAATAATTTTGTTTGAAAATTTTAAGAGATATGAATGGTCATCTGGACACAGCTGAGGATCTAATCCAGAACACAAATCAGAGATGGGCAGATGGAAAATATACAAAAAGTTTGTAATGGAAAGAAAGTAATTGAATGGAACAAATAAGAGGGGGGGCAATACTTAAATTGATAATGACTCAAAAATGTTCATGATTGATGAAAATCATGAGCATTATGAATAGAAACATCACACCAAAGGTTGAACACTAATAAAAACCACAGACTTCACGCTTGCTTTCATCACTGTGATTCTCAGTATAAAAGTGATAGTGGGATTTGTATTTTATAATGCATATGGGGAAAGGGAAGATTACCTACCAAAAACAAATAAACAAAAGCCCCTGCAGTTATTTCACAGTTGACTTCTTATCAGTAGGAAAGGATGAAGAAGTCAAATGAAAGCATATATCTCAAATGCTAGGGGAAAGTGAATGGCTGGATATCTGGAATTCTGTAGTGAGATAAAAATCATTTTCAGACATCTAAGAATAAGATAATTCTTCTAACACTAATTCCTGGTGGAATGGAAGCAATAAAGCAAGATGTTTAATAAAGAATACAAAATACTCAGAAGGACCAATCCAATGGAAAAACCAATAATGAGCAATAAATGATGACTATGATGATCATACATATATGGACATATGTCATCACTGAGAAATAGATGATGATGATGATGATCTATGCTAATTAAACTTGAGGCAATAATGGCACAGAAATGGAAAGAGTAAAATTCAGAGGAAAGTTAAAGCATATAACAGCATTACTGAGAAGAGAAATAGTTGTGGACATTACTAAAAACTTAATGAAAATAAATTTAAAAAATGTTAGTGTAACCATTACATTGATATTGATAGAACTGGTAGAAAAAAATCACTTAAACACAAATTAAGAAAGGCTTTTGAAATAAGCAAAAGACAAACATAAGGATTATAGATCCTAGGGTAGAATTAATTTCAACTATCAATAGCATGATAAAGGTGACCTTACTTTATAAAGGATAATGTTAGGCCAAAGGATGCCTCCATATGTGTACATGCCTGCAGGTGTGCTCAAGTTAAACTCTTTAATATTGCACCCTGATTATCCAGGACAACCCAAGTTAGCAGTAGTCCTAAAAGTCAGAGACTTGTTCCCAACTGTTTCTTGAGAAAATTGTGGGTACAAGTGAGGTATCATAGGAAGGTGATGTTTCTGATTGTCCAGGCCAGACTGTGAAGGGGGCTCGAGTAAAGGAATTTGGTCATTTGAGAACCTGAAAAAGGGAAGGATACATGTTGTCCCCCTCTAACCTCGTAAATGAAGAACTCAGAGTTTGATTTTAGCACCAAGAGAGCCTTGATGGACCTGTAATCCACAAAATAGGACATGATAAATGTGTGTTGTTTTGTACCACTTGAATACATTTCTTAATCTGCTTTATTCTCTGCTTTCTTCAAATGAAGAAGAAATTCTAGTTTAAAGGGTATGAACTTGTATTATTTAAAAGTTGAATGCTCATTGCCTTTCTGCTAATTTACCTCCATAGAAACAATAAACAAAAGACAGAAAATAAATAGGTCAATAATTCAATTAGTCTCTTTTTGTTCATGTAATAATTTAACATTTGTCATAAAAATAACATCACTGTCAGACAAATCTGTATTTATAAATGGAAGCCTCTGGCAAGTTGTTTCATTTCTCTGAACTTCAATCTCAGTTTGTCTTTAAAATGCAAGTGAAAATAAAACATACTTATAGAGCTTTTGTAATGGTAAATGATGGATCAAAGAATTTACCACTAGCAGGATTTACCACACATGATGGTGGGCAATCAATAAATTCTGACTCTTTGTAGTATTTTGCAGAATTGTGTGAATTTTTGTTTCACTTGCTTTGAAGCAGAAACCACAGCAACAGCATTGAATCATTTGAGTGGTAGTTCTCTCCGTCAGGGTCAAGGTCTGATATGATGCTATCTAAAGACTGGAGAGGAAGCTGGCCGTTAACTTAATCGTGTCTTTGCTGTCATGATTGCATTGCTTCTGAAAATGCCTGTGGGAGGTGCTCTTCATGAGTACTTGTTCTCACTCTGCAAACCTCAGCAAATCAGGGCATGTGGGTATAGTAGCAGCCTCCCCCCACCCCAACTCCACATTCAGGGATCATAACATACCCACTCAATCAAAATCATCCCCTATGGTTTTGTGGGGATGGATTCTGACCCAGCATCCTGGCCTAGAAAGTGGTTACTGACTGCCCCGCAGTCCGGGTCTCCACTCTCAGGCATGCAGGATGTGTCCATTAAAGGACAGCAATCACCTGTTAGTGGCAGAGTTAATAATCACTTCTGTGAACACTGAGGAATCCACAGGGCCTTTGAGGTCAGCCAGGCATGGTACTGGAGACACCTGGAAGCACTCTGGGAGGGCTCGTGAATAGCAAATTAAAGCCCAACTTTGCTGCGTCCATGAAACCTTATTTACTTACAAGTGATGCTTCATGGAATGTCTCCTTCACGTGTCCAGGGAGGGGAGGCTGTTCATATATGACAAGTATAGTTGCAGGTCACCAAACTATAGAGACTCAGGACAGCTTGGCGAATCATCTATTTGTTGTGGAGCATTTTGTCTTTTAAAATTCTTCTAGACAAAGGGTGTCATTTTGCCATTACAACTCTATCAGGCATGCTTTCATATTGTTCTGATTTGGTGTTCAAAAAAAAAAAAAAAAACTAGATCGGCCCACTGTTCTGGTTAAGTGATCCATTTGAAAACTGGGATGGATTTAGGTTGAGGTGGACATTGGCGCTGGCAATTTGAAGGGGGTGTGAGTTAACATCCACTTTACTTCTCATCTATACCTTCAGAGAGGCTGAAAATTCTAATTTATCTTGAAGCCCTTAAAATGGGTATAGAAGCTTCATACTCTAAATGCCTGTTAAGAAGATCAAGCTACCAACTTGCTAAAAATTTAATCCCATCACCATGTGTTTTGATGTGAAAGGAAATAGTTTGGACATAATTGAAATGTTCACTAAAATATCCCAAGGAATCTAAAATCAGCAGTTACTCAGTTTTACAGATCAGTAATATTTACATGTTCATTCTTCATGTCTGTACATGTGGGTGCATGAACATGTGTGTATGTGTGTGTGTTTATGTGTGTGCATGGATATGGGTGGGTCTGTGTGTTCTCCCTGAGCCTATGGAGAAAAAAATAAAGTTTTCTGAATAAACTTTACTCTAGCATAGAAAAAATGTCAGAGGAGTTTTGAGGTCCCCAGAAGAGATAGGACTGAAGACCCTCAGTTCCCAGAGAGGGAGAAGAGGTTATAGAGGAGGAAAAAAAAGGTCCAGATACTGTTGGTAAAATAGACCCTTCAGAGGCCAGAGGTGAACAGGTACTTGCTACAGGAATCTATTTGATTTAGTTTGAGTAAAATAATGTCAAGCTCAAATTTTAAAATATGAATGCAAAAGTTTTTTTTAATCTTTTTCCTACCAAAAGGAATATTCCAGCTAAATAAGTAAAAATTGACCTTTCAAGGATATTTTGAAGATTTTCTGTGGAATTTTTGTCTACAGTTATTGTAATTTCAACCAAGATCCATCAACTTTAGCTAGTATTTTATTAAATGTGACTTGCACTGACATTATTGCAAAATACTATTTTGTTCCCCAGAAAAATGAAAATAACCCATATTATTGAAATTCATATTCTATTTCCTTTTTTGATTTTATTATTTTCCCTGTTGAAATTAGATATTAAAAAATCTGATATGTGATAGATTTCTATAATTTCTCTTTACCAAAAACTTTTATAAAGTATGTTTATTATCTTTGTCAAATTGGCAAAATGAGATCAGAAATGCATTGATATTGAAAGATAATTGCCATTTATCTTACTGACATTGGGGTTGCTTCTTACTGAGAGGTAGGATATAATAAAATAATTTGAGAGTTCTTAGAAATAGAGATGTCCATGGTCACAAAAGAAGCAAGAATGCAATTCATAAAAACAATCATATTTTCACATGAATTAAATAAACTGTAGACTAATTCTCACTCATATCAATAATACTTTCTTCTTTAGGGAGGGTCACAATTATGGTCCCATTCCCCCTGATGGGAAAGAGAGCGAGCGTACGAATTACAAACTCTACTATCAAACCCTGCTATTTCAAAGGTTCATGATTCAACCAAACTACCAATTATCTAACTTTAATGTGGTAGCAATCAAATGGCTTCGTAATTTAGTGCAGATGTGATACTTATTTTTAAATAACATTTTTATTCTTGCAAATAATGCTTTGATCCCTATAATCAATCTCTTTTTACATCTCTAATATATCTTTGTAATAAAATTTCTAAAAGATTATTCAGGAGGCAAGTGGTATCCACATTGGAATATATATATATATTTTTTAATGTATATTTTCAAACTTGAAGTCAGGCGCCTGGGAAATTTACTTGCCCGGCATATTATAACTGCTTAGGAAATGTTTGGTAGGTCAACAATGAATATAAATGACAACTATTGTGCACCTTCAGCTTACTTAAAATGAGATTCATTTACAGAGTTCACCCACAATGACCTGGACATGCGTGTTCACACAACGTGCAAGGCTAGCCCTGTACTTCCCCTCCTGCCTGATCAGAGAGCACAAGTTTAGGGCTCTCGGCTCCCTTCATAGCAGGTGCTCCAAGTCTGCCTGGGAATAATCCAAATGCCCACCACTCCAAGAATGATATTTCAAAAGAGAATAGACCTTCATGCTCTTTAATTTAAGGTAATGCAAACAAAGACAGACAGAATCCCAAATAGATACTAACTTATAAGCAGACTTCCAATGACTCTCTGAAACTCAGTGTGTGAGCTATGAATATTTAACATCATATACTGCTTCCCACTTCTATGGAAAGGAATAACAGCAAAGCACAGTTATCTGATCATGCTGGTTACAGTTCTCATCTGTGTTCCTGGCTTGTTCTAGCATTCCTCTCAGAACCTGGGTGTGGGGAGCTGGCATTGACACTGCTTCTGGGGTACCTGGTTCAGTGATAGGCAGAGGCCATTACAAACCTCATTTTGGGGTTCTTAAGCAACAGAAGTGCTTCATATATAAAGAAATCTTCCCTGTGGAGTTCACATATTTTTTAAAAAAATATTTATTTATTTATGAATACAGAACTGGCGTACAGGCCAGAGGTGCAAGGGTTCAGAGTGGGGAGCAGAACAGATAGATCGATGAAGTATACTGCTGAGTGGAGCAGCGGGAGGAGAGGTCTGCTGCACCTGGTGGTCATCTCCCTGGCCTGGAATCGAATTCATGTTGCAGTGGCTTTGGAAAGCTTCATGGTGATGCACATTAACCTATTACACCACAAGGGAGGGCCCAAGAGTTCACGTATTTTTAAATCATTTTTTAATGATGTATGTATTAAAAATATGCATGGTTATTTTACATTCTAATTTGCTTTTTCACATTATAGATTTCTCCTCTTAAGTATGTGGTTACCACAGCTTTCACACTACTAAATCATCCACAGTCCTGCACCACAGTCCACTGAACTGTACACACCTCCCTACCTGTCTTTGTTCTTACCTCTAGACTCTAGAGATGAGTTGGCAAAAATGTTTCTGAAATTTATGACATGCATTATTTCCTCAATGACTTATTTGTATTTCATGGTTTCAGGTCTTACATACAAGTGTTTTATCCATTTAGTTTATTTTTGTGTATGGTGTGAGATAGTGGTCTAGCTTCACTCTTTTGCAGGTGACAGTCCAATTTTCCCAGCACCATTTATTTAAAAGGCTTCCCTTGTTCTGTTGTATCTACTCCACTATAGATCAATTGTCCGTAAATGTGTGGTTATATTTATGGTCTCTCTGTATCAGTCCATGTGTCTGTTTTCATTCCTGTGCCAGGCTGTTTTAGTTATTATGACCTTATAATATAGTTTGAAGTCTAAAAGTGTGATATCTTTTGAGTTGGGAGGGTTTGGCTAGTTAAGGTTTTCATTTCAATAATCTTTGCTCTGTTTCTTTGAAGAATGTCACTGAGATTTTTATTGGCATGGCATTAAATCTTTTTGATGGAGTGGCCTTTTTTTTTTTTTTTTTAAGATTTATTTGTGCATACAGAACTGGGGTACAGGCCAGAGGCTCAAGGGCGGTGAGAGGCTTCGCCAGAGACAGAGTGGGGAGTAGAAGAGGCAGATCAACGAAGTACACTGCTGAGGGGAGCAGCGGGTGGGTCAGGAGAGATCTGCCACGCCATGTTGTCACCTCCGGGGCCAGCGGGAATCGAACTCATGTGGAAGTGGCTTTAGCTTCTCTGTGCTGCGCTTTAAACTGCTGCGCCACCAGGGAGGGCAGGAGTGGCCATTTTTTGAATATGTTGTTTTTCCTATTCATGAGCAAGACCTATCCTTTCATTTCTTTAAACAAAGTTTTAACGCATTTCTTCACTTTCTTTGTTAGGATTAATTCTGGGTTTTAAAATTTTATTTTTGGTGAGATTATAAATGGAATGGCTTTCTTAATTATGTCTTCTATCTCATTATTTGTATATAGGAAGGCAACTGACTTTTGTGCTTTATTTTGTATCCTGCCACTTTGCTAAACTATTTTATTTTTTTGAAATTTTGTGGAATTCCCTATGAATTGTATCACATTATCTGCAAATAATGACAGCTTTAATTCTTCTTTCTCAGTTTGGATTCTGTTTATCACTTTCTCTCTTCTAAGTTCTCTAGCTAGGACTTCTAATACTATGTTGAGTAGTAGTGGTTAAGAGTGGACATACTTGTCTTATATTAGATCTTAGTGGAAAAGCTTTCAGTTTTTCACCATTAAAAATGATACTAGGGACCCTCCCTGGTGGCACAGCTGGTTAAAGCACCGTACTAAGAAGCTAAAGCCACTTCAGCATGAGTTTGATCCTGCCTGCTCTAGAAGTGATCCACATGGCCCTGCAGACCTCTTCTGACCCGCCGGCTGCTCCCCTCAGCATTGTACTTCCTCCATCTGCCTGTTCTGCTCCTCACTGTGTCTCTGGTGAATCCTCTCACAGCCTGCACTTCTGGCCTGTACCCCAGTTCTGTATGTACAAATAAATAAAAATATTAAAAAAAAAAAAAGATACTAGACCCTCCCTGGTAGTGCACTTGGGTTAGGACGTAGCACTGCTGCAAGCTAGCTAAAGAGCTTTGGTGCGAGTTCCATCTGAGTCCCAGAGGTGATCCACACGGTGCGGCAGACCTCTCCTGACCTGCCCGCTGCTCCCCTCAGCAGTAGCTGCTTCTTCAATCTGGCTGTCCTGCTCCCCACTCTGTCTCTGGTGAATTCTCTCACCACCCCTGCATCTCTGGTCTGTACCCCGGTTTTGCATGTCTAAATAAAATAAATAAATCTTAAAAAAAAAACAAAACAGAAAATATACTAGATGTGGTTTTGTCACATATTGTTTTTTTATGCTTATTTATTTTTTTAATCTGATGTGGAATGACAATAATCTCAGAAGTATCTCCAGATCTATTCAGGACATACTGCTTTTATTAGATGTATGTGTCTTTATTTCAAAAAAAGCCAGTCTTTTATTACTTCATTGCTAGATGTAGAGCATGGAGAAAGATAATTGTGCAGAAGATACTACTGCATTATTTAGGTGAAATATTTGTGGTCAGGATTCTAGATACAGTTGCAATTCCCTGGAAGCTCATTCATAGATACTCTTAGGTATTGGGGAGCTTATTATGATGAGCATGATAACTGAGAACATGAGCCTGGAAGCCATAGGCCCAGATTTGAATCCAGTGGCACAGCTTGCTAATTGCAGGAATTGAGAGTTAGGACAATGAGTATAACTTAGGAGTAAAACTTAAGTATAAGTTTCTGTAATATCTGTATGTTTTGCTGTGTGGTCTTTTTCAGTTGCTGGCATTCTCCATGAGGGTGTCCAGGGTCAACACAGCTATCCTGTTATTCCCTGAATGTTTTCTCCAGAAAGGCTTTGTTTTTAAGCTAACACTGATTAAAATGTATTAGGTAATTATAAACAACATAGGGACATATGTGCATTGAAAAGTTTTTTTTTTTGTTGTTTTTGTTTTTGTTTTTTTCCCTGCTTCAGATCCTCGGTTGAGAGGTTCTCTAGAAAGAGCGTGTTGCATAAAGGCACAAGAGAACTGTCAATCCCAAAATGAGTTTGCCTTTTTGATGAATAAATGGTATTAGTATGTGCTGTTTGGTCTTCTAACAACAATTCTGTTGAACCAACCTGATATTCTTCTGTGAAATCCATCTGGAATGTTTACAAAAGAAACATGCTCTTTACGGAGTTAATAATGAAAAGGCAGATTGACACCATTACAGTAATAGGATTTATTACCAAGAGTAGTCGTGTTTTCTCACAGAGCTTTGGATGTCTGAAAGCTAAATATTCATAAGCATGTTCGCTGATAATATTAAAATATTCTATAATTCTTCCCTATCAGGGAATTTAAGCAGTCTGCCCTCATGTCATCTAGAACTTTGGAAGAAAACCCTGAAGGATGGCTGCTATCAACTTTAATCATCCATCAGGGTTTAACCTAATAAAAACTGGCTCCCAGTCCATGCATAATTAAATGGGCATTTTTAGAAGCCAAAAATGCTTGTGCTTTTCTTGAGAAAATTATGTTATTATTGTGACAGAGGTATAAAATCTTTAATTGTGCAACTCAAAGAATATCAAAACTTTAATGTGCACTCCCTTTAAGTAGACATGTGGGGGAGAGAGTTGTTTTGTAATGACTTCAAAGTGTTTGTATGCTTGGAAAATTCAAAATTAATTCAACCCTTTTACAGAAAGGAAAATTTGAAATGTTATTTTTTTTTTCAAGAGGAAAAGATACACTATTTTTACATTTCAGGCTAGAATCATGTAGAAATGAAGAGCAAGAAGCTATGATGATTAAAAATATAATCCGAATACAAACATACTGCATTTCTCAACCTCCTGTGGAGTCAAACTTAGTAGGAAAAACTAAAGACTACCAGGTAATTATATATGGCCTAAGTATATCACAATTTCTAAGGCACAGAAATAGAAAGGGTATAAAATAAATAGTAAAACCCCAAGGATGAGGGAAGAGTGGAACTATATACTGTGGACATTTGATAGTGCAGTACAGGTTGACTCCTGCTCAGAGGAAGGAGATTCTCAGGAGCACCCCACATGCAAGACCCTCATTTCCAGCCCAGAACTAACACAGACACATTACACTCCACCCCCACTTTTTGGAACTTCAATCAATGAGGACAAGAGAGGCAGGTCTTTTCTCTTGCAGAGAACGAAGAAGGTAACCTTTTGTAGTTCAGGCATTTGTTGGTCTAGAATTGGAGAAGATGACAGGCACAACTATCCTCTCTCATCACTCATTGTACACTGAATACTTGGGAGTAGGAAGGACATGGAAAAGGCCAGAATTCAAATGCCAGCTGCACCCAAGATTAGGGGCATGGAGGGTACAGAGTCGATAAGACAAACCTCTGAGGAGCTCTGTGTAAACAAGGCTGGGTCTGGGCTGTTGTCCCAGATACTTTCAGCTCAAAGTAGATCTATTTTTTTAAGATATTTTTTTTTTCATTTAGTTATGCATACAGAACTGGGGTACAGACCAGAGGTGCAAGTGTGGTGAGAGGATTCACCAGAGACATAGAGGGGAGCATAATAGGCAGATTGATGAAGTACAGTGCTGACGGGAGCAGTGGGCAGGTCAGGAGAGGCCTGCCACACCATGTGGGTCACCTCCAGGGTGGGAACTGAATTCATGCGGAAGTGGCTTTAGCTTATTAGTGCTGTGCTGTAACCTGCTGCACTACCAGGGAGGACCCTCAAAATAGATATTATCGAATTTGAGGACAGTGGGAAAAGATACATGGCTTTCGACATCTGAAGTCATTTTTCTAAATGATTATTATTATAGATATTCCATTCAATCCCACAAGCTTAAAATTGTTTTTTTTCTTTAAAAACATTCTTATTAACATGGATGGAGCTGGAAAAGATCATGCTTCGTAAAATAAGCCAGAAAGAAAAGGAAAATTACTGGATGGTTTCTCTCACAGCAGGATTATAATGGAGCAGGTGAGAAAATAATGATAATGGTGAACAGCTATATACCAGAGACATTTTGTGGGGGTGGAGTGGGAAATGGGATCAAAAACAGCGGGGGAGGGAAATGCACTGGACTATGGTGATGGCACATGGATGATTTGGTGATAGGAAACCCAAAGGGATTGCAACTGAGATGGAAAAATGCACAAAAATATGTAAAAATAAACTAATATGATAATAAAAAAAATTAAGCACTATTGCTGCCTGTCCAGAACAGCTTTTAGTAATTTGTGGTAAATAGAAGCCCATGTACCATGACCTTAACATTTAAAAGTTATGAATCAAGTTAAAAATAAAATATTTTTGTACTTAAAAAATATTCATATTTTCATTTTAATGAAGATATGTTGGGATTTCATTTCAAACATAGTATAAATGTAGGTGACGTGCAAGGCTGTGGGAATATAAGAGAATATAGACTCTCTTCAATCTTAAGTGGGAATATAGACTAAACCTCCGGAAAGAGGTATGAAAATGGATGATGTCATAGAGATACAGGTGGAAAATTAAAGCACTGGCAAGGGTGGGCGAACTGAGAGATGTAGTGGGGCGTGACAGTAAGAGGCCAAAGGAGTGACAGCGGGAGAGGAGAGAGAGTTGAGGTGCAGTGTGTCAACTTTTGTAAGAGGATAGTGAAGCGGGGTGGGGGGGAGGCTGGGTCAAGGGGTGCTGTATTTTAAGATGATGTGGAAATAGCAGGCTTGGAAACAGGCAGATGTGGCCCTGATATGAAAGGTAGATATTGAGGTGAGAGACAAATAGGAAACCAAAATAGGAAGGAAAAGATTGGGTGTATGAAAAGTCAAGATCTAGTCCACAAGTTGAAAGCTTGGCCTTTCAAGGGAACAAGAACATCTTGCCCTTTTGACAGAAGTAAGAGTAGACATCAGTGGTTTGGCCTGGAAAGATGAGAAGGATCCTATGTGGCCGCTTCTGTGTTGTGAACCAAGAGGTGTGAGCCTCTGGGTGGAGAGATAATGACTTGCTGTCTGTAGCTTTTGGGAAATTGGCCCACTAAGTACTTGATATGTGTGATATTTTCCTGAGTGTTCTATCAAGGTCTTATTTTCTTTTTCATCTAGAAATGTCTAATCCAGTCCATAGCTCTGCAGTATTTTACAATTTGACAATATGATCACATCCTGAACGTTCAAATAGCTTCCCAGAAGTAGAAAATGGGTTTCACACCTCTCAGAGGTGTGATACTGGGGGGACTTCTAGAGGTGCTTAAGAAGGAGGTGAACTGGCCCAAAAGACAGCTGTCCCATCCTCACAGGTGAGCAGGCTCCACTCCTGTGCACACTCCTCAGTGAGTGAACACCTACAGGGAGTGCTTAGCAATTCCAGTCACTTGACTCCAGACAGTTCTGTGTAAGCCCCAAGTTTCAGTAGCAAATACATCCTTCTTCTCAAGCCTATATGGCAACACAAACTAGGATTTCGTGTCTTTTTTTCTTTAAACAAAGGTAATATAATACAAAGTGAATAACAGAGTAGATTTTAAAATGTCAGTCATGTTTTATCTGCAGCAACTACTGATCCAATAACCTTGAACATGTTAACTACCCATTCTCTATCCCAAGCCAATGGTAAATTCTTGGAATTATATATTTCTAAGCATTGAATCATACTAGACAATCACATGCATGAGTTTTCTTCCTCTGTTAACTGAAACTAGCTATAGAAAATTGGTTACTTTATATGAAGACATGTTTTTTTTAATTATTAAATCATATAACATCAAAGAAAAAAGATTCAAGTCTCATTATGAACACACCTGAAAAATGCAAGTAATTCATGAGTTAATCCTAAAAACATATTTCCAATAGGGTTTGACAGCACAAGTGCAAAATGTTTCTTCCATTCTAGTAACAATTTCACCTCCAAAGAATATATGTTTGTTTATTGTTCCTTACTTTGCCCATAGGAAGAGGGCTTATGTAGGCATTTATAGCTGAACCTATCCATATATTATTTTTATAGCAAGATTATTGTTGATCTTTTAAAAAAGAATATAGTTGTTAGAAGAACAAATTTCCAAGACTCAAATTATCTGACTTCAAAACTTACCAAAATCATTGTAGTATGATATTGATATAGAAATAAAAAGAAGATTGTAGTAACATCACAGAAGTTCTAGAAATAGACCCTCAAAAGAGAGCCTTGACATTGCACCATGGAAAGGAAAGTTTTTCAGCCAACATTGCTGAGGAACAAAATCAGCGTGTCATGGGAACAATGAGCTACTCACACCATAGGGGAAAGCTAACATCACAAAGTTTCTGTGAAAACATGAGACTATCTTCACAGCTTTGGGTAGAAAAAGATTTCTTAAGACACAAAAAACACGAATTGTAAAAGGAAAAATAAATAAAATGAACTGCATTAGAATTATGTTATCTATGTTTCAAAAATAAAAACAATGGAAAGTAAGCTGCAGATGAAAATTTGCAAGACGCGCATCCAAAAAAAAAAAAAGACTTGCCTCCAGAATATATAAAGTCCACAAGTCTACAAACTAGCAATAAAAATGCACCCAGTGGCCCTCCCTGGTGGCACAGCGGGTTAAAGCACAGCACCAAGAAGCTTAAGCCACTTCCGCATGAGTTCGATTCCCGCCTGCCCCGGAGGTGACCACATGGCGTGGCAGACCTCTCCTGACCCCCGCCCGCTGCTCCCCTCATCAGTGCACTTCGTCGATCTGCCTGTTCTGTACCCCACTCTGTCTCTGGTGAAATCCTCTCACACTCTGCATCTCTGACCTGTATCCCAGTTTTGTATGAATAAATAAATAAATATATCTTTAAAAAAAAGTGCACCCAGTAATAATAAGTAAATAAAATTAACAGGCACCTATAAAGCAGAGATATTCTGCAGGGCAGAAGGAGGGAGAGGGATCAAAATGGGAGGTTAGAACACAGGGGATGGTGATGGTGTACAGGTGAAAAAATGATATATATTAATTAATCAATTAATTAACTTAATAAAAGAAAAGAAAAGAAAAAGAAAAAGAAAAAAAAAGTGTCCCATACAAAAAGGAAAAAAAAAGAAGCTAAAAAAAATTGAAGGTAAATATTCAGTAAACACATTAAAAGGCATTCCACACCACTAGCCATTAGAACACTACAAAATTTGACATAATGATTTGTGGCCTCCCTAAAGCCAAAATTACTGACAGTAGCAATTGAATGTGGAGCAGAAACTTTCTTACACTAATGATAAGAAAATAAAATGGTATAACCACTTTGGAAAGCTGGCAACTTCTTATAAAGTTAAGTCTAAACCCACTCTGTGACCCTACAATTTCATTTCTATGTCCTTACCCAAGAGACATGAAAACAAATATTCACAGAAACCCTTATACGGAATGTTTACGACAATAGATTCGTCATAGCACTAAAACTAAGAACTAACCCCATGTTTATCAGGAAATGATGGCCTGGCTATAATCACATGATAGAACATGAGCCAACAATAAATGAATAGCTTGAACTTCTGATATGTGCAACAAGACGAACTGCTCACTAACACACATTGATCTAAGAAATTTTATAGAAATGGAAACATTCTGTATAATCTTATTTATAGGAACTTTAAGAACTGTTGCAAATAAGTCTGATGACATAAATCAAAATCGGTGTTGCTGTTGAGCAGGGAGGCCATAGTACTTCCTGGCAGGCAATATGGTTGGGCGCTAGGAAGATAGACTATCCTAATTTTTTACTGGGTTACTGATTGGAGGCTTAAATATATAGTCATCAAGTTACATGGCATTGGGGATGTGAGGGTTATGCGTGCCATGGTAGCTAAATTTTTAACTTCAATTTTCAAAAATAAATCAGATAAAACTTTTCATATCAAGGCAAATACTTCAACATTGTTAGTTAAAAAATGTTTAAAGCACTCTCTAATATTCATAGCCAGAAGTTGGTTTTAGAATAAAATTCACTAGAATCTTTTCCAAAAAAATGATCCTATGAGTTTTTTTTTTT
>NW_004567131.1:10988334-11042544 GCF_000260355.1 Condylura cristata
GATCCTATGAGTTTTTGCATTGGATTCCATTTGATTTTTCCAGAGAAAATGACATTTTCTGATTTCTATGAAATCTAGAATATGTAAATTGCAATCCAACTATAAAGTGGTAGGTCTTAAAAATATATCTCAATTTTTAAAAGAGTTGTAGCCTGCCCTTAGAATCTGGCAAACACAAATGAAGGAAACAAGTGAATTTATTTTGTTTAAACATCCTTCATCTTTTTTTGATATATCTGACTTGGCCTCAGGATAGTACTGGAAGATTGGTTCAATTATACATTAGTGTTAAATTTAGAGAAATGTGGTAGGAGTCCAGGGAAGAAGTAGATGCATCATAATAAATCTAATTACTAAATAAGTCAGCAACCCAACTAAAAGCTTTTGGGGGGAGTATGGCTCCTGGCATGCCTTCCATGCTATATTTTCAGGTAAAGATTTGTTTAATTGCATATGGCTGAGGAGAGGAAGTACACGAGAGACCAAGGGAAGATTAATAACAGTGACAACAGAATAGAAACTGCAAAGTCAGGGTCAGCTACTTGCCAATATGAATGGAATTACAGCAATCAACTAGATGAGAACAATGAGAAAAGAACAGCAAAGTCCCAAATAAACAGATCACAGAGACAGCCATTCACAGTGAAAGCTACAAAAACTACAAACTTGAAATAGAGGACATATGTTTGCTAAATTTATATGTTTATTTTTCACTTAATTGAAAGTTTTCAGGTAGAAAAGAAACCAAAAGGACATTTCATATAAGTAAGAAATAAGATATATGCATATATATCCGGCTTGAATATTACATATTCAAATCATCCTGAAGTTATACTCAATATCTGATTTGTCCAAGCACTTTCTCTCCCAAAAACTTAGTATTTTTGTTACTATGACAACACAGTATGCCACAAATTCTCCTTTTTTCTTGGCAGGGAAGGGTTGATTGAAAGATATCATTAAAAAAAAAAAAACAAGCAACTTCCATTTGATTACATAGATCTATCTTCTTGTAGATCTCCCAGGATTAAAAAAAAAAAAAAAAATCAGAGATCAGCCATAATACAAAGATAGGCATTTCATGAAATATAATGGTTTTCATGATGTGGGATTTTAACTATGAAACATCCCCGGATAGAATGGGTGACAAGGAGTTACCTACTGGAGAGTAAAAAGGAAATGGTATAACTACTTTCTTTGCAACAAAATTGTAGCAGAAGAAAAGAACACAGCAGATTGGCATTTGATATTACATTAGCTGAGGACTTTTTGAAAAATTCTATTATCAGTGTGGATGACAAAGATACCAGTTGAATAAAATGAAAGAATTAGAAAATTCTCAATATTTCAATGGCTTTTTTATGGATCTGATATAAGATTCACTAAAAGGGAAATGAAAAGTAAAACCTCATCTGAAGCAGGGGTTGGCTTTTTGCCAGTTCATCCCGAAACACAGCATGTCTCTGCAAATGCTGACCTTTTTTTTTTTTTTTTTTTGTAAATACATAACTGACCCATAATTGTAGAATAAAGATGGTTAAACCTAAACTTCTTTTTTGTGTCTTTTGTGTCTTTTTACAGAGAAATATTTGGTAAACAATACGTGAAGCATTATTATTATACCATGACAGCAACAAATAGGTTCATCACACAATCTGCAGTAGAAACACAAACATTTATTTTAGACTTTTCTCATGCTATGTAGATGAAGATCATACCAAATCTTGAGAAATTGGAGATATTTCAAATTTCCCTTCGATAAAGTGCAATGTTAGGAAATTCATGATAATCACATTTAACTCAACATTTTTCAAATATGAAAATGTGAATTACTATTTTTTTTTAAAAAAAAAGGCAATATATATGACATATGCATTTCCTACAATTCTGCTCCCTGGTATTGCACCCACATAATACTCTATTATGATTTATAGGGTCAAGTTGCTGTGCAATTGTTTCAATTTCCATAGATTAAAAAAATAAAGAAACACTAAATTCTGCTATTATAAAGAATATTATAAAGAATTTTCAACTTCTTATTAAAGAAGCAAGTCAAATTAACTATATTTTCTGCTGGATAATGCATGTTATTTCATAAAATAATTCTCTATTTTGGAAATGTCATTATATGACAGCTAGTAGAGGGAGGGGAATGGATATTGTAGAGGTAGATTTAGAAAATAGGTCACAGAGTGGTTTCTAGAAGTCCAAGCACTTCCCATGGTGGCGTCTTCCTCCGGTAAACACAGAACACAGGACAGAAAACCCTGGAGGAGAAGGAAGGCCACATAATCCCAGTGGCTACTTGAGAAAATAGGAGCTGAGGAAGAGGAAAGTTCAGGGATTTCAATGACAAATTGCTCGCTTGTCTTCCCGATTGGGACCAACACTGTTTTTGGATGACACTTAAGATACAATAATGCCTTCCTATCAATAATTTAGGTATCTTTCAGATGCATAAATCACTATATAGTGGTGCTCTTAAAATATATCCAAACATTTCAATATCATCCTTTTCTTATTCCCATCTCTTCCACATAAGTGGAAGTAAAGTGATTCTTCACCAGGTTTTAAGGAAAGTGACTGTATCCATTATAGATGTGTTTAAACCACGAGCACATGCCAATGACTCTCTGGGATCTAAGTGCTCTAAAGTGTTTACTCCTCACCTTGTGTGATTTTCAAGCACAAACATGTGATCCTCAAATGAATTCCTCACAGTGAGCCTCAATTTCAACCAATGACAGAAACTTCATCTTGGCCAGTTCAGTATGAACTCAATCTATCTTAGCTGAGTTTGTGTTCAGATTTCAGGGACATGAGGCATGACAAAATTTGGGGGAGAGTGGGAGGGATCTGGTTCTTGAAAAATAATGCTTAGCTATAGGATTACGTAGGAGAGGCACATGTCCTGTGGTCTCTAGACTTTGGTCACAGGTTGTTGCCCTCACTGCTGTAAATGCAAAGTCTCTCCAGATATTTGCTAGACCCTCTGGACACCAAGGAAATGCTACCTACACCCTATATACTGCTGCTACTAAAATTGTGGTTCTCTTAACACATCTCCATTACATTCCCTCTAGATGAAGCCAAGAGGGGCTTTGAGGGAGGCAGGGTGGAAGAGATAGCTCTAGAAAAACTTAATACATTCAGACTAACCCTCCACCTCCACTTCTCCTTTCTGTTTCTCCAAGGCCAGGTGTACAGGACTCCCCTTTTTATCTCTAATAACCTAATTGTCACCTTTTTCTTTTTTCTTTTTTTCAAATTCCATGGATCTTGACTTTTATTTATTTATTTATTTTTTTTAAGATTTTTTTATTCATACAGAACTGGGGTGCAAACCAGAGGTGCAGGGGCTGTGAAAGGATCCATCAGAGACAGAGTGGGGAGCATAACAGGCTGACTGATGAAGTATACTGCTGAGGGGAGCAGTGGGTGGGTTATGAGGTCTGCTGGGCCATGTGGGTCACCTCTGGGGCTTGGGATCGAACTCTCACTCAAGCAGCTTTGGCCAGCTTGCTTGCAGTGCTGCATCCTAACCCGTTGCACCATCAGGGAGGGCCAGATCTTGGCTTTTAAAATGTTTTCTTATATTGCTAAATTTCATTAATATGTGTTGAGGGATAATAACACAAGTGAGTTGACTATAGTGAAGGAATTTTACTTATAGACACAATTAGGAAACCACTAATATTCCCTCAGGTGTTACCTCCAGTGATTTTTCTTTATCTTTATTCCAGGGATCCAAATGATATTTGGTCTCTTGGCTAGAACTGTGTTTAAAAAAAAAATTCCCTTTAAAAATATTGTTGTGCTAAAATGTGCATAATTAATTTTATTTATTTTATTTTTATTGAGTTAACATCAGTTTACAGTATTAGATGTGATTGAGAGGTACAGAATCACCTACTTTGGGATATGCTGCCACACCACGCCCACCACTGGGGCACTGAAAGTCTCCCACTATAGCCCATGGTGCTACCTCTTCACATTGATCGCCTCCCTCTTTCTCCCAGGCTAGTATCCTTTTTAATGATATGCTAACAAAGAGCCATTGTTTGTGAAGCCATTCACATAGGTAAGTTCCATGCCAGCTCATGTAGCCCACAGGCCACATCCTTCTCTTTAGCTGTTTCTCATGTCCCCCATCCCGTCTTCCTCAGTTTATAATCTAGAAGTTCCATTTTACTAGGACCATGTTCACATCCATGCCTATGTTCACGGGCTATGTCTCACCAATCTCACCTTTCAGAAGCAGATCTTGACATTTTGAAGTCAGAAGCCAAGATCTTGCTATTCTAGGTCAGTGACCACTTAGTGTAGCCTGACGAGAGAGCTACACTTACTCTGAATGAATCTATGTCCCCTCAATCTCTGCCCACACCAGCCCCAGGCTCTAAGAAGGAGGAGATTTGATCACTATGCAGACACATCAGACCCAGCAGGAGTTTCTAGCCCTGGAAACCTAAACACTGCAGGAACTCTCCCGCCCCGGCTCTGCACTCATTCCCCTCTTTGAAAGCACTCCATTCCCTCTGCCAGGGAGCCCGGTCCACAGAGGGTGAACAAATGAGGAGATTCTCCTAGGCTTAACCTCAGCAGGTGAGGCTGATTTGTAAATCCCCTGCACTTCCTGTCCCTGGGAAGCCATCTTCTTCTCTGGTGACCCCTTCCCTCACACTCTGGCTTTGGGTTCTGACAGCATCATCTGAGTCCATATTGTGAGCATCTTCCCATCTCTTACAAGCTACAATTACCCCCAACTCCTATGTACTGTGTGTGGGGTCTCTCCATGGGTAGCTTTCTTCTGGAGTATTTGACTTCAAGCAGAGCTAAGAGAAAGGACTCTGGCCTTGGTGTAGTGTCATCTCATGTACAGACCAGGATCATCTTCCAAGTACAGGCTCCTTGTTAGCACCCATGCCTCTCTTCCATGGACAGATGAGAGCATATGGCAGTTGACAGCAGATGTCAGGGTCCCTCTGCTTGGGTGGGCTCTGCAGTGATGTTCTTCTTCCCAAGGAATCCTTTCACAATAAGAACTCAACAGTGACAGCTCACTGCCATGTGAGAGTGTGTTATGCTTCCTTTTCATTCTTCTGGAGAAACTACCTCAAAGCTCCTAGAAATGTAAAGCATTCCAGCCTCTTGAAGCTCAGTTCATGATCACCCCAGTCTTTCTTCTGTGGCCCCAGCTGTGCAGGGGTCATGGGCATCGCCTACAACTTGGCTCTAATTCTAATTCAGGGTTGT
Source organism: Condylura cristata (assembly GCF_000260355.1). Lineage (NCBI taxonomy): Eukaryota > Metazoa > Chordata > Mammalia > Eulipotyphla > Talpidae > Condylura > Condylura cristata. The sequence continues at coordinate 10,993,591 of NW_004567131.1, forward strand.
CCTAGTAAGGAGAGACACACATTCCGCAAAGAATCTGGACATCTAGGATGTAGCGTAGAAAGTCCATGTGCCAGGCCATAACATTCATGGGCAGAAGAAATGCCTTTTTATTTCTCTATCATTAAGACTAATTGACTTTTAAAGTCCAAATCATGATGTTCTTTAATTCACCTATAACTTACATGAAGCAAGAGGGCAGCTATCTTTCCTTAGACACCCCTATCTGCACAAGAATGAGAAAGAGAAGAATATAAGGAAAAAAATTGTTTTCATTCCTCTGACATGTCATGAGTTACATGAGATACTTTGAAAACAAAATGGAGATACAGGAATAGGGGGCTCTGTAAATGTTAATCTCTAGGTGTGCTCAACAATTTGAGTTAAAGGGGAAATCACAGAATATATTAAATACATAAGAGATGTAGTACATATAACCTTCTGGGTGAGTGATTATTAATAGGAAAATAGAAAATCATGATCAAAATAATTAGAATAGATTACTGCTGTAACATGGATCATTATTGCATCGACAAATTCATAATTCAGGTCAAATCACAGAGCCTGAAGGATAACAACCATGAATAGAAAAGATCAAATATAATTACACAAAGTTGTAAGGTATGTTTGTTGCTATTACAGTGCTTAAAATTCTTCTCAACATGTATTTACTAGTGGAATGAAACTTGGGAAGGGGACATGGACCTGGCCAGTGCCTGATGGAAGTTATCAGTCTCTGTCCACCTTTGTCATTGGGGAGACAATATAGCAGGTGACTAGTGCTATGTAGCTGGTGACTAGCATCTGAGGGCCAGCCACTGACGCTTAAAGAAGACATGAGTCTGGAGTCATCCTTCTCCAACCCCAGGACACTTTCACTGACTATATATCATGCTTTACCCCCCTCCCAAGTCTTTTTGGTGGACAAATAAGTGCCATGGAATTCTCCACATTGAAGAATTTGGAAAAAGGCCATATTAGTCAAGATGGCTGGTGATAATGATGCAGCAGGGCTGGGGAGAGCTTAGTGGAAATTCCACTGGTGTTTGCTAGACTCATGGTATCACATTGCCTTGTATTACCTTTCTATTTCCTTTTATGAACATTCCATAGAATTGAGCATTATATGGGAAACATGGCCTTAAGCTGAACTCAACATCTGCATTTTCTGTTTTTAGTAGATTTCCAGATTTAATTACAATTTTATTTGCAAAAAATTGAGCAAGTGGCCCTCCTTGGTGACACAATGGGTAAGGATGCAGCAATGCATGTTAGCCACAGCAGTGTAAGTTCGATTTCGGCCCCAGAAGTGACCCACATGGCATGGCAGACCTCTCCTGACATGCCTTCTGCTCCCCACTCTATCTCTGGTGAATCCTCTTACCGTCCCTGCACCTCTGGCTTGTCCTCCAATTCTGTATGCATAAATAAATCTTTGGAAAAAAAAAACTGAGCAGGATGAAGTCTAGTGGTTATGTATTGAAATAAGTTGGGCTTCTTTTCAATTTAAGACAATCTTCACAACAATTGGAACACCCAAATGGATCCATTCTGCAGATAAGCTTCAATCTAGTCTGGATTTGTACCAAGGACACTGGTCCTGGATAACAAGATCATGAGCTCTCAGACACGTGTTCCAAGAAACCCTACCAATCTCTGATCTCTGATTTAAAACATTACCTTGTTCTTTGAAATTATAGCTGCTTCCAGAAAATATAGAGACACTTCATGTGGAGTCCACCCTGCTGCCTGCTTTTGTGAAAGCCTTTGGTGGGCGACATTGGAGCCCAGAGGACAAAGCAACCTGGGGCTGGGTTTGGGGTCTGCAGAAGACAGGTGTCATTTACTGCACATACCTGAGAGGAAATTGGGGAACTGAAAAAATTGGAAAAGCAGAAAAAAAGTGCTGGCCCTGTAAAGTGAAGACAGGGATAAAAGCCTTTTCGGAACAGGGTTGCATGGTTCTTCACATATTCTAACATTTTGCAGTATGAATTTTTCACCCTAACTTTTCCATATTTCCCTCCAGTTTATATCAATAGCTGTATTTGTTATTGGTGGAACCTAATTTGGTCAAAGTTTATAGAATCAGAGAAATCAAAAGAGGACGGAGTTTGGGACACAAGTGACCAAGTGAATTATATTGAACTTCACATCACAGTATGCTGAATGAATTGCTGTCCATCCTAATGCCAAAGGACAAGTGGATGAATATCAGGTGCTAAATACTACTAGCAGTTTAACTTGGAACTGATCATCAATAAGATGTACTATAAAGAGAGATGTTATTTTTCATTTGTCAAACTAGAAAAATTATTTTTCACTTTAAGTTTACAACAGAATTAAGAAGAAAATAGATTTTCCATGTACTCACTGTCCTCGCTCATGCATAGAATCCCCCACTATCAACATCCTTCACTTAACCAATGGGTGCGATTAATGAACTTATATCAACTCATCATAATCATTCAAAATCCCTAATTTATATGAGGACTTACTCTTAGTGTTGTGCAGTTTAAGGTTTGGACAAGTATATTGTGACATATATCTGTCATTAAAATTTAATAAGAGAACTTACACTGCTTAAAAATCTTCACTATCCACTTATCTCTTCCACACTAACTCCTAACAATTACAGATCTTAGTGTCTTTATATTTTTGCCATTTTGCAGAATGTCATAGAGTTGGAATCACACAGTATTGTGTGACTCAGTTGGCTTCTTTCACTTAGTAATGTTAGTTAAGGAATAGAAATTTAACATTCATTTATCTCTTTAAACAAATTAATAGCTCATATTTTCATTGCTGAGTAATATTCTATTGTTTAGAGGTGTCACTTTTTATTTATCCATTCACCTACTAAAGAATATCTTGGTTGCTTCTAAGTGTTGACAATTATAAATCAAAATGCAGCTATGGTTTTGTGTAGACATAAATCTGCAAATACTTTAGGTGACTACCAAAGAGCATGATTGCTGGGTTTTATGGTTAGGGTATATTTAATTTTTCAAGAAACTGCCAAATTGTCTTCCATGGTAGCTGTAGCATTTTATTTTCTTGTCACTTATGAATGACAATTTCTGTTGTTTTATATCTTCACCAGAATTTGGCAATGTCAATATTCTAGGCTTCCATCATTCTGATTGGTATCTCAGAGAAGAACATTTCAATCATAAGATCCAGAGGTGTCTAACAAGAGTGGAGTGGTGGATGGGAAGAGCCCTCTTCCTTTTGCTCTATGATAAGTTGACTTATAGCCTTTGCACAAAGAATTTGGCAAAGTGTATAAAAAATGTCTTAAATACATTTATGTATATTGATTCAGAAATCCTGTGCCTAGAAAATTAGCTACAGTAACTGAGATTCTTTGAAAACCTATAATTATTAACTCTTTGCACAATTTAATGTAATTTAAATAATTTATTTAATAAAGGAGATTGGCTAAAATATCTATTACATGTTAAAAACAAAAACTGAGCACTACTATTAAGAATATATAATATAGTATATTATACATTATAATATTCTATAATAACATAAATTGTAAATGTGCTATATATAACACATGCATATATATTATAATAACATATATATTATAACATATAAATTGTAAATGTGCTATATATAACAAATGCATATATATATGTATATATAGATATATACTTGTTTGATAGCATTAAAAAAATTGTGAGGCTCTTATCAGAGTCAAAAGTCCATTTTTTATTCCTTATTTGAGGAATGGGTTATAAATATCTTGAAAGCAGTGTAATTTTGGTGACATGATTCACTTAACCTCAGTTTTTACTGATCCATAATATTTCAAGACATTTTAAAATTTCAAATAGCTGCAAGAATAGTGTGAGTAAATTCACTGTGGACATATTTTACTCCAAATATAGCATTTATTTTTACCCCACTGGCAGGTTGCATGAAAAGAAAAATTTTCATATAAAGGTAGTCTTTATTTTTTATAATCAAGAGAATCTTCATTTCATATTAGCCTGTTCTTGCCCAAAGTTGGAATGCATAACTTCCTAAGAAAATCCTGAAAAAGGAAGAAACAACAGCTGCCTTGGGATTAAAAAATCAAAGTAAATGAAGACAGAAATGAAGGCCTTGTTTCTTTTTACACAGTAATTGCAAGCACCTCCTTCAGCTATCAGCTCATGTCTAAATTAAAGGATAACGAAGAGGTTGAACTCATTTTTTTCTGCTTGCTCTCTAGAACTGTTTTTCTTCTGGAATATCATTAAGTCACATGAACAGCTGTACCAAGTTGTTATGGCAACAGGAATTTTAAAAGTAAATTAATTTTGCTACATGGTGTTATTAAGACCAGGTGAGAGTGGCCTTGAATAATAATGTCTTCCATTGACTTGTAAGAAGTGCAATTGGAAGGAAACATCTTGATTTATTATCATTTCTTTACAGTTCTTATAGGAAAAGTGACCATAAATTGTGTTGTCTTTATTGCAAATTTGTATATTCCATTTTATTCTTCCATAAAAAGATAAGTGAAGTTTTGCATTTCATTGATCTATTAGTCTCTGATAAACTTATACAATAAAAGAAGTTATAGCTTAGACAGTGTTCTTGTGGAATGACAAGCTATACCTAAAGAATATATATTATTAAAAATGTCTTCACTAAGTAAAAAATTTTGACTTTAATTTCAGAGAAAAGAGACAAAGTTTCAAATACAACTGAACATGAGACTTGTTCTACCATGCAGATGAACAAATAACAAAGCTCAGGGCTTTTGTAAAGAAGTGCTCAAGAGATTAAAGGAGCATTTGAGGTTTAAAAAAAAAAACTAAACATACCACTGTACTCAAAAGGTCACTTCAAATTTAGCAATATCTGCTTTCTTTTGCTAATTTCAAAGCCAACAAAACCATTACCTCACCTTACCCCTTCTTTTAAAAATATTTATTTTGTGGAAGGGCGTTCTAGATTGAAGACTAAAGGATAACTTGTTCTTACCTCCTCTCATGATCACAGCAACTCTAGACTTAACTATAGACTAATCTAGAGAGATGTAGGATTGAAACCCAGAAAAAAATGATATAAAGGAAGCATTCAGACAGATACAAGAGACAGAAAAATGTGCTGTCCAAAGAAGAAATCTCATCACATGGGTAGGAGGGTAAAGAGGGGATATCCCTAAAGGTCCAAATGTCACATATGACAAACCCGTAACTAATATCATATCCAGTGGTGAAAAACTGAAATATTTTTCTCAAAGATAAAAAACTGAAATATTTTTCTCAAAGATAAAAAATTATTATTCAAGGCCACTCTCACCATAATCACTTTACACAGCATTGTGAAGGCCCAGTCAGAACAACCAAACAAGGAAAAGAAAAGGTACTCATGTTGGAAAGCAAGAAGTAAAACTGTCACTACATGAAGATGACATGATTTTATAAGCAGACAATCTGCAAGACTCCACCAAAATAACTTAGAAATAATGAATGAAATAGAGTTACAAGTAACAACATCAACATATAAAACCACCTTTGTGTTTCTTTACATAAATAAGAGCCAGCCAAAAAATAAATGAAGAGAACAATACCAGAAGAAAATACTATTTAATAATTGTGAAAACTGTAAGATACAGTTGGGAGTAATTGAGGTCAAACATTCCATATTCATTGATAGGAAGTTAATATTGTCAAAATATGTCAATTCTTCCTAGCAATATACAGGTTTAGTGCAATACCTAATAAGGCCCCAATGCCATACTTCAAAGAACTGGAACAAAACAGTATACTAAAATTTGTGTGAAACCAGAAAAAAAGCTCAAGTAGTCAAAACAATCCTTAGAATAAAGAATAAAAACTGAGGTTTTATATTCCCTGACTTCAGATAATAGTACAAAGCTATAGCAACCAAAATAGAATGGTAGAAGAAAAAACAGATACATGAAAATGGATAGATTCAAAAGCCCATATCTAAAACCTCACAAATAAGGACAATTAATTTATAGCAAATGAGTCAAGAACATGCAATGGGATAATGAGAAAATCTCTTCTTTAATAAATAATGGTGAGAAAACTGGACAGCCACATGCAAAAGACTGAAATTATACATTAAAATTAATTCTTAATGGATTAAAGACCTGAATATAAGACCTAAAATCTGAAAGAAAATAGATGAAGGCATTAATTATAAATTTATTGTGTCCGGCCATAGTGTTACCTTTGTGTATTAATCTCCAAAAGTAAGAAAATAAAGAGAATATTACCAGATGGCACTGCATCAAACTACAAAGGTTGTGCATACAAAGAAACTATTGGTTATCATTGGGATGATGGAAGCCAAAATAAGAATTCAGCTCAAACTAGTGAAAATAGTCATTATCAAAAAGCAAAGAAATAATCAAAGTTAGCATGGATTTATAGAGAAAGGAAGGTTTGTGACTTATTGGTGGGTATGCAGATTAGTGCAGCTACTATGGGAAAAAGTAGGGTATTCAGAATATTAAAGATAGAAATACCAGGTCCTCCCTGGTGGCGCCGGGGGTTAAAGCACTGCACTGAGAAGCTAAAGCCACTTCCGGATGAGTTCGATCCCCGCCTGCCCCGGAGGAGATCCACATGGCGCGGCAGACCTCCAGGGCCAGGGATCGAACTCCCACGGAAGCTGCTGCAGCCAGCTTGCAGTGCTCTGTCCTAACCCACTGTACCACCAGGGAGGGCCCCACTGCTTGTTCTGCAGGGACTCTGTTTCAATTATATAGAAGAGTTTGTAAATTTTCTTCAAGAAAAAAGCAGAAGAGAACTAGGGAAGAAAAGAATATCTAAATACAGAATAGCTCCTGTGTTTTGAAGCATTTATAAGATATATCTTGAGAAAAAACAGTACTATTCTTTTCTATTTTAATTGACTTTAGTGTTCTTAGAAGCCCAAAATTACCTCTTTAAAACACAGCTAGCGGCCCTCCCTGGTGGCGCAGCGGGTTAAAGCACAGCACTGAGAAGCTAAAGCCACTTCCGCATGAGTTCGATTCCCGCCTGCCCCGGAGGTGACCACATGGCGTGGCAGACCCCTCCTGGCCCGCCCGCCGCTCCCCTCAGCAGTGTACTTCGTTGATCTGCCTGTTCTGCTCCCCACTCTGTCTCTGGTGAAGCCTCTCGCCGCCCCTGAGCCTCTGGCCTGTACCCCAATTCTGTATGTACAAATAAATAAATCTTAAAAAAAAAAGAAATACCATAGGATCTAGTGATCACACTTCTGGGTGTATGAAATATGAAAATATCAAGAATATGAAAGAATATAGAACACTAATTCAAATAGACATATGCATCCCTATGCATACTGCAGCAGCATTCACAATGGCCAGAACAACTGCCCATGACAGGTGAATAAATAAACATGTATATAAACACTATGGAATACTACTTACCCCATATATAAGATAGTATCTTGCCATTTGCAACAACATGAATGACCCTTGAAAGGATTATGTTACGCCCTCCCTGTTGGCGCAATGGGTTAGGCGGTAGCACTGAAAGCTCGCAGCAGCTTTATTGCGAGTTCATTCCCTGGTCCTGGAGGGTCCACATGTGCAGCAAACCTCTCTGTCTCGCCCGCTACTCCCCTGGGTAGTATACTACATTGATCTGCAATTGTATATTTAGTGGTAGGTATAGTGTGATGGATACAGGTGGTGCTGTGATAAAATATACACCTAAAATCTATGCAATGTTGTAAACTAATGTCATCTCAACCTATATATATATATGTAATATATGTAATATATGTAATATATATATATATATTACGTACATACATAGTGTCAAACACTGACTTAATAGCATTGCAGGAGTCATATTAAAGAAGCTGGTTATTCCTGGTTGTTAATGCAGAGTGCACATGTATGTTCCTGCAAGTACAGGCACATGTTTGCACTCAGCACGCACACCTATGCAATCACCCACAGGCATATGTACACACATATTCCAAAGAAGGGAAAAGGATGAAGATACAACCTAACATTTATTTTTAAGTATTTTTTTTGTCACTGTGAAGACACGCCTCACTAACCGGAGATGAGTTTATAGTAATCAGGAACTTCTGGGAGTGAAACTAAAACAGCAAAGACATCAGCAGACCATGTTGAGATGCAAGGCAGAGACCGTGAAGCAGAGGGATGAAAAACAAGGCCCTCTTTCTCTGTTGGGATTCAACAAAGCTTTGGAACTGGCTGGGAGAGACAGATAAACTCTATTGGTTTGTAACCTGCCATAGGCCCGTCAGCCGCAGGAACCTAGCCAAAAACAAACAAAAACTCAAAAAAGATCAGCATGCCTTTTTACTTCCCTTTATAACCTCAGGATTTCTAAGTTGTCTTACTATTTTCCTTAGAATCCTGATCATCTGTCCTTGTTAAAATTTGCACTCAACATATTTAAATTTTTTTTAAAAAAGCTAATATGCAATAACTTGAAAAAGCACCAAGCCAGTAGCTGAAAGTTATTTCCTATGAATATCCATGTACATTTAAAATAGATAAATAAGTTGTATTTTATTCCTTACACCCACATATTTTTGAGGCAACTGGAGAATAGCTTTAAGAACAGGTGGTTCTAGAGAATTTTAGTCAAAAGTGTTTTGCAAGCCTCGTCTTCAAGCAGCATGCACTGCATCCTGTGATCACCAAGTAAGTACCCACAAGCCTTTCCTTCACCAGGAGCCCAGAGGAGATGCCCAGCTCCCAGACCACTGTTCTGCAGTAGCCACAAGTGATCTTAGCCTGCCAGAGTGAAGGGAAGCATAGGGGATGCAGGAAGCAACCTGTGGAGGTGAACAGGTCTTCCTACCAGCGGCTGCACAGAAGTAGAAAGAAGGCCAGGAAGCCAGGCCAAATGTGGACCTGGGAGCAGAAAAAGCAGAAGCAAGCCAGGGTGCTCTGCCCATTCTGAATGATGCATGGAATTCCAGAGCAGCGGTGTTGCTTTCTTCGACCTACAAGACACTTGCGAAGGGAAGAGGATACTTAGGAAGGGTATGATAAAATGCCTAATCTGCAGAAAGGATAGTCCAGCCAGTGGTGCAGAGCAGCGAATGAACCAATGCATACCACGAGATCTTGGAGAAGGAACGCCATGGCTGGTGTAGTTTTGGGAAAATTTCCCTGTGGGACCCCGCCTCAAATATCCTCAGTTCAACATCTGTAACAATGCGTTCAGAAACAGAGAAGGTATATGCTCTATCTCAAGTCATTTTTTTTTTCAGTTTCTGGTTAGTCTTTAACAAAAGGAATGTTAGAATTTAAGTTACTGAATATGCATTCTGTGCATTATGTATATGTGTGTTGTTCAGTGTCAGGGTACTTGAATCTCTGCCTTCCAGGCTTAGCAGACCTAGGAGAGCTGGGGTGGGATGGTCCAGAGCTTGACTCAAAGGAGGAGTGCCTTCCCTCAGGGCGATTAGGGGATCGTCACACATAGAGGGGCATGGAGTGGTGTGGGGGAGCTCTTGGCGATGGCTAGGGTGGGGCCAGTGGGGAGGGGGAGGGGGTTTGTCTGTGAGATGAGAGGAAGGTTGGTGGAGGGTCTCAGGCGAAGACAGAAGGCCAATGAAAAGTGAAGAAACAGCTTAGTTGGTGTCAGGAAGCTCTCATGCATACAGGAGGCAGGACTAGATCCTGCCTGGAATCCACATTCTGGAAAATCTCCACACCAGATAGGGTTATCTATCTTGTCAGAGACAAAAGGAGGAATAGAATCTTCTTTTTTTTTTTAAGGAACAGGACGTTTATGAGCCAGAAAGTGGCAAGGTCAGTTATGTCTGTACCAAGACTCCCATTTAGCTCATGGAACCTGTATAAATCAGAAGGCTGGGTAATTGGAGCTGGGGGAGCAGGGAAGACATCAGGATGGCCCTGTGTGGCCCAGTAGAAACAGCTTTCATCCTTGTTTATTTTACTCATAAAAGAAACTTACTGCTATTACGACTTCCTACGCTCTTATTTTTCTTTTAAATCACAGCTTGGGTTAGACATTACATGACTTGTAATGAGACTGGTAAAATACCTTGTTCTTATTATGGTAATTTGAATAACAAATATGGAATAAAACAACAAAACAGCCCAGACAATAAAAATAATTGTTAACCCACTTTACTAGTTTCTGTGGCCAAATTATGTTTTTATAAATTACAGTTGGACAGAGGTAAATGTGCTCACAGGTTCCTTGTTAACAAGGTCACCAGTTTAATTTGAATATTTTCCATAGCCGTTGCTCTCACACATAAAGAGGGGAATGGCTCCAGTTATGTAGGACAGGCGACCGGGTGCTAATGAGTCTAACAGATTGGTTCAAAATAGAAACATAAACCTTCAATTCATGAGGACACGACAGTTACGAAACCAAAGTCGAGGAGAAATGGTCTGTGTTTAGGAATCTTACACTGCAACATTGCTTGCATTTTTGAGATAGTTCTTGACCCTGGCTTGGCAAAATGTGTACACTATAAATAGAGGGACAGGGAAAAGGTTACAAGAGACATAAAATTCCATGAACATGAATTTCACTTTTAGAGGAATCAACAAAGAACTACATTGAAAACATGCTTGACTTCTCTTCTTTAATAGAATTACGATATAGAGAACGTACCAGCAATATCCTGTGGTAAAGGATAGAAAGCAACTTTAGAATTCACTATGAAACAAAGAGGATTAAGTAATGAATCCAATAAAAACTTCATTTGAGGATAAGAACTGATGGCTGTTCATTTAATGAGGAAGAGATGAGGTCCATTTATACACATTATATATCTTCATGTTTTCATGTTCTTTTCTGTGTGTGGAGGTTCTGGCTACAGGAACTGATGATGAGTTTGTAGGTTATGAAATGAAACTCAGGGATCATGCTTTGTGAAGGACTGCACCACTGGGCACAGAAAACATTTTGCACAAAAATACTTCCAAGTGGAGGTCTTGCCAGTGAACGAAAGGTCAGGAGCTTTCAGACTAAAACTTTGAATGGTGCGTTATGGCATGATGAAAATGTCACCAGACTCCTACAAACATGCAGTTTGAATGTGTACATTATTCTAAAAGAAGTTAGGGCTAAAGGGCAAGAAGACCTATCAAGAGTTGCTCAGTTCCACCAATTGCACCTTGGGAAATTCATCAAGGTGCTGATTCTCAAAACAATTCTCTAGCCTTCAGGGAGAAAAGAGGGTGAAGAATCACAGAAGTAAAAACCAATGCTTTAAATACCCCAGGTAACAGATTTGAGATGGGAAACTTCTTGGAGACAGATGAGATCCTTTGCAGTATTTTCAGGCACACGACTTACTTGTCACTGTCTATTAATTTTCCCAAGTCTACCAGAGGGAAGACAAGTGTTTTGTGAAGTCCTGTAACTTTTACAGCACTTAGTTTACATTAAAAAAAAAAAATTAGCCTGGAGGCCTGTGAAAGAATTAGAGAGAAAAATGGAGATTATCACTTAAGGACCTAAGGGGAGAATAAAGAGAGAATTTATTCTAAAATGTTAGTGACAATTTATCTAATTAGTCTTTGACAGCTTGAAATGTGTCCTAAAGAAAAAAGGTAATGCAGCAATCTGGGAGTAGTTTGTTCTTTAAAATAGCTAGATTAATGATTGCAGATACAAAAATAGCATCCAGTTGGATTATGTAATTTTCTCTGAGTAGTTTTAATTACTTGGTATTTGGGGACCATCAAAAAGTTCCTCAGAAGTAAAATTTATTTTATTTTTAAGAATGATTACCTTGAATTTTACATCAGGTTAAATGTTTTACTTATAGAGAATTGTATTTTTTTATTATAATTTTTTTTTTTGCTTCTTTTTCAGATTTGGTAGCAAGGGGGAAGTAAACTAAATGAACATAGAGAAATTCTCTAACAATTTGTTTCGATTTAACATTCAACAAGGGAGAGATTTGTTTCCTCTGCAGATTTTAAGAGATTTAAATAGGGCCGTTTATGTTCAGCTCAATTAAGCTACTGATCATTCCATTCTTTTAGCAGTAAAGTGTCCTCAACCCATTATTACTTTGGAACAATAAAATAGGCTGGGCTGTCCAAGTCTTCATTCTACCCTGAGTATAACACATGCAGAGAATATTAACATGCCCCCTATAGCTTTCCCTGTGTAGATCAGAATGGAATGTGAGCTGGGGTTGAGACTTACTCCTTGAAAGAGCAAAAAGAGAAAGTCAGCTGCTTCACAGAAGAAAATGGACAATACTATAATGGACAATAATATATTCATTATTTCAAAATTAAACAAGTGCAAGTCTCTGGGCATTTAGACAAAAATAGACACCCTAATCCAAGACATCCCAGGGGAATTCTGTTGAATTCTGTTGAATGTAAGACAGTAACTGACTTTTCTTACTCTTTAAGATACAGCATTGTGTCAGAAGTAGATAAAACACAGATGAATGGTAAGGTGAGGGGTGTTTGTGTTATCATAAGCATTAGTTCACTTCGTTCCCATCTGACTGTTAGCTATTCTGAACTCATAGAATTTCAGGCTCAGAGGAAACAAGGGGCATGATGTGGGCATGCCATTTATGCCCACATCTGCAGTGCGGGCCAGCAGGCTGAGAGCCTGGAAAGCTCATGGTGCAGGGGAAGAGCAGATGCCACCTGTTGGAGAATTGCCTTTTGCCCATGAAGGTTGTCATTCTAGTCTCTCGGGCCTTCAACTGATCAGGTGAGGCCCACATGAGGGAGGGCAATCTGCTTTCCACAGAATCTGATGATTTAATGTTTATCTCATTGGAAACATCCTCCAAGTTGACACATAAAATTAGCCATCCAAAGGCACACAATTAGCAAAGAAAAAAAATAATGTGACAGTGTGATGTTTTGTTTTATGTAGCATAATTCAACCATACTTTCTTTTTGCATAATTTCTGGATTTATCTAATACTATATTAGATAAATCACTGTAATATTTTGAAAATATCTTCCTGGAGTTTCTCCTTAAAAGTTTATTTATTTATTTATACAATTGCATGGATGTCTTGAATTCTGAGATTTATTGTGCTTTTAGGCATGAGGTATGCATTCAAACTTTTCTGTGAAAATATTCAAAATGTCATAAACTACCTCTTGAAAGTAGTTACCTTTTAAAAATTTTAAATAGTTTTCCTTTGAAGAGAAATATATATAGTTTTCAAATGCAGCATTAACTTTGTAGCATTTTTAACTAAAGGAAGAGAGCGGTACCCATCTTCGAGAGTATGATCTCCCACGTGGACTTGTGATCTCTTTTTCATAGCCCCATGTGTCCCTCTCCCGTACACATTCTCTGTTCCCATTGGCCTTTAGAGGCCTCAGGTTGGCGACGGCCACAGCCTCTTCTAAGCCAAAGTATGCATAATTCTCAATTTCCCTGTTCCCTGCCATTATCCTATTATCTTTAGATGTGATTTATGGAGATATAAAAAGCTACCTTCATTGTTATTTCATCTTGCATTTTGAATGAGAAGGGGAAAAGGCATTTGAAGCCAGATTATTAAAGAAAAGCATTGACCCAGTGGCATCATCAGACCTCCAGGAAGAAACTTAATTATATCCCATTAAGAAGCTCAGTGCTCTCTTGTGATTTGAGCATATTAATGCAATACAAGGTTCAGGTCAAGGTTCTTTCCTTCATGCAAAACTCACCTAAAAACCTAAACACAGTCACGATTAGGTTTTTCTCTTGGAAAACCCACTTGCCATGAGTAATCGCTTCTGTTATTTTTTGATATGGACTTCCACTGTAAAAGTTTTTATTCTATTTATTTGATGCAAATGGTCAACATTACATATGTTGTTATTACAATAATCGCTATATAGTATTGTTAGTTTCTATGTAATTCTGCCTTAGTTTCACATAAGACTTTTATGAGACCTTCTAACATATTAATGAAATATAATCTTATTTCTTCCTTAAAATATGTATATAGTGGTAGGAAAAAAAATATGTCATTAAGAATGGTACTTGTGGGCCCTCTCTGCTGGTGCAACGGGATAGGATGCAACACTGCAAGCTGGGAGCAGTCACTTCAGTGCAAGTTCAATCCCCAGCCCCGGAAGTGACCCGCATGGCACAGCAGACCTCTCTTGTCTTTCTCACTGCTCCCCTCAGCAGTGTACTTTTTCAGTATGCCTGTTCTGCTCCCTGCTCTGTCTCTAATGAATCCTCTCACTACCGCTGTACCTCTGGTCTGTACCCCAGTTTTGTATGTATAAATAAATATATATATTAAAAAAAGAATGGTACTTGCTTTTTGTTTTTAGATAACTTATCATAGAAGTGGTTTTCAGGCATGGGACAGAAACTAAGAACTGCATTTTGACTATTATTCCTGTATCTACTAGCCACAAAGAAAGAGAGGTCTGGAAAAAGTTAATGTATCATGTTAAAGACTACCAGCATTTTCTGAATGAAATCACTTAGAATAGAATGAAGTAGGAATGAGGGAGAGTGCAAGCCACACTTTGGGACAGGTCTCTAGGATCTGCAAGACAGAGTTAAAACCAACTAGCAGAGGGGAGAGATGAGAACCAGGCTCCAGGAGTCTCTGGGCAGGGTGTGTGGGGAGTGGTCAGCAGTGGGATGGCTGAGGGAAAGGACAGGACAGAGACAGAATATGGTCCATGTCAGGGGTAAACATCTCAGCGGCTATGGAGACACTGGTCAGACTGTACTAGAAAGTGATGTAAGGTGAAAACAAGAAATTGGAAATAGCAAGATAAGACAACTGATTCTAAAATAATTGAGTGAAAGGATGGAGGAAAAGGGATGAACTAGAGGGAGAAAGGGCCAGGGAAGGGCTGTGTTGTTTGGTAAGCTCCTACAGGCTGTGCAAACAATAGAAATGCAAAACAGGACAGCTGGGTGGTGGGATATGTCCACTTGACATTTATGGGCACAAATTTATGTGGAAGTCTTGGATCAGCAGTATCACCAGCTAAGAGGAAAGGACATGGCTGGTATTCTACAAAATAGTACTTCCCAGACAAGGAAATTGTCTTCAGTAAAACAGAGGCTGGCAAATGCGGATTTTGGTATTATGCTCCCCAAAGAAGCAGAGGCTCCGAGGAAGAAAGCAAGAGATATAATTTAAGAATATAGATCCATGCTCCCTCTTCCTTGCCACTGGGAACATGTGAGTAAATGCATGGTGAGATAACAGAGGGTCTTATTTGACACAACTCAGCAAGGCTTAGTAGATGTCTCCTGAACTCTACCACACTCATAATTTCACTCCCCACCTGATCTGACAATTCTTCAAATGTGAATAACAGAAAGATGAGTTATCTCCAGATGAAGATGCAATGGCATGTTCTACAACCTGGCTGACAGTACACCTTTCCATCCTGAGTTTTCTAGTGATCAGACTGAATCAATTCTCATTTGGGAAAGATAATAAGAGACCTTATACCAAGTTCCCATTCATGCAGTCTAATGTTTTCATGTTTGAACTGTGATATACTGTTCAAATAAGTCAGGCCTGGGATGGGCGTGGGTGGGAACTCTTTCTGAGATTCTAAAATATGAAGTAATTGATTTACCTGATAACCTGCACACTTTATAAACAAGTGGTTGAACTCAATGCCAAATTTCAGTCTTAAATCACCATCCAGTGATTCTATTGTGCATTTATAAAAGTGAAGGGAGAGAGTGTGATACTCTGGAACAAAGAGTCTATGACTGAATTGGGACATGTATAATGGCTCAGAAAAGGAAAAATACACAAGGCATTGGGAAGATTTCAAGTTAAAGGTGTCACTTTGAATATATTGCTATCTGTAGAAGAATCATTTTAAAACAGTTTAAAAAAAAGAAACAAAACAAATCTTAAGTCTTCTAACTCAGATCTCATTTCTTCTGGTACCCTCTTCTCCCTGTTCCCAAAGAGACTTGCCTCCTGAGTGTTGATACCACCCTCCAAATCTTCAGTAAGAGTCTCATAATTTTAGCAATGTTTCCCAAATTCTGGTCCAAGGAATAATGTCAGGTTAGCTGCCTCCAAGAGAGTTTGGAAAAAATGAGATTTCAGGAGCTTGTCCCAAAATTCTCGTGCAGTAGGTCTTAGATGAGGGGGCCAGAATTCTTCAATTAAAAAATTAATTGCCCAACTGATGATGATTCCAAGCCAGTTGGGAGAATCTCTTCTCTAGGAAATCTCATAGATGACATCAAGGGATAATTTAACATTTTTCTCATAAAATAGATAACATATAATAAAATTAGAAGTTTAATTCATAACTGTTGGCATTCCTCTGGGCTCTAATATTTCAGAAATGACCTCCTCATGCGCAGCTGCCATGCTTGGGGGCCACCCCCTCTGTGCCTCTGTGGAAGACAACATGCCACGTGATGTGCAGCCTGGGTCTCACTGTGCCTTCCACCACATCCAAACTGGGAAGGACCCACCAGCATCTCTGCCTTTTTCAGAGTAATAACAATACCTAGCTACAAACATACTCATTTTCTAACCTTCCGTATCTCCTGGTTCACTTAGCAGGATCAAGAATTCATGTGTCTGACCACATAGGACCTATACAGAAATAATCTACCATGTTGCCTGTGAGGATTGATGGTGGTGATGATTCAAATGATGAAAGGCAGTGGCAATTCCATTAATGATTTCAAGGTAACCTTCATAGATAGTTAGAATCACTAGATACATGGCAAGCAGACTTCTGAGCAGTTGGAATATTAGTAATTGCATTATAAAATAAGAATAAAAAAAAGTATTGTTAAATTAGTAATTCACTCACTTTATATGAGTGATTTTAAATATTAAAATTCAAATTCATTGATTAGGGATTATAGATATATATATTTGAGCATATCATCTAACTATATGTACATTTATATTTTTATCACTTACAGGGCAAATGAATAGTTCTCTTCATATCAGTTGCCTTATATTCAGGTCCCTGTGCTCATTAAGTAATCTACATGCATCAATACCTAAGCTAATAGGCCTGTAGATGCCAAAGAAATAGGGTTATTTTAGGGCCTGTTGAAGATATTCTTAGTTACTTCTCAATATCTGTCATCTGGGGGGCCTCACTGGTGACCTAGGGGTTAAGTTTCAGTGCTATCACCACTACCGCCTGAGTTCAATCCCCAGCCAGGGAGCTGACCCACATCTCCTGTCTTGTCCACTGCTCCCCTCAGCAGTGTATTTCATAAATCTGTCTGTCCTAATCCCCACTCTGTCTCTGGGGAATCCTCTCTCACATACAACCTTGCACCTCTGGACTACATTCTAGCATCTATATGCAAAAATAAATAAAATCATTAAAAAAATCTGTAATCTGTTTATTTACTTATTTTTTTTTTTCAGTAATAGAGCTTCTGATTTTCAAATAGCACCAAAGCCACTCAGCACAAAGACCAAATTCATCACCCTCCAGCAAGGTGCAGCCAGGTGACTGTCTCTGTGGGAGGAGAGAGAGTGTGGGTGTAGATGCCAACAGCTTCCTTCAGTGCAATGGGCCTGACTCCCCTATGCGCCCCTCCTCAACCGGAGCATGAAGGTGAGGACTGAAGGAAGCTCAGGCAGGAGAGTCAGGAGGTCTTGTGTCGATCCCAAAAATGTCACCTTAACCAGACAGAATAAACCTACCTCACTGAAGTCACCACTATTTGGGGGGCTTGTTATTTGCTGCCATATCTCCTCTTCATTGATCTTGTTCTCTTACAGGTTGACATTCCAGGCAGTTGATGCTTTCTTACTCTGGTGCTCTGCAGATTATTTCCCTCTGCTTAAGCCAAATCAAAAAAATAGGAAAGAGAGAAATGAAAACACTAAGGATAGACAGCCATTGAGCCAGTAACTGTTTCTCCCGGGCTAGTAGGTCACTGTCTGGACTGGGCCAGGTGACCACAGTGGCACTGCTGCCAGGGTCAGAGGTGAGCCGCTTCCCTGGAGAACACGGGTGGCTGCAGCGCCAGGGAGCGGGAAACCTTCTGTGTGGAACGGAAGACATGCCAGGGACATGAAATATTACTGTGCTCTATTACTCATGGAAGCGGCTGTGGCAAGACAGATTCTTAGAGGCAACTGGCTATACAGTCTCTTGTTTTTAATAACATATGTGTCAGCCAAACAGACATATGCCTTAACAGCTTTTAATTATTTCTACTGTTTGCTTACTTCTTTGCATTAAACATGACTTCAGTCTTTTGCATATTCATCTGAAATCTCCATTCCCTTATCCGCAGTAATCACTTCTTTAATAATTGCTGCCAGCTCTGTGGGGAATTTTGTAAAAACAATCAGCCTTTCTTCAAGCTGAAACTAGTCCATTTACCTTGAAGTTGTTTTTTTTTTTTTTTTCCTATTCATAGTTTCTGCTGATCTTTCCTGGCAAGAGGGGAGTTTCGATTGTTCCCGCACTAACTTGTTTCTGACCTGTGGTTCAAGTATAACCCAGTTTTATAGTCAGAGGTGTGTCTCTGGGCAGGGGAGGTCACCCTGGGACTTCAGCACTAACTCCGTTAATTTCATTGGGGATTTCGTAGAGGGTTTGTAGCATGTTACCATGACCGAGCCAGTTTGGATTTCATGGAAATTGTGTGTCATTAGGAAAGAACAAAGAGGAGGTGTCTGCGGTTTCCCATTGAGCTTCATCAGGGTAATCCCAAAGACCCATTCTGAAATCACTCCACCTATGGTCTCAGCCCTGTGCTTCCCGGGGAATAGCACTGATTTGTACCCAGAAGGATGAATCCATTCTGGTACTTCCTCCTTGAACTGTCACATGTACAGCTGACAACATTCTCCACAAATGTTCCTGATGAATGAGAGGAGCTGTAGTGCAGACATCTGATTGAATGGGCCCCATCGTGACAAGGAAGGCCAAGTGGAGGGGCGAGGTGGGTTCTGTGGGAGCTTAGTCTGTCATGACACCTGAGGTAGCAGACCACAGGTAGGCTGCCAGAGACAGGAATTAGCAATCAGTTGCATATTCTTCAGTGTATACAAAGCTCTTCCTATTCAGATGCATCTCTTCCCATCTGATGGCATGTGCCACATCTCCATAGGTTTCAGCAAATAATCAGCAGTTCTGTGAGCTTTTGTACAAGACTAGATTATGGATGTCTACATACAGTTGCCAAGGTCTCCCTTGACCCCACTGCTCTGACTTATCACTTTCCTTCTCTGGATGAGAATGACTTACAGAAAGAGTCATGGAATCTGACACAGAAGTATTTTGTCTAAATGAGAGCCATAGGATGAAATAGAGACCACCTGGTCAAAGTTGAATTTCAGCTAGACAATTGTTTTAGTTAATATGCTCCCAAATGTTATTTTTGTTTGTTTGTTTGTTTGTCTTACTTTTACACGTAACTGGGAATATTTGCTAAGTCTCCTTATGTTATCACATTACCTATCTCATTGAGTTCATCCACTCACTCAATTTCTACCACTAACTCATATGTCATTCAATATTGGAGGTTCTTGGCGTCTTCATTGACAAAAGAAAGGGACTGAGGTTGTCGAAGAATGGAGGGAGAAGGAACCTAGCCTTTCTCTCCCTATTTCTGGCTCTGTGCTAAATGATCCAAGCTACTTTGTTAAGTAGACAGATTCTCAGGGAAAACCCTGTGTGCTAGCAAGGTCTCCTGTCCAAGTCATCAAAGATGAATAAGACAGTGGTGGTAGTCGTGGGTGTGTGTGTGTCTTGGAATTTATAGCAGAGACTCCATTTTATTTCTATAGTAATCCTGTGGTGAAGTAGTGGCTGCTTTTATTTTACACATGAAGAAAATAAAACAGAGAGTAGATTGCAGAACTGGTCACTAAGGGAGTTGGATATCGATGTGACTCCAAAGCTGAGCACCTTGCCTTTTACCATTTTGTTATTGCATGTCCTTCATATGACGCAGGAGATCTGTGTCTCAGCACCAAAAGCACTGCTGTGACTGTGGTTGGTAAGCATTGTCGTGGTTCTTCCACTGAGCATGTGCATTGACCTCTGCTGTTACAGAATAACTGGTGTGTTGTTAGTGAGACCAATCACTGATAAGTTAGTTGGACACAACTGCTTTCTGGAGGGAGTGACTGTAGGAGCTTTTTTAAGTGAACTTGATTGTGGATGCCGATTCCAAAGTGTTGACATAAAATGAGTTGCTAATGTAAACGTCCCCCCTCACCCCTCACCTACCTCCCCACCCCTGACCTGCAATAACCCCAACATTCTTGGATGGAATTTGGGAGTTTGGGGAAAGAACCAAGCTAAAAAGAGGGAGGGTGTTTGTTTAGCATACTCCCTTATATTACTTGGAATAAAAATAGCTGAAGGCTTAATTGTAAAATAATGGTAGCAAAAGAGTTGCCAGAAGACACAATGCTTACACAGCTGAAGGGGTGACAGGTTTGTTCCTAACCATGCACACACTTTCTGAAGAGAGGTTGCACATTTCTGCAGTTTCCTATTGCTAGAAACCATGGGAGGGGCATTCTTCCCACCCTGCCCCCTGCATCTAACCTGAGTTCATCCAAGAGAATCCTATGACTGTGTGTGTTCTTAAAAGTTGTCCTTATGATGCCAACATTCTTTTGGTTTGTATATATATTTACATGCATATATATATGAGTACACATACATATATACTTTACATAGCAACCAACTATAATTTTTATGTGTATGAATTGGCTTGAGTGTTTGTTTTTACTTTTCTAAATAAAATTCTTGCTCTGTTTCATTATGATTCTTCAGATTTAGGCAGAATCTATGAATTAGTTATTCTGGAAAACAGGGATTGACTATTTTTCCTGCAGTATTCCACCTTTTAGAAGCACCTAATTGCTTTCCTTCTGACATAGGCAATTGTGATCATAGCGATATTCTTGGCTACAACTATGTATAGTCTACCCACGGTAAACCATGCTATTTCTTCCTTGTATATTATATTATCATTGGTTTTAGTAATTATCTCCTTGTTCATTGTTGAGTTATCTAGGCATTTCTCACATATTTAACCCCAAGTATTCCACAGTCATCTCCAGTATTCTAGATGTGGTAGATATATGATTAGTCTTGTCCTGGTGCCTAGGATTTGCCTTAACAGACAGCAGCCACACTTTGTGCCTGTCACTCTTGGCTCCTTCCCCAGCAACTGGAGAGTCCTCTCTCTTGGGTACATGGAAACCCCTGTTTTGATGTAGGCTTCCTTCCTTTATGGAGGAGAATGCTCTCCACCACTTCCTGAGAAAGGACTCTTGAAAGCAAAATACTCTGGCCCACATACAGGCTTATTCTAATATGATCAATCAGCACTTAGGCTGAGCACAGACTTTCAGTTTCCAGGTCACTTTACTTTGGTGTTTTGAAGGTATTTGCCTATTCTGCTTCCAGGGTTTTGCCTGAGAACACTGAACACTTTCTACATTTTTTTTAATGTTGATTTACTTGTTCTACTTCTGGAAGCTCGTAGGATTTTCTCTTTGCTCTTTCATATTAAGATTGCACTTAATAAATAGGCAGTTCTATCAGCTACATCCTGGGCACTATGCTAGAATTTGGGGGATTCCCAGAAAATGACATATTCTAGGCCGTGCTGGGGCCTCAAGGAATTGCTTCCGTGAGAGTCAGAGATATTGTTTTCTAACTGAGACATGTTCTTTACATTAGGCAGATATTCTAGAGGACAAAGCAGGACTCAAGAGAGATCATTGGTTCATATAGCCTAATTCTTTGCTTCTCAAAGACCATTTCCTATGCAACATACAGATTTGGATTTAAGACATACACCACACACACACACACACACACACACACACAAAAATCTGAAATAGAGAAAATAGATCAGCAATTCCATGAAGCAAACTCTGGCAAGTCGATTATGACAAGAGTTTCATCATACCAAAGAGGAAACAATACTTTTGTCCTTACATTGCAGCAACTAACCAAGACATCAATTTGATACCAGTGAGAAATCATCATCTCTAGGATCCAATTCTGGAAGGTTGCTCTGAGACTTTAACAAGACCTTATCAATTGTTTACTTATACTAACTCTCAGAGTTAAATGAAATTCTCAAAAATGATCTGGAAGCCTTATTTCACTTTATTAGTAGTGCAAGCCCTTGCTTACTCTTAAGTGAAAGCAAAGTTAGAAACACCTACCCACACAGAACAGAATCATGTGGTCATCTCAGTCTCCAATGCCAAGGCTTCCAGACACATTAATAAAACCAGTGGGGGAGGGGTGATGCCAGAACAGCTAGCCCACATGACTCAGCAGTTTGTGCACCTGTAGTAAACATTTTTCCAAGATAAAAATAGAAGATGAGCTTGGGGAAATGTGAAATACAGATTTAATGGGATGGGGAAGAGTTGTCCCTGGAAGTAAAAGTGTATGTTGGGGGGAAAAAAGGTCTGAGGTGAGCCTGAGATGTCCCACCTTTGCTTGGGTGACCCAAACCCAAAGATACTCCATCAGAAACTTGCATATAAATGTGACCTAAATGACCTAGGGGCATGCAAATTTGGAAACCACTGTGTGAGTTGCCTTGGGGTGAGAGGAAGCAGAGATTCATACACCAGCTGCCAGGTGGGACCAGCAGAAGAAGGCAACTTCCTATTGCCTGAAGCTCATGTTCAAAAATGATTAATAAACAGGATTTTTTATCTTAATTTTTATTTATATAGTTTGTCATCCTAGTCTGTTATCTCCCTCCTGTAAACGGGCAGACTTGAAGGCACCATGCTGCTATTTCCACTCAGTTTAAGACCAGTCTCAAAGTTCATTTTACTTTGATTCTGCTCTTATAAAGTTAAGCCTCTGTGTGTGTGTGTCTGTGTGTGTTTCTGTGTATGCATACCTGACCTACAGCTGTAAAGTTGGTTCAATTAAAGAAGCTATATGGTGGAGAATACCATTCATTATTTTCATGAATTTTAGAATTGGAACTATGCAAGTCTGAAATCTGATTCTGGGACTTAGTTATATAATTTTGGGAAAATTAAGCAAGTCCCTGATATTAAGTTTGTATTTATAAAATGAGATGTCCTCTCTTACTCACATCGTAACATAAAAATTAAATGAGATCAGTAGAATATTTGGTACACTGGTGGTGTTTTGTAAAGGGGGTAGCAGGTAACACTAAAAGATGGAAGAAGGACAAGACTCATAATCAGTGTGAGACCAGCTGGTGCCCTGTGCTGCTTGGGGTCACGCGGAATCAGCAGTAACCAGGATCTTAGTATGTAAGTGATTTATTTGATGTATGAAATGTCAGGAGAATGTTCTAGAGGAATCAAAATGTTGGAAATTCATTTAATATTCAATAAATACTAGATATTTAAAACTAGGAAGTATACAAAAATGAAGGGAAAAAGAAAGTATAGTCCAGGTACTTGGAAGCATTTGTGAAGAGGCAGGATGTGAGGTAAGTTTGGCCATTATGAGATGGGCTTTCTACCTGAAGGTGGGAATTTGGACTTAATTCTGTGGGTAATGAAAAATATTAATGGTGAACCTCGGACACTGTGTCCATTCCTCAGTGATTTTAAACGCTAAGATTCCAGAGTTCCCTCCAAAGTCTGTATAGAAGCAATACAAGGCTCACTGGAGAAAGACCTCTATGTGTTAATCTTTGCCTTGATTATTTTGAGTTCACACTTTTCTAAAATCCCAATAATTCTAAAATTCCAATAACAATGGTTATTACTATAACCATTGTGGTTAGAGTGCAGACTCTTTGGTCTGGTTTTTCCTTTAATCAGTTTGTTTTTCTCTTTCTATTTGAAAAGAATATAGTGAGAGCACCAGATGGAGCAGGTTTTCCTCTGTCTGCGAGATGAAGTGTCTGCAGCAGGAAGTGTGTGAATTACTAATTGTGGGACCCCAGGTAGCTCCTCCAGGGACTTCTGGAAGTCTATGCACTTGGGTGAATCGAGTCATTGTCTCTGAATGTCCTGTTGTTTGGGAACTTTGAAGTCAAGCATGCTTAGATTGAACCTTTTCACGTTTAACTCCATGCTGAGTCACCTTGGGCAGGTCACATAACCACTCTGAGCCTATCATAATAACACCAGTGTTCCAGGACTATTGCTAAATTCAGTTCAATTCAATTTTACATGTTTTGGGTATGTAAATAGTAGCTTAAGAAAGGGTGTTTATTTACAAAAAGACCTTACACCTTAATTAGATATTAGTCTATGAGCCATTGTGTCCAAGGCCAGTCTCTTGGTATATATCAAATTCCATATGACAAACCACACCAAGATATTTTCCATCATTAAAAAGCTCATGACTGGATAATTACCTGCTACTTTATAAAATCAGGAGATGAGTTTTCAGTGACAGCAACCACTCAGGCCTCATATATTGTAGGGTGAGATGTGTAGTTGCTGATGCGAGGGCATTGGTCCTTGGGGATATGTGGAGTCCTGGATGAGAACTCAAGACTTTCATAAAGGAGACAAAGAGAGAAGAAATGAGCCATGTAGGGGAGAGGCAAGGGGGGTTGAATAAGGAGCTGTCTACATCACATGTGGCTGAGACAACTGTAAATGATCGGATGAGTCAACAAGACAATCTGTAAACCATGAGGAAGAATAAAGGAAAAAAAGGGAGGATTCTGCACATCAAATCCAATCATCCAAGTCTCTGACCAACAATCTCTAAACTTCACCTGTTCATATCATAGGATCATCCCTGTCATTACTCAAAGATTCCATTTTGTGCTGACAAGTACCATTTATACTTAAAGGGCTGATGGCGAAGCAGGATGTATGGTGACTGTGTGATGTTATGATACCTCTATTTTTCAAAATATGGAAGGTACAGAGTTACAACTTTCGAAATTGAGGGTTGAATTATTGGTTACTCTTCAGGAAGGAAATCATAAAATAATTTGCTGTGTAAAACAAAGTTTATTTTCTAGAATGAATAGTGTTTTGGGACTCTCTGAAAGGTTAATGATAAGGCTGAGAATGGAAGGAATTCACAGTGCACAGATTTGTTAATATAAGCACTTTTTCTAAGTTATGCTATATATCAATAACAAGATTACATGAAACCCTATTTAAATGGCAGATTTTCCTGGTATGGGCTGCTGGCTCTTATATTTATGAGACAAGAACACTCTCATTGAGGTACAAGCAAGGACTAAACTATTTAAGGAAACCACCTAATTCGTACATGAAGCTGAGGCATAGATAAAAATAACTTCAGCAAATATAATTTCACCAGTGGTTTCTGTGCTAGAAGATTTACCTGCTTGTTCCTTCAAGCTGCTTGTCCACATGGAAAGCATCTAAGTAAATGTTAGGTTGCTCTTGAAATAGTGCATCCTGCAGAGACTTATTATCTGTGAGTGTGGGAGAACCCTCTCCCCGATGGAGGGCCGTGTCCTATTTAACTACCCTTTCAGATGTAATTAAAACATAATCCAAGTTTAGTTAATACTACTCTTAGCCAAGAAGAAAGGCTCAAGAACGTGCTGAGAAGGTTTTCTTTCAAAAACGGACTGATGTAATCCTGTGACTAGATACTGAAAGCCAGGCTGTACCAGTTTCCACTGTAATTCAGGAAAGTCACCCTCTGAGATTAAAGTCAACTAGTCTCAACACACACACACACGGTGCATGCACACATGTGCACATATACAGATGCAAGCACACACACCACACTAATCACACATGTACATCCATGGACACATGTGTATGTAAGTTTCTGCACAAGTGCACACATAGTGCATGCACTTGGTATACTCTGAGGCATGGAATATGTATACTGAGGAAAGGACAGACGTGGTGCCGACCTGGAGAGAACAGCGGCTCACTGCCAGTATCAGGACTGTGATCCTCGGGATCAGGAGCCAGGTGGAACTAGGTCAGTGCAATTATTGCAGGATTAACATTGAATCTTCATAACATGTCTCCAAAATGAAATTAGAATGCTATTAGAGCCACTCAAGCTCTGTGTTTTCCTTGGTTATTTTGTTTGCTATAATTTTGCCACTTTGTATGTATATAGATAGATACATGCACACATGCATGCATACATACATACATATCATTACATACTTTTAAAATATATGTAATGCACAATTTATTATGTATCACATATTTTATTATTAGAATCCAGTATCAGTGAACTTAAAACCCATAGCATAGTGAAAGGGCATTTTATCATATTATAGGTAGGAACATTCAAAGATGTTCTGCTATCATTTATCTAAATTTTGCAAATTAATCTTTCCTTATTTTCTGTTTTATTCAAATCTAAATGATGCCCTCAGATACACACACACTTTCCTTCCCAATCAAGAACTACAGAAATAATTTATTTGGTCTTTGCTCCAGTTTCTGATGCACAGCTCCTAAAACTCTTGAAATCTTTGGAATGGTAAGAATATCACTTGTAGACTGAAGTCTGCCTGGAGGCTGAGGCCCCCCAAAAGCTTCAGGGTGGGGCTGGTGAACTGAGAGGCTAGTGTTTAATTAGAGGGTTGGAACCTTCAGTCCTGCCCCCACCCCAAGTCCTTAACTCCAGGGGGGTGGAGGAGGGTGGATGTCAGTGCTGGGGATTGAGCTCATCACACGCTCATTGATTTAGTCAATCATTCCTATATAATGAAACCTTAGTAAAAATCTTCAAATAGTGGGGTTCAGAGAGTTTCTCAGTTGGGTGAAACACAGGGAGGTTCCAGGAGGGGGCACTTCCAGAGAGGTCAAGGAGTTCTACCCACCCTTAACCTCCTACCTTGCCCTGTGTATCTCGCCCACTGGCTGTTCCTGAGCAGGATCCTGTAGAATGAATTGCTAATAATAAGTTAATACACTGTCCTGTGAGAGGTTCTAGCAAATTTTTGAATCTGAAATAGAGGAAGCTGTGACTTTGTAGCTAAATTGATCAAAAGAGTAGGTACCTGGGCACCAGACACTTTTATACCTGAAAGGGGAGCAGTCTTGGGGGACCAATTCCTTAACCTGTGGGTTCCACACTAACTCTGGGTGGTAAGAGTCAGACTTGATTTGAATACAGGACACCCAGTTGGCTTACAGAGAGTTGGGAAACCCACCCCTTTTGTTGCTGGAAGTGTTGTGAACTGTAAAAACCATTCAATGACTATAACTTTTCCAGCTGTCTCTCCTCTCCAGGGGGCCTTCTCCCTAACAGTCATCAGCCTTTTTCTCTGCTCGCATATTCACTTTTTCACCCAGCTTTGCATTTCTTTCTAATAATTCTACTACTAATAGAAATGTAAAAGGGACAAAAAACTAGTAAAAGCAGTAATAGACATGTTTAACTTACTATATATACCCGGCAGAAAATACTCTGGTTGCTTAAGGATGTTTTAGCCAAGGGTGGGCCGGATATACTGCCCTGGCCCCTACAGGCTGCCCTATGAGTGAGGGCACCAGGCTGTACTCTGCATCCAGTGCACACGGGGCCGCACTGCCCAATGATGCAGATCTCAAAACCCCCAGCATTCCGTAAATGATGACTCATGACCTTATTAGGTGTTCTGTGAGTTTCAGTTATGCTTCACAAAAGTCCTTCAAATGGGTATCATTACCTCCACTTTATAATGAAAAATGGTTTCTTGACCATCTTCTCCCTGACCCTTCCATTTCTGCAGACTGATTTAAAGCGTAGAAATAGACCCAGTTGCCCTCTGCACTCACACACTACTCATTCTCCCACCTGCCACTCAACTGTAGGTCAAGACAGCTGACATCCTTATCAGCACGTCAATACCTTGTCTTTGCTGACCATCCTTGACAGTTTCTTGTTCTATTGAGAATTCTGAGTCCCTTGAACCCTCCTGAGACCTTTTCATGCCTCAAGTTCAACTCTCCACTACCTCTCAGCTTGCCATTAGTGTTCTAATCCTGCCTCCATCTCCTGAGTTGTCTCCTGTTGGTGCTCTATATATTTCTCAAGGTTCTTCCTTTCTCTTCTGATTTTCAATATTTCCGAATATCTCAACAATGCCCAAGACTAGGAGAATCAGGTGTACTATTTATCTTCATGACTTTTCCAAAATCTGACTTTATTTTCATATATGTGCAAGATGTATAATGATAAGTTCACAGGTGGGCTTTGTGTTCACAGGTGTACAAGAGAGCCCACCTGTGAAAATTCTCCTTTCCAATGCAACAATGCATTTCTGATGTGGGGCATGGCATCACCAACCTCCATGTTGCCAAGGTGGAAATCTCCATGTGATTATTTTTTCTTTTTCCAGATACCCTTATGACAACAAATCACTAAACCTACAGATGGTCCATCAGTTCATTCTGTCATTTTATTCCCACTGGCAGTATTCTAATTCAAGCCATCAGCTTCTCTTGCCAAAACACTACTTGAATGTCCCCAAACTTCCAATTGCTCCTATTATTTAACCTTGACATCATCACTACCGAAGATGTTTATCTCGTTCTTATTGTTTTAAAAACTCCTATAAATCAGCTTTCCTTTTAGACAAAAGTATGCTAAGATACCATTCAAGATTACCTTCACTTAGTTCAAAATATAGATTGTTTATCAAATGTAATCTATCACATAGACTAACATAGACTTAGACTATCACATAGCTAACATAGACTTAGATGTTGTTCACCTATTATTTTAGATCCATTTTCAAAATTCACTCAGCTGACTTCAGATAGGGCACTGGAACAAAAGTCCTTCTTAATAATAGTTTAACCCCAAAAGAAGTTAAATAACTTGTGAAATCAGCATCATTTTGGTTTAATACTATAATACACAAGCAATGACAAGGAAAAGTCCAAAAACATACAGGTTCTTTCTACTTATGTGATCCACCAACACTTATTGTCTTCTGTTGATCTTTTTAAGGTGAATGTGCATAATTTAGGAAAGAAATCTTTGTTGTGTTTCAGAGAATTTACCTGAAGGATATTGACTCCTTGTTTCTAAAGTGATCAGTTGATTCTTATAAGACATCCCCTAGATGGTGAATGGTGGCATTAAAATGGATATGAAGATGGACTTTATTTTATAACCTGAATAAATGTCTTTGTATATACTTTAAAACTTTAATGGGAGTAAGAGCTTAATATCAATATTATCATATGACTAGAAGGATGTTCACTGTCTTTCCTATCTCTAAAGCATGGAATTTCCTTGTGGGAAAAAAAAAAAAAAAACACAGAAAAGGAGTGGTAAATTAGCCAGGGCTCATCAGAAGAATGGAACTAATAGGAAGTGCACATATAATATTTATGTATGTGCATATGTATATATACACATTTACAAAAATACAAATTTCTATAGTATGACCTCAAAAAGACATCTACATTTTAATTTAATATGAAGACATCATTTATTCAAAATGTATTGAAAATTACTAGAACAAATAGAAAACATTTAGGAGGAGCTTTCTGAATTCCTGCTCAGAGTAAACTCTGTCCACCTGCCATATTGTCAACAGAAGGCATTGTGCGTAACATATGCACAACAATTGACTTGACCTAGATTCTAAGCCCATAGTGTTGATCAGATTTGGGGGTGGGAAGGTTCATGGTAATCAAGACGTCAAGGCCATTCATCAAACAAGCATTTAAGAAAGGGACCCAAGCAAGAGCATTAACGAATTCTTCAGGGATTGTGGAAGGGAGAGCGAATATGGGACATGCAGTCTGGTGTGACCACAGCTCCAACACAGTTATCAGATCCAAGTCAGAGGTCAGGTGATGAGGAGACAATGCACCCAGTTCATTGGAAGGGTCAATGAAGGTATCTCACCGGTGATCAAACTGGCCCAAACTCTTCCCCTTGCTATTCTCTCTAACAGATGGTTTTGAGTCTACAGGTATGACTTGAATCTTCAGGTGGGCTCTGAGTCTCAAGTTTAATCCACTCTGAGAAGAACAAGGGTAGGCAGCCAAGCAAGAAGGTGTGATATCACAATTTTCAAGGAAGGTTTCCCTTTGCCAGATGCTTTTCTGACTTATTTTTACCTCAAAATGGGAAATATAATTAAGGACTCTGTCTTAAAACCTCATTCCCTTTTCAGTCTGCAAAGCTAAAAGCTGTATATGAATAAGCCTAAATGATGGCCATGTCCACAAAAAAATATGTTCAAAGAAAAGAGTAGATAACATCAATGGGAAAGCAAAATGAGGTGTGTTATGATAAATGGCCCACCAGATACTATTTGGGGCTCTTGTAACATTCAACTCCCAAGTGAAATCCAAATGCTGCAGAGAAGACTAGAGTTCTAGAATGAGTTATGCTTTCCTCTGAAATATTACTTTGAGACTACAATGTTTGCAGGGAAGAGACATGCGATGAGATCTCTATCTTTCATTTTCTAACTAGAATTTATTTCCTACTATTGTAACTTCAAAAGTTCCAAACAAAGCAATTGTTTAGAGGAATATTTTGCCAAAAAAAAAAAAAAAAAGATAACCATTGAATTATGATGGCATTTACGAAGCAAAGTGAAATTTTTCATCCATGGTTTATTAATTTTTGCTTACTTAGTCAATAATTCTATCTGCTCTGGTTAAGAATCCCTCTGCCTAGAACCCTGTATCTAATTGTGACTGTGTATGAGTGCCATTGTTTTTAGGTGATCGTGTGTGTGTGTGTGTGACTATTGATCATTTTTCCACTTTTCTCTGTTGACTTTATTATCATGAAACTCTTTTCTAGTATTCTCTCTACTATACTTGGAAACATATATTATATTTCCCTTTGCTACTAATATTCCAAATTCTCAGAGATCATTTACATGTTTTGGCAATTTTAGGAGAGGTGGAAGCTGCCATTGTTTTTGCCCTGATTGGTCTGAGTCAGCTGATCGGAATTCTGATTATATCCTCTGAGGCCAAGATGTGAAGCTGGTTTGGAAAATTTTTTGGAAATATCAATCCAAGAACATTTCTTTCCTATTTATGTATATCAGTCATTTATTTCCTACTGAGAATTATTTATATCATTCAGAGTTTCCAAATACAGAACATGACTTTGAAATCCCATGGTTTCTAGAAATTATTCAGGAAATAAGACAAAATAAACCAGTAGTCAGGCAACTAAATTTCATTCTTTGATCAAAAGCATTCTCTTTTTTTCCTAATTGCAATCGTTCTTTCCTCCACTAACTTGTTGATATTTGCTATATTATTATTATTCTTTCATGAGTTTGCACATGATAAGAATATTGGTTGGAAGCCTAGGGTCTTAATATACTTTGCACTCCAAAAAAAATGTATAATGTATATGTGTGTGTACAGAGAGAAAAAAGTAAAACCTGTGGAGCTTTAGTCTAGAGATCTATTGCCCCTCAGACAAAAGCAGACTATTAGCAAGATTACTTTTCTCTTGTTTATCAACTCTGTATTACACTTGGGCTGAAGAAGTAGTTATTACTTGATCCACTCCATCTTCATACAATAATGAAGTCTCTGGTAAGTTTTAGGCACTGTTCTAGACACAAGGGCTGCCATGATAAATGAGCAGAGGCTCTCTCATCTCAAAGAGCTTTCACTAAAAGGGAGACAAAGAGACACTACACAAATAAAACCCTTCGTATCAGGAGAGAGGTCACATAAGTAAAACAAACCAGGGAGATTAGCTAATGAAGATTCTATAGGCCTTTTTCAACTGTTGTCAGGAAGGGCCTCTCTGAGGCAGAACCTGCAAGCAGAGACGTGATAACAGGAGCTGCTATATGAAGATTTGTAATAAAATCACACAAGGAAGAGGAAATCACTCATTTAAAGGCCCTGACCCAGGAACAAACTTGAGCAATATCAAGGACATTCATATTAAATAGACTGGTGTGGACTCTAAGACAGTGGGTTGAGGCTGGGCAAAGGGCCCATCTGGGTGACTCTGGGGATCAGGTGAGTACAAGCCATCAACAAGAACTGAGGTCAGTGATCTATCTGAGCATCACGTTCAGCGTGCTCCTTTACCTCTTGTTACAGGGCACCCCAGTGTGAACTGGGCCGCCTGGCTGTGGTGCCTCACCTGTGCACTTAAAATTCAGTTGTACTGCAGGCACACACAAAAGGGTCAATAATGGGTTTATTTACAAAAGGGGGAAAGAAAAGGAAACAACCCAGGGAAAGAGAGCGGTATACAAAGTAACTGGAATATCTTACCTGCTCAGCTGACTTGGAGCTCTGGTAACAAACTAACTGAAAGCACCGGGGTCAAAGGGTCCTGAGAGCCGTTTCCCCAGTGAGAGGGTGGTGTAGGAAATGGCGCCCTATTTATCCCCCAAAGTCCCAGAATGCCTGCTTAGCTCTGTTCTTGGGTTTTCACAGTTCTCTCCCTGGGACTGCTGGGAGTTGTAGTTTCTGATCACTGGAGTAGGGGGTAGAGTCCAGAAAGCTGGAGTAGGGGGTGGAGTCCACAAAACTGCAGAGTTCCTTTAGGACATCCTTCCCCTTAAAACTCTGACAAGAAGAAGGTAGAGAGAGGAGGAGATGGGAGAAAAGGCCACACAGGAAATCATGTGGCAGGTGAGTGAAGATGAGGGCGATTCAACAGCAAAGATGAAAGGGACTAGAAGAACATGAGGTATTATCAAAAAGCAGGTTACTTCCAGCTTAAGGATTTTTTGATTCAGGAACTGTAACTATCAAGACATTCTCTGAGGTGGGAGAGTTCTGGAGAGGAAATAGCATTCTGCTTGGGGTAAGTTTAAGATGCCAATAAACAGAGAGTAGAAGTGCCAAGTAAGCTACTTGCAAAAAGGCTTTGGAGAGAGGTTAGGACTAGAGACAGAAATTTGAGCCACAGGCTTCTAAGTGTTTTAGTATTACAATGGGATAAATCCTAAACGGTAAGTGGCATTAAACAGGGATTTTAGGTCAAAGCCTGGGGAGCTCCAATGTCCAGAGTTAGGGTAGGGGAAATGTCACACAGAGATGGAGCAGTGCAGGTGGAAGGGAGGAGCAAGCCTGGAAGCTCTGGGGTCTCAAGGAGGAAACCAGGTCTGTTGAATATTTTCCAGATTAAGAAAAACATGTCTCAAACGATGACCACTAGCTGCTAGCTAGTGTTTGTGAGATCACATTGCAGGTGGTGGACTTGGGGTGCAGGGGTGGGTGTGGGGAGGAAGAGGGCTAATCAGCAAGGTGCTCAGAATCTCAAAGAAAGAGGGACAGAGCTGAAGGGGGACCATAGCTGGGGGCGGTGCTCAGAGGAGCCCAGAGGTTTTTTTTTTTTTTTTTAATTCCTCTTGCAAAATTGCATAACATTAAGACACGCCAGCTCGTTTCCTGCCATGCTTGTATCTCTGTGTAAATCTCAGTCACCCTAATCTAGAATAGTGGTTTTTAATATGGGTGTTTTAATGTATATTTCTAACAGAAGGAGGAGATTATCACAGCAGAAATGAGAAGGAGACAGCAGGTCCCAAACACTCTCATATTACTCTCTACACCCTTTTCAAACAGTTGAAATCATTTCCCCACCACCCACATTTTTTCTTCTGCAGTCTGGGTGGAGAGCACGTTTTTGTCTACTTTGTTTTTCAGCAGACAGAAAAAGAATCACCTAGTTAAGGTAGTAGGATAATATGTTTTCACAGTACTGTAGAGTTAGTTTTTACACACTTTATTGTGAACCCACACTTTTTGAACTGGAGTGTATAATTGCCTTGTGAGGAACGGGACAATTGTAAACCCTGTTACGTGTGGTGGGGGTGGGGCTGGAGGGGCCCAGGAAACCTAAGTGGACTGGTCAGCTCTCTTGCTCCAGCATACATGCTGGACAAGCTGATGTTAAATTTAACCCACTTTCATTTCCTATTTAAAATCCTGACAATAAATGAAAAAATAAAGTAGAATTAAAGAAAAAGAGAGTGGGTAATTTTGATTTTTATAGTAGTCTGTAGAAACATCTTTCCTAGGAAGCAATCAATCTAGAAATGACAGGATTTAAACAGGTTCCCAAACAACCTAAGAGCTTCCAGATAGTGTCACCTGTAAATTTAGTTGCAGAATAATTTGTTTTTAAAAATCTATAAAATTCATTTTTGGTGGACTTGGTCTGATGACTGCATTAGCCTGGGAGATCAAGGTGGTGAGCATATAAATCAGCCTTGAGAAGACTCTAGAACACACAGTCTCCTAGCCTGGTCCCCATGCTGGTCTGCATTTCACCTGTCGGGGATCTTCTTTGAGACTGGTGTGCTATATTCCTGGACCAAAATTTTCTACTGCTCAATTTCTCATAGAAAAAAAAAATCTATTATCTGGCTTGAAAATGTAGAACTATGATGTTCCTTCAGTAATATGTAATACATTAATAACAATGCCATAAAATGTATTTATGATCATTTAAAATAATTGAAAGTGCTATTTCATGTTTCCTATAAACAAAACCTTTTCTTCAATAATAAGCACAAGGGATTTATGCTAGAAGATTCATTTTCAGACTTTTCTTGTGGTAACTACTGAGAGAGCTTTCCCACGAAATTGGGAGGGAGTAGGGATTCTACGGCCATGCATTTGTAGCCACTTCTGGTGTTGGCTGCTTTCTACCATGTAACAACTCTCGCGGCCAATGCCAGGCTCCCTGTATCACGTCTATCTAAGGCACAGTCCTCTCATCTCCACAGTGAGCCCTCCAAAGTCAGTGGGGGTCAGTTCAGCCATTGAGTGGGGCCAGCTTGGACAGATGGAAGTGGTCGCTGAACTGCTGATATCTTGGCCTCTTGCAAAGGCAGAGTTTGTCAGTGAACGAGATCTAAAGGAGCTTGTCTCGTTTCAAAGCTGGGTTTTCAGGATGTCTGGTGCACTTACAAAAGTCCAGCAAAAAATGGAGAGAAAATATAAGCCCACGCAGGAGGGCATTTTTAGATAGAAAAGAAAGACTAGTTTGGGCTTTCTTTATTTAAAGCAAATTTAGCATAAAAGCGATTGATAGTTCCTGAAATATTTATTTTTAGTTGTTCCATTTATATATGAACCTTCTGCTGTATCCCTTTCATGAGTGAGAGATAATTACAACACAATCTCCCTGATCCTCTTTTCAGAAAATGATTGAAATAAGATTACAAACCTGGAGAATCTTGGTTTGTACAGGGTCCTGAGGAGATTTTCCATAACATGTGCCTCCAGATACAAAAATCTATAAGGCCAGACAAATATAAATAGAAGTTATTTGCAAAGACTTTCACAGACCATGATTCATCGCACTGCAATTTTGAATGTGCAACTATGTTCCCAGACAGGAAATCCTTTCCTGTATCTAGCTTCTGTGTCTCAATTTTTCACGTTTAATTAATTCCCTTTGTCTTGTCCTAAACGAGAGAATTATTCTGCCACCTTTACATATAATTAAAGATACTAAAAATCCTTATTACTTCAGATCCCACTAATTCACAAATTGTGATCATTCCAGTAAGGCCTGGCTTGCAAAAATCATTAGCTAAGCAAATGAATAGGGTAAACAAATTGGTAGGTATACTCCTGAACAGGCTTAGGAAAATGAATGGTTTCTAAGCACTTTAAAACCTTCATTGTAGAGCCCTCCCTGATGGTGCAATGGGTTAGAGCTCAGCACTGTGAAGCTTGGAACAGCCACCTCAGCGGGAGTTCTATCCCTGGCCAGGGAGGTGACATGGCCCAGCAGACCTCTCCAGAAACCTCCCGCTGCTCCCCTCATTAGTGTATTTCAGTCAATCTACCTGTTCTGTTGCTGGTTCGACTCTGGTGAATCCTCTCACCACCCCTGCACCTCTGGCCTGTACCTCTGGGGAGGTGTTCACAGGTAGGAGTCAGTCGTGGGTGGTACAGAAAGGGTACAGAAAGCTGCTTTCCCCCTTCACATGGTATTCCCTTAGTGGGTATCTACATGCATAAATAAACAAATCTTTAAATAAATAAATAAAACCTTCATTGTAAAGTCTCCAAAAGGAAAGGGCCATCTCCAAATAGGCCCACTGTACAGTAGACATGGCTGAACAGGAGTGTTCAGATCTAAACAGCTCTCACCGGCATGCAGAGGGAGCTCAGGCAGAGGGGGCCTCCTTCCAGAGTTCTCTGTGCAGACTTGAGCGAGACTTCTCTTTCCATTAGTTTCATTGTATTCACCTAGGATCTATTCATTGACTACCTGCTCTGTTTAAGGTCCCTCAGTTAGGCTACAGAGACAAACAATTGCAGTACTTTCATCTTGTTTTTAAACAATTAAATAGTGCTTGTCACCTGCCGGCACTGTTCTAAGCGCTTGAGATATAGCAACTCATTTAATTTACATTCCTCAGTGAGCTCACAGAACAGTGGAAGAGATCGTTTATAATAAAGGAGATTCATGGCGACACCTAGGAGGAAAAGCTAATGTGCGTCAAGTCCGAATGTGTCGTAGGATAAGGAGTTTTCAGATGAGTAACTGAGACCGTTTGCAAAGTACAGGCTGGTGAAGAGGGAACCAGCCCAAGACTGCAGGCAGGAGAGCCTTCTACTTTTTTCTCCTGCTCTTAGAACTAGAGATGCCCTTGGATTTCATATGCTCATTTTAGATAGCCGTGAGGAAGCTGGAAGAACCAGAATCTGCAATCTGCAAGTGTTCACTTAATCATTTCATTAAGGAATCCAGGAGAGGGTAATGAGGGAGAGGGAATTTATCCCCAAGCAGGGGAGACCCCTGGGTTCTTCTCAGACTGGTTCAGCATTCAAATTAACATCAGTCAGAGTAAGAGGAAAGAAATAAATGTATTTGTGTACAGATGGGGAACTTATATGACATAGATTCCCAGGTCAATGAACAAAAAATGAGTAAATGTCCTGAGCTTCGGAATAGAGGGGACCTGAGGCCTGAAGGGAAGAGGAAAGGTCTTATGATGAGGAGAGGGGGACTCATATGGTAAATACCCAGTGCTCTGGTATCCAATTTGCCATATAGATAGGCTTCTACAATGGAAAGATTGTGCTTGGATTCCTTACCTCCAGCCCTCAGAGATAATATGTTGCTTAAATCTCTAAATTGGTGGTAATGTTACAGCATGTACGTCAGGGAAAAGATTGACTTTGTCTTGAAAATGTCTAGTTTGAGATACAGGAAATTCAAGTGGAAATGTGAATAGAAAAGGAAATGAGAACGTGGTTTCAGGCAAGAGGACCAGGCGAGATGTTCACAGGTAGGAGTCAGTCATGGGTGGTACAGAAAGCTGCCTTCCCCTTTCACCTGGTGTTCCCTTGGCGGGTATCTGTGTCCTAGTCTCTTTTTATAAAACAGTCACATGGGGTCAGGTCCCACCCATCTGGCCTCATTTTAGTTTAATCACCTCTTAAAGTGCCCATCTCCAAATAAGGTCACAGTCTGAGGTCTTGGGGATTAGGCCTTGACATCTGAATTCAGACCTTAATAGCTACTGAGAACCCTGCTGGGGTCTCAGCTGACAGCCAACGCCAACTGCAAGTGAAGCCTCGAGCCGATCCGGAGTCAAGGTACCTCCGGTGATGAGCCCTGACATCAGGTCTCCACTCTCAGACCCACAGGCCGAGGACCAGAGACAAGCTGTCCCTCCAGACCCTTGTCAGCTGGCCTACAAAGTCCCTGAGCACAGCACATGTACATTACTCACTAACGGTCCAGGGGTGGCTTGTTCTTTAATGGCAGTGACTGAAAGATACTTGGGGAGAGAGAGGCTCACACAGCTCATCTCACTTAGTTTTTATACCTGTCAGGCACACATTTCATGGGTGGGGGAATCAAGGCATGTAAGAGCCAGTAAATTTCTAAGTGGTGACAGGGGATTAGGACGCAGGCTGGCTGACCTCCAAAGCAGGGCTGGGATGACACAGGAAACTCGGCAACAATGACTTCCCTCACTATCCCACGTCATCCTGGTCTCCCCCGGAATTGTGGGCAGAGTGTGCCTGCCCTGCAAACCAGCTCAGAGGACACCCAGGGAGGACGTGCGTGACCGCACATCCAGCTCGCATGTACAGTTCTGGACAGCTAGAAGAAGAGAGTAGCAGCACTCTGACTTCTGCGAGGTCCCCAGAAGTCAGTGGCCTCCGAAGCCACACAGAGGCCTGGGGAGCCCTGAGTGCAGGTGGCTGAGGACCGCTTAGGGACTCCTGCAGAGGTGGGTGCAGGTGGTGCCATTGAAATGGTCCCCCAGAACCTGGTCTCCTGAATGTATTTTCCAACCAAATGGGCTATTTGCAAAGCTTATAGTATCAAGGGGAGCAAATGCCATTCTCCAGGCTTTTCATTCCAAGGGCTGCTTTCTGCAGACATGAGTGGGCAGCAAGGCACAGGGGAAATCCAGCTCAAGTTTATTTTTAACCACATTAGCTGCTGGATATATATACTTTTTTTTCATTTTTTTTCATTTTTAAGAGAAGTGGATCCGGCATTCTTCCCCTTCCCTCTCATCACACCTGAAGGACATACTACTTCTATTCTAGGGCTCCCTCCTCGGGGACAAAGAAAAATCTTGATTTTCACTAATTGCAATGGCAAAGTAGGAGACCCCTG
Source organism: Condylura cristata (assembly GCF_000260355.1). Lineage (NCBI taxonomy): Eukaryota > Metazoa > Chordata > Mammalia > Eulipotyphla > Talpidae > Condylura > Condylura cristata. The sequence continues at coordinate 11,032,025 of NW_004567131.1, forward strand.
GCATCTTTATCTCCACCTCCTCACCCCCAGTCTTTTCCCTGACAGGAACAAGCTGCAGCGGTTAGTGGCTGTGCTCTTTAAAGATTTATTTATTCATATAGAACTAGGGCACAGGGGGCCATTAGAGGCTTCACCAGAAACAGAGTGGGGAGCAGAACAGGCAGATCAATGAAGTACTGCTAAGGGGAGCAGCAGGGAAGACAGGAGAGGTCTGTCATGCCATGCAGATCACCTCTGGGGTGGGGGATCGAACTTGCACGGACGTGGTTTTTATAGCTTGCAATGTTGTGTCCTAACCTGTTGTGCCACCAGGAGGGCCTGTGGCTGTGTTCCTTAAGGGCCCCTTCAGGGTGCTACCTAAGCTCTGCTAGCGGCAGCTGCAATGGTCATGAAGTGGGAGGGACTATTCTGCATCCCACTGCTTCAAACTTGGGGAGTCCATCTTCCCTTGCACATTGCCATCTCCATGCTGGTCCTGGCTCCTAAACATCCCACCCAAGTCCCACCTCCATTACAGAGTCAGGAAGCATCAGCACACAATGGACCATGGCAGGTTGATTTCTCTGACTTTATAGATGTCAAGAGCAGCATGGCACAATGATTAATAATTTATCCCATAGGTAAAAGCTCCTATCACAACAAAAAACAGTCTTAGAAACTGAGAAAACTGTTTTTTCCATGGTCCCTACAGTGCCATACAACTCAACACAATTCTGACACTCTCTATTTAGACATAGCTCCCAACCCCACAGCTTAAGGCCTCATCCCACAAAATGATGCCCCCTCTCCCCATTTCTGATGCCAATCACTAGCCCAGGTTGTCATCTGCGCTTCTGTCCAATCAATTAGACAGAGATGGGAGTTCCCAAGAGCCCCTCCTTGAGTTCAATTAATGTGTTAGATGATTGACAGAACTCAGAGACACATCGTACTCACAGAATCACCAGATTTATTTATTTATTTTTTTATAAAAGGATAACTTTGCAGCAGCCAGATGGAAGTCAGGCACTGAGACGGTTTGAGGAAAGGGTGGGAGTTTTCCTGCTCTCTGAGCACAGCTTCCTGAGACTTCAGGTGTTCCCTCCTTTTGGGTTTAATGCAAGCTTCATTAGCTAGGCACAATTTATTAAATCATGGCTATGGGTGATTGATTTACCTCCAGTCTCTCCCCTGTCCGCAAAGGTTTAGGAAAGGAACTGACAGTCCAACCCTCTGATCACCTTCTTATTTCTCCTGGCAACCAGCTCCCAGCTTAGGTGCTTTCCAAAAGTCCCTTTTGTTATTAGCATAACACAACACACCTTGATCTCTCTCATCACTTAGGAAATTCCCAGGGTTTAAAGAGCTCTGTGCTACAAATGGGAAGGAAGATTAAATACTATTTAAATCACAGTATTCAACCTGGTCACCTTTCTATGTAGCTCTGAAAAAAGAGCAGTTGAGGTAATGACTGTCTCATACAACAAATCACTCTGGACGGGGACTTATTTTTCTGTTTTCAGAATCTTTCCTACCCTAGGCATACTGAGGGAAGGCTTTGGGCCTGACACAAGGCAGGGGACTTGAAAAATGCCTGTTTTATTTCATGACTCAGACATGAAATGATTTTTACGCTAAGTCCTCATTGGCAAGCCAGCCTCCACTATAGACCACAGCGCGCTTCAAGCATCCCACAGTGTTCTTCCTGTGAATACAAGGGTGGATGGATGAATACACCAGCCAAAAGTGTCACTGGCATCTAATAATTACAAATGGTGAATAAATAGGGAATTGAGTCTTTGATAATCTATAAAATGCAAGCTTTTATTTTATCTCTTTAAAATCTATTTTTCTTTTTGTTTCTATTCCCAAAGTATCAGCATCTCTGCCACCTCCGGCTACCATTAAATCATTAGGCGAATTAGATCATGAGTTGCTTTTCTGGAATTCAGGGAATTGGAGAATCATATAAAAGTATATACAGCTGTCATCACCAGCTTCTGTATCAGAGGGCTGGAGTTTAGCTGGGATGTTGTGCAATCCTGTTCAGGCAAACAAATACAGCTGAATTAAGGCACAGTGCTTCATGCATCACTCCAGAAGAAACTCTAGAAAGGGTCTGAAAACTGTAAAAGAAAGGATATTTTTACACAGTAGATTTGTATCGTTTGAAGCTTGCTGAATAGCATTTTCTAGTATATTATGCAACTTTTGGAGAAATACACTATTTAGCACTTCCATGGCATGTGAACAGAGTCCTGAGTGCTTTGAACCTCTGAAGACAGGAGAGTGAGGAGGATCCAAGATGCTCTTTGCAGTGTGCTCAGCATACCCAGAGGCCCAATGCAAGCTCCCAGGAGAGCCAGGGTTGACTTTAAGTGATCTGCTGCACATGTTACAGGTCATGGTCTGAACCAAAAAAAGAAAGTTATGTGAATATTGAATTAAAAGTCACCTAAATTGTAACATCTCCAAGGATGGAAATAATATATGTTTTGGTGTAAGGATGTCAGGTGTACATGTCCTATTTCCATTTTGTTCCTTCCCCGTTCTTGCCACTATGAAGGAAACATAGCTAGTATTGCTAAGTTACATTTTGAGAAACAACCTTGTTATGTAAAAAACTCATTGTGAATCAACTCCAAATATAAAGTCACGTATGTTCTTTATTATTTGTTCAAAACAATATTGCAAAGGTACAGTTCAAATCTGACTTCATCATGTGATCACGGGCAAATGGCTTCACTTCTCTGTTCTACATTTATCTGTAAATTAGAAATAATTTAACTTGCCTCCATAAATCCAAATGAGGATGAAAGGAGGTAATGTAGAGAACTGGGCACCATTCAGCGCCAAGGTAGTGTTAGACACTGCTTGTTCCTGTCATCACTGGGTAACAAGTAGAGACATGGAGAGCTGTTCTAAAACCAGTTTTAATTTTTACATGTTCATCTCCACCTTAGAATGTCTATGCGATCTGGACCTTTGACCATTTCTGTCTGCCCAGAACCTTCTTTCCCTGTGTCTCTTGAACTGCTTCCTTCTCTCTCTCTCTCTTTAATAATATAATAGTTTATTTTTACATCATTTTGTACAGTTAATTTTTCATCTCAATTGTAATCCCCGCGGGTTTCCCATCACCGAGTCACCCATTTGCCATCACCATAGTCCCGTGCACTTCCCTCCACACACTCCCGTTTTTGATCCCATTCCCCACTCCACCCCCACAGAATGTCTCTGGTCTATGGCTGTTCATTATTCTTGTTATTTTCTCGCATGGTCCATTATACTCCTGCTATGAGTGAAACCATCCGGTATTTTCCTTTCTCTTTCTGGCTTATCTTACTAAGCATGATCTTTTCCAGCTCCAGCCAAGTTGCTGCAAAAGACATGTGTTTCTCTTTTTTGGTTGCTGAGTAATATTCCATTGTATATATGTACCACCTCTTTTTAATCCAGTCATCTACTTTTGAGCATTTGGGCTGCTTCCATGTTTTTCCAATTGTAAATAAAGCAGCAATAAACATGGGGTAAGGTATCTTTTTCAATCAGTGTCTTGTGTCTTTTGGGTAGATACCTAGGAGTGGGATTGCTGGGTCGTAGGGAAGCTCCATGTTAGAACTGCTTCCTTCTTCTTTAACATTCCACCTTAGGTTGCTCATCCATCCCCAACTTACATCTTTGTCCTTAGTGCTCCTGCCCTTCAAACAGTCATTTAATCACAAACTTTGTGTTGTGTTAGTCTCCCCAGATAAGACTTAAGCTCTCAGAGGGCATAGAGTCATGTTTGTTTTTTCTCCACTAGATCTCTGATGTTTTACAAAAGTTCAGAGTAGTATTCAATAGGTTTTTCTTAGATGAGTAAATAAAGAAATAAAGAAAGGAATGACAAGTATATCTTGTCAAAGGGGGGGGGAAGAATTCTTACAGAAGACAAAAAGACAACATTAAGAGGGGATAGCTAGAGAATGGCTTCTAAAAAGAAAAGAAGTGCCTGGTTTCTCTGTCCTTCTAGGAAGGTGTTTTTACAAATAGACTAATGATTGATAATGGTGATTATCAGAATAATCACCAGCCACAGAAATCTGCCCAAGTTGAGAGCCCTGCCTGCAGGTCTGAGAAATAACGGCCAGACGACTCTAAATGCAGAAGGAGTAAAGAAGGACATCAGAGCATCCAATGTGATGTCCAAGAACTTGAATAAAAGAAGAGGAGGGAGACCCATGGGAAGGTGAGGGAAATCAAGAACATGTAATAAGCAAGAGTAGAGAGTACTTATTGGCAGGTACGGAGTGATGGAACTTGAAACTCAGAAATGGAGGTCTATTTGGATTCTCAGCAGTATCCTCTCAAAATTGGTGTTCCTCTTTCTCACTGCTAGCATAAATTTCCAACAAATCAATCTATATTATAAATACAAGTATTCATCACAAGCTCCAATTTGATGCAATATGGTTTAGACACACTAAATCACAAGAGATCAGTGCAGTTGACGCAAATTTCAAACTTCTAGGATGGAAAATAAGATTCACTTCTGCGGATCTGCAGAGCAGAGACTCCTAACAGTCATCACTGAGGGTTTGCCGGGGATAGGCTTAAGGGTTAGCAGGCTCACCCAAAGCATGCACTTCAAACGGCCTACAGAGGTCCTCCCTGGTGGCATGACTAGTGAAAGCATTTCACTATGAAGTTCTCTGCAGCCACTGAAGCAGAAGTTCAAGGTGACCCATGTGGCATGGCAGACCTCTCCTGACCTTCCCACTGCTCCTTTCAGCAGTGTATTTCAATGATCTGACTGTTCTTCTCCCCACTCTGTCTCTGGTGAATCTTCTCACACCCCACTCACCTCTGGTATGCACCCCAGTTCTTGTATGCATAAATAAATAAATATTAAAGAATGAAAATAGGCCTAAAGAGAACATTCTTATCATTATTAGCCTCCTTGAGCAAAGCTAGGACTTTTTAAAGTACAGGTGTCCCCAGGCTGGGGACAAAGGAGCTGGCAGTGTGCTGGTGGAAAAAATCAGCCTTACGATATAGCCACAGACAAAAGGGATGATTATATATAATTTGTTTTACTTAATATGATTTTGTGCCAAGAAGCCTTAAAAGGCACAAGAAAAAAAGAAGTTTGTTATAGTGTAGGACCCCAGGTGTGTCATTGACCATGCAATAGGCAGTATTTATAATCTAAGCCCTTTAGGACCCATATAATTAGCCTGGAGACTACAATAGGCACCATACTAAGGGAATCTAGACCAATTATGTAATTTATCTCTCGCTAATGAAAACCCCACACATCAGACAAGCTCTGTAAATACTAAATTTTGTGAACAGAAAGTCCAGACCCTATTTGAAGGAGAGACTAAGTCCTTGTGAGGACTTAGTCCAATTCAATGAAACAAGCCCTTCATTGATGGCTCTTTGGGTGGCCCCATTGTGAGAAGCGCAAAGTGTGACCTTGTAGAGGCTGGGTGCAGTCAGCCCTCCTCTTCCCCTCCCTTACTGCTCCTTGACATCCTCTTCTCTGAAATGACAATAGCAGCACTACCTAATAAGGTTGTTGTGGGGATCAATATGAACAAAGTAACCATAGTGTCTGATATATAGAACATGGTGTGAACTATTAACTCTCATCTTTATATTTACTGAGCAGCCCCTGAGAACAGTGCAATCGACTCCTTCAAGTGCTATTTTCCTACCACCTTCATGATCTTTTTCAAATTTTATTCATTATCAGTACTATACTTTGTTCAAGTATTAATGACATGATTTGTATGTTTAGTTGTGTTTATTATACCCATTAAAATAAACACATACGCAGTCAAATAAACATATGCATTTGTGTTCCATTAAATCAACCTCTCCTGCAATAATTGTGTCTATGTTGGACAAATGATTACTATCCTTGAAACCCAATCCAAGTCCTCAGAGATCTTCATTGATTACTGAACTTGTTCCTGATGGTTTGGTTAGGAAATTGCAGCTTTTAATGTCTGAATCAGGTTTATCTTTTTTGGCACATTTTTCTTATAAATTGTGTATCAGTTCCTATATTGCAATTAAATATGTATCTGGCTTCGAGGTTGGGTTATGCTGTTCCCTCTACTGATGTGCTCTTCCCCAGTAATCAAAGCAATTTTACCAATCATAAACTTTTTTTATATTCTAATTGACTTTTTTTTATTTTATACTTTTAAATATTTATTTATTTATGCATATGGAACTGGGGTACAGGCCAGAGGTTCAGGGACAGTGAGAGGATTCACCAGAGACAGAATGGGGAGCAGAACAGGCTGACTGATGAAGTACACTGCTGAGGGGAGCAGCAGGTGGGTCAGGAGAGGTCTGCTGCGCCATGTGGGTCACTCTGGGTCAGGGACTGAACTCATGCTGAAGTGACTTTTAGCTTCTTAATGCTGTGCTTTAACCCACTGCACCACCAGGGAGGGCCCTCTAATTGGTAATTTATTTGAAGTCTGAATCTATAAATTTATACATGCTCGTTCCCAGAAAAAGAACTCATCTGTTGCAAATTATAAAATAGTGCTTCCAAAGTACTATTTTATAAAGCAAAAAGAAATATTATTGAAAAGCTTATGTGAATAAATTCCAAAAATAGATACAATGGACACCTTACTTGAAATACACAAGTTATTTTTTTAATGACTCAAGAAGAAATGGAAAAACTATATGTCTATTTAAGAAATTGAATTTGTAATTTAAAACAACCCACAGAGAAAGACCTAGGTGGATTAATTGGTGAATTTTACAAGACATTTGAGCCAGAATAACACCAATTCTATACAAGCTATCAAAAGATTATAGAAAATAGAATAAAGATTATTTCCTAATCCATTTTATATGAACCTAGTATTATCTTTATATAAAGACCAGATGAATAACGATAAAAAATCCATAGCTCAATAATTTTCAAGAGCATTCTGCAAATACCCTCACAAAATATTTTCCAATCAAATCCATCCATAGGTAGAAAACACAAATGCATTATGACCAAGCAGCTTAATCCCAAGGGTACACATTTGCTTTATAAATCAAAAATCAATCAGTGTATTTCACCATATTGATAGAATTAATGATAAGGATCATACACTTGACTCAATAGAGAGGAAACAGCATTTGACAAAATTTAACCCATTTACAACCCATACAATCAGCAAACTTGGAATAAAGTGGAATGTCCTCAATATGTAAAGGAAAAACGAGGAAGGTTACAGCTAACACTGTATTTACTATCAGATAGTGCATTAATTCGCCGTATGGTCAAGAACAAGTTGAGAAAAATTGTTCTCAGACCTTTTACCCAACACTTCATTAGAGGTCTCACTATGCAAAGAGAGAAGCAAAAGAAAGGAGGAAGAAACAAATTGGAAGGAAGAAGTGCAACTTCACTTATTCACAGATAATGTAACTCTTTACAGAGATCATTCTGAGAGTATCTTTTAAAACAGATACTTACTTAAAGAAATCAAAAATACAATTAGACTAAAAAAAAAGGACGAAATTTTGCAGTTTGCAGCAGCACGGTTGAAACTTGAAGTCATCATATTATGTGAAAAATTTGACAGAGAAAAATAAATACCCTGCAATCTAATTTATATATACAACCTTTAAAACCAACAAAGAAAAAAACTGAACTTACAGACACAGAGTACAGTTTGGTGATTGTCAGAGGCAGGAATGAGAGTGGACAAAATAGGTGAAAGGCATCAAAAGGTACATTAGTAAATAAATAAGTCATGGGATGTAACAGACAGAATATTACTACAATTAATAGCACTATTTCATGTTGGAAAATTGCTAAGACAGTAGATCTTAAAATTCTAATCATTAGGGAAAAAAGGGTCACTGTGTATAGTGACAGATGTTAACATATTATGGTGATCTTTTTATAATATTAAATCATATACCTGAGACTAAGTGACATGTTATATGTCAATTACACACTCAATCAAAAGAACTTTCAAAGTAACAAATTTATTATCATAGGATAGTCTAATGTTTTTTGAATCATATTTTACATACTACCAAGGAACACTTATAATAAATCTATTTTAATATAATTAAGAGTAACATAAAAAGTGAAATATTTAAAGGTACACTTAATAAAAATTCAGAAAGACTACACTGAAAAGTATAAAACATTGCTCAAAAATAGTAAGATGGCAAATAAGAGCTACCCCAGGCTCATAGAGGACTTAATATTTTAATAAAGGTCACCCTTCCCCAAATTTATTGATAAATTCATGGCTATTCCAACCAAACTCCCACTGGAAATATTTGTATAAATTGTCTGTTTTAATCTAAATTTTATATGCAAACAGAAAGATCCTATAATAGTCAAAATAATTTTTAAAAGGTAAAAACATAGGAATTACCCTATTGATTTTAAGACTTGCTATAAAGCTACAGTTATCAAGATATTCACACATTGATGTAAAGATAAAAGTCTGGATAATGAAACAGAATAGAGAGCTTAGAAACAGACCAATTGATTCTTAAAAGTGCTACATTATTTCAATGATAGAGATGGTATTTTCAATAGTGTGCAGGAAAAACTGTATAATCAAATGGAAAAAACAAACAAAAAAAACACACCACTTGACTATACACTATACACAAATGAATGACTATACACTATACACAAATGAATGACTATACACTATACACAAATGAACTAAAGGTAAAATTTGATATTAAATACCAAAAAGCACAGAAAAAATGTTAAGATAGAAAGACGATTTTGTTATGACTCAATGATTGGCAAAGATCTCAATGGCAAGAAACAAGAAAATAAATCATAAAATTTAGAAATTGATGTTGGCTCATCAATATTTAAAAGTTCTGCATCACTGAGACAATGAAACCACAAGCTCAGATTGGGAGCAAGTATCTAGGTGCAGATATCTGACTCTTAAGAAAGGGAAGAGATTGGATCACACACCTTAGCCCAGGAAGACACAGATTGTCAAGAAGCACATGAGGACATGAGGAGACTCAGACAAGAATTAAAACCACACGGATACACTCACCTATTAGAGTCTCTGTCGAAGACACAAACGAGCAGAAACGTGACCATGCATAAAGTGCAGGTGAGGACAAGGAGAAACTCGCCCACGATTTAAGTGTTCACGGCACAGCATTTTTAGAAAACAGTTAGAAGTTTCTTTTAAAACCAAACACTTGTCATATTAAGTTAAACATACACTTGTTCACACATAACAACCTGGCACTGGAAAGCACTGAAATAGACATCAAGTTATAAGTGCATCAACAAACTGCTGGAACTGCAGAGTGAACTGCTACTCATTCATTGAAATAAAAAAATAAACTACTTTAACATGGAGCGACGTAGAGATGAGCACTGCCAAAGTGTCATTTATTAATAGGAGATTCTAGCTAAGGTCAAATTCATTTAAGATGACAGAAAGCACATGGGAGGTTGCAGAAAACCGGGGATGGGGGGTGGGGAGAGAAGGCTGCTGTGTTGTGGGGGGCACAAGCTCCTTACGGGTCATTGGAATATTCTCTCTGCATCTCACTGGACGCCTACCCTGAATACATCTTACCGTACATAAGTTTGCCTCAATAAAATTGATTTGAAAAATTCAGAGGCAACTCTGAGAGTTCTTAGGAGCTGCACTGTCGATCCTATGCCCTTGGGTGTTTTACACACTTAAATGACCATTGCTCACAGCAGGACAAATTAGTAGGTACTGTCAAGATAAAAAGTAAAGTGAGGCACCGGGAATAAGAACTGACCCAAGGCCACTGCAGCAGAACAGAGATTTTAATTTGCTGAATTCTCATCCAAAGGTCACCATATCTGAGCAGGGGTGATTTTCTGCTAGTGTTTGCAAAAAAAAAAAAAGTACAAAAGTAGAAGTTACTTGAGCATCGGGTTTCTATGAGAACATTAATGTGCATGTGTGTGCGCGCTCACACACATATTATGTAACTATGTATATTATTAGTTCTTTGAGTTAAGCCACCAATATCCCAGCCAAGTAAGGAATTCAGCAAATCAGTGAAGCAAATCAGCACCTCTGATCACTCAATTTTCTACATGGACTTTTCAGATCTCCTTATTTTAAGGCAACCTCTAACCAAACGGCAGATACCAGCTGATTCAGCAGGAAGCTATTTGACTCATAGACAGAGAATCTTAGAACTGAAATATTCCTTTGGGTATTTAAGTGTAACCTGTCTCTTTCTCTTTGCATTTTAGAAACATGTTTCCTTGACAAAATTGCCTTCTGTAGTCTTTTAAGTTCATCTCAGTCATTCAGACCATAAACAGCTGTCAGCCAGAAAAAGCATGCATTGAGATGCCTCTCTTAAAAATGCTTATAAAAGACACATCTAGACAATTTACATGTGTTATTAAATTTATGTTTTTTAAAAATTTTTAAAAAATATACTCATTCCTTAACAGCAGACCACTCCTATCCCACGTGCTGCTCCCCTCATAAGTTTTTTTTTTTTTTTTTTGCTTCCTACTCTGTATCTGGTGAATCCTC
>NW_004567131.1:11042644-11128055 GCF_000260355.1 Condylura cristata
AAAAAAAAAAAAAAACTCTTTAGTATGAACATGATGCTACTTTATACCTAGCAAAATTAATGATAATTAAGGTAAGGTATAACATAATTATTTAATTTGTCCTTTACCCGAATACTCTCATCAACTACATATCACTACTAGGCCTTAAATCTAGGTCACTTATTGTCTTGTCCTGAATATATTACACCTGATGCTGAGGGCCTTTTTATTGACCTCATCAAGCGCTATAGGGCCTGGTTGTCCTCAATCAGTCCTTCAAATATTAAATTAGTTATAAAACTGCTTTGCCAAATGCTCCCACGTAAGTGAGGGGCCTCGCTCTTAAAGAGTCTCTTCACAGCTGCTCGACAAGCAGGGCTGCCAGAATCTCCACCATCCTCACACACGAGGTCCCGTCCTTTGCCAAGATGCACTTTCCACGCTGCCTTTCATACTTCTTACACTGAGTTGCCCATTCAGGAGGAGACCCACTTATCCTAATGAGCAGGCAACAGCCAAGCTAGATAATCATCACTTCTAATTGGATACAGATACAGCAGATTGATTCATTACTTCCAAGTATGGTTGTCAGTGTTCTGCATGGTGCGCCTATTAAACTAATATCCTAACTGTCTGTACTGCTGTAGCTGTCAGATTAACTTAGTCCCATGTTGACAGCCTCAGTCTCCACCCCAGAAAGTCAGCAGAAAAGGTTCATTCATATACATGTAGATAGCGCTGCCCATTCTGTCCCTGATCAAGACTTGGAGATAATAAACCGCTCTATACCAAGACCTCCTTAAATCCACACTCAGAATTTTCCAAAGAGGAAATGACCTCAAATCTGTGATCCCTATAAGCACCATGCTTTCAGAATAGGCTCATCCATGCTACCAGGCAAAACTGGATACTCTGCCCTACTAATTCAGACTAAAGTGGTAAGGGTTGACTATTCTTATTCCGTAACAGGGAAATAGGAAAAGCACAAATGAATGATATTAGGAACCATATTGCTCAACCCAGGGTTTGTGGCAGGACATCCTGTCACCCACCAACCCATCGGTCATTCCCCCTCCTTTACTCACAGAACAGGTGTTAAGGGATGAGTGCATTCTGTATTATATTAGTTCCCAACTCTGACAGGGAGATATCAATTCCATATATATAGATATTTTTATTTGAATTCTGAATTGTTTTCACCTCATAATGTTAAGTTCTCTTAAGGTTTAATATTTTCATGTGTTATATTTTTGTCTGCCCATTTTGCAATTCAAATACTCCTTATTTTTTTTTACTATTTTTAGTATCTTCTCCAATAGTTAGGGGATAAACTATTGTACTGTGCCCACAGGTAGTTCTGTGGCTTTGTTTGATTTTATTTTGGCTTTTGTTGGATTTTGTATGCCCTGGGGCCCATTTTGTAGTTACTGAGTCAACAGGGTGGGAGACAGCCTTGGAAAGTTCCAGACATCAGCATGGATGAGTTAGGGTGAGATGGTCCTTGTCTGAGACTCTCCCTGGATCCTTTTTCTCTGGAGTTTTGGATGAGAGACTCAGATATCCCTGCACTCTCAGTGAGCCTGGCAAGGTCAACACCCTCTCAGGAGGCAGGAAGGGAGGAGCAGATCAGAATGGTTGCTGTTTTTATCTCCACTGGGGACCCAGCCTTGGGGAAGACCCCATGTCCTCCAAAAGGCTTTCTTCTCCTTCATGAGTGTGTATCTCCACTCCCACCTCCCCAGTTCCCTGACTAGGCCAAGAACCCTACTACCTTTGCCCTCTGCTGCAGGCCACAGGGCCCGTGGTCCTCCACCTACCTCTGTTCAGGGTAGCGAGAAAATCTTCAGTGTTCATCCTGTGGAATTCTGTGCCGTTCTCTGCTGTTCAAAGGATAATAAATCCCACTTCTATCTTCAGACTCTCTCTCACACCTGTGTCCCTGTTTTATGGTTCCACAAGTCACAGCTAGTGGAATACAGGCCTTGTCATTTACTACCAAGTTGGTGGTTTGGCACCCACAGCTGCTGGTTACAGGTCAGAGGAGTCTGGCTGTACCTCAGGAAGCTGATGGCTGGTAGCTGGGCTCTCACAGCTGGCAACTGGGGGCCAAAATAGCCTGGTTTTTGTTCATGAAGCTAGCAGGTGGAGGCTGGGATACAGCAGCTGGCCAGAGGGGCCCCAACTCTTACAACTGGCAGACAGCGGTCAGGAGCTCCCGGCCCTCAGCAGCTGGTGCTGAAGGCAAGGTCATCCTGGCTAGGGCGGGGGCTGCCATGGCAGGGTCCCTCTGTTGTCCACTAGAGGCAAGGGGTGGCCCATCGCTTGCTGATACAGTTGGCAGCTGGAGGCTGGGTTCCCCTGGTTGGTGATGGATGCATGGGGAGGTCTGAGCTCCCAAGACTCTCAACTTCACTTTGAAACTGTTAAACCACAGAAAAATTGCAGGAATACAGTCACAAAAATCTACGCATTAGATCTACCAGTAGCTAACATTTTTTCCACATTTACTTTATCTCTTTCTTATAGGTATTTTTTTCTCTCCTGCAGAACTATTCCACCATGTGTGTAATAAAGACAGTAGCATTTATTTAACTGTCCACAGATTATTTCCATATTCCCATTATTTCCAACTTAACACTGGAAGACTAATAGTTCCTGGTATATAATGCAGTCTGGGTTTGATTTTCCATTATCTTAGTCATGGTCTTAAGGTATTCTTTCCCTCCATCTAGCAGCTGATCAAGGATCCTACAGAATCTATCTTGTTTCTTTAATTCCCTTTAATATAAAACAATCCCATCACTTTTTTTTTTTCCTTCCTTTCGTCTCTCTTATGATAGTGATCTATTCGGAACAGTTCAAGTTAGTTGTTTTGTAGGATTCTTACTACGAGTGAGTGGTTTCTGATTATTTTCTCATAATTAGATCCCAATTAGACATTTTGGGGAAGAATATTCCACAGTGATTTCTTCTCCATTCATCATGTTCAATGGCAATGCTAGTTTGTTATCTCCTGGTGATATTGACGTAAAGAACCACTGGGCACCGAGGTGGCCCTTCATTTCTTTATCTCAAGGTAGCTCTACCCTGTCATTTACAAATAAGGAAGCTGGCGGTAGTTTAATACCATGCAAGTATTTTGTTTCACAATCATCTTTCACTCACAATTTTAGCATCCAGGATTGCCTGACTCACTATTACATCACTGGCTACAAATATTGTTCAAGGTTGATTCTGTTTTAACTCAGCCATCATCCTTCATTTGCTTCTTTGCTTCTCTTTCTTCTGACAAGTTCACTTGCGAGACTGAACTCCATGTCTATTCCCATCGCAGCTCTTTCTTCCTGCTCACTATATAATTCCTCCTAAGAGTGACCTATATGTTGGCCTACCTCTCTCCTGCTCACAAAGCTCCTTCTGAAGCCTTGTGTCTGCAGAGCACAGGGAATCTTCCTTGGAGTGAATTTTCCTCTCTAATTATTTTTTTAATTTAACTTTTCTGTAATGAGAGACCTGCAACCTTATAGGTACAATTATATGTAATAATAAATAATGTATTCTCTCCTAGCTGTTCATTCAAATCTGATTTCTCTTCAGACTTCTTCCTCTTTGAAACTTCTTCAGTATTTGATAATTTCAGTCAACTTTTCAGGTTGAAGAGTCTCCCTGTTTTTAGTTGTTTTTTGAAGCTAGTTGACACAAATTTCCCTTTTATTCTTAGGTTTTTTAAATATCTTTTAAAAGTTAGGGTTGTGTCATTTTCCCTTTTTTGATTTTTGATAAACAGTGCTCATCTCCTGTTCACTGGGGAACATGCATTTCCTTCACTAGTATCTGCCTTCAGGAAGTCCCTGTCTTGTCTAATCCCAACTCACCTATAGACCAAAACTATATTCCACAGACTGGGTTGCATTAACCAGTACTGTGATTTCCTTGTGATTTCTTGCTGTTTTATTAACTTAGTTGCTTATGCAGATACAACAAGGATAGGTTATTTCAAGTCCTCCACATTTTTCACTCCTCCCTCTCAGACCCGATCTTGCACAGCTCTTGGCCTGTCTGGCCTAGTCAATGGGTTGGGCAGAGCAGTAGCCAAGTGTTAGCACAGCCAAAGCAAAGAGCTTTACCCACACAGGAGAGACCTAACTGGCAGGTATGGTAAGCTTCCTCAAGGAAATGACAATTACCTGAGTACTGAGGTATGGAGAGAAGTGACCCAGGTGCAGAAAGGGATGATGCTCTCCTGACAGGAAGCAGGGCCACCCTGAGAAAGACAAACACAAGCAGGCATACTGGGAAAAGGGAGTAAGTCAGCATGTCAGGACTTAGGGCTGGAGGAAGGTGAGGGTGAAAGATACAGGGAGCCTGGAGAGCTTCCAATGGCTTTCCCAAGGGAGATGTGTCATTCGGTGATATAGTGAGGTGATTTTAGAAGCAGAGAGATTGGTTGCAGGAAGGGTAAGAATGGAGGCAGAGAGACCATCTATGTATCATCATAATAATCCAGGAAGGAGTATACTTTGAACTACAGCAATGGTATTGGGCCTGTGAGGCAGAGTTAACCATTTGGAAACAGAGACAGCTGAGTCCAGTGGGTTTCTGAATTTCATGCCCATAGACAAGTTCAAAGCTATTCAATTGACCCTGACCTCTTTTGAAAGAGTCAAACCAACATTTTTGGTAGCATTAAACACAATCTTCCAGAAACTAAATTATTATTTCCCCATGCAACCCCAATCCATTGCTTGGCATCCTGATCTGTGCTGAGGGAGCCAATATCTTCATCTGGAGGCCAATGTGACATTAGCAAAGATAATTCCCATAGGTGAGTCTTGCCTAAATACAAAGAAATGAAAATTCAGAATCACTAAGGTGTGCCCTAGAATGCAAGCCAGGTACTTAAGGATTTTAAGCCAAATGTCCTCCTTCCATATGTTAGTTACTAGCATTGGCATCACCATCTTGCTGAGGTAACACTCTCGGCATTAAGTGGAACACCCTCCAGAACTCTCTGGCAACCAACACCGGGCCCTAGACCTCTCATTCTCATAATAAGTTCCTAGACCCCATTCCCTGCCTCTCCAGTGTGAAGATAAGCGTGGACTTTGTGGACCATTTGCCTTTCCCAAAG
This sequence comes from Condylura cristata, assembly GCF_000260355.1. Lineage (NCBI taxonomy): Eukaryota > Metazoa > Chordata > Mammalia > Eulipotyphla > Talpidae > Condylura > Condylura cristata. Next base: position 11,047,755 of record NW_004567131.1, read on the forward strand.
GTGATCTTTCATCTTTACTCCTTAGCTCAGGCCCTTTCTCTGCCTGGGATGCCAGCTCAGTGCTGACGCCATGCATTTGGCAGGCATGAGCATTTACAGTCAGTGCCCTGGGCAGGCACACAGTACCAGAAAGGCTCCTGCTTTGAGTGTGCGTGTACCCAAAACTCTACTCTGAATGATGGATTTCTTTGAACAAGTTCTAAGCTAGATCTGACTCTACAAAATTCTGCCCTTAGTGAATGTTTGTGTGTTATTAGTTAAACGTGTGCTCCGCCATGTTGGTTCATTGAAACCCAATCCTCAGTGTGATGGAAACAGGGGGGGTGGAGGCTTCCAGAAGTGACCAGGTCAGAGGGCGGGGCACCAGGAATGAGTCAGCACCCTTATAAAAGAGCTCCCTCAGAACTTCCCTGCCCATTCTGCCATGATTTCAGCATGAATCAGAAGTCAAGTTCTGCCTCCCATTAATAACATGTTTCAGTGTAACAAGCTTATTAAAATATACAGTAAAATACATTAAGTATGAAGTGCTAGGGGTTACAAGTCCTCTTATCTATCGATGTCTTGGCTTTCAGTCTCTAGAAATATAAGAAAGAATTTTGTTGTAGTGGGACTTTGTTATAGGAGCCAGAATGGACCAAGACAGTAAATAAATATAAATTACAGTTTATGGCTAGTCATTCAACACCCCACCCCACCTTACATTCAGCTCTGTTTGAGTGATGGCAAATGTGAAAACATCACAAAATAACTTCAAGCATCAGCCTTTAGGACCAAACAAATTTTGAATGCCCTGGTTCACACGCCAGAGATTATCTAAATGTTGTTATGAAGTCACATCCCTGCCCTCCTGCCACAGACTGATCTCCTAAAATTATTGTTCAAGGTTTACTGGAAATGTTAGTACTTTAAGGACTAAATTCTGGAAGCTGTTGGGAATTTATCGAGAGACAGCGTTTAGAAACCACTTAATGGTTTCCGTGACTGCATTACAGTTCTCAGGCTACAAACACAGCTCTCGACATGTTTGCCAAGAATTCTGAGTGAGCTCAAAAGTCTATATCCTTGTCATAGCCGAAGGTGGTGATGCAGTATGTAGCTGTCCCTGTTAACACTTTACAGCCATGGGAATGCCAGCGCTCAGCTCTCTGCTACCTACCTGCCTTTTGACACAAGATCCTGAGTTGGATTTAGAGTTTGTCTGAATATGCTTTTCTACTAATTTCTCTGGAAGCAGGGATTTATCTCCAGAGTATCTGGGAATTGCTGCCCCAAATCATCAAAATTAAGTCAGGAAAAAGAATGTTCTTCAAACCACTTTCACATTTCCTACCTTCATTTTAAAAATAATACCAATCCCATTTCACTCATAGCAGGAGTATAATGGACCAGGTGAGAAAATAATAATAATAATGAACAGCTATATATCAAAGACATTTTATGGGGGTAGAGTGGGGAATAGGATCAAGAATGGGGGAGGGAGAAGTGCACTGGGCTATGGTGATGGCACACAGGTGAACTGGTGATGGGAAGCCCACGGGGATTACAACTGAGATGGGAAAAGGCACAAAATGATGTAAAAATAAAATAAATAAAATAAAACCAATCCCAAACAACAAACACAACAGATCGGAGCAAGTTTCCATCTAAGCAGGCTTGAAGCATATCAGCCTGGACCACTGAGGAGTGTACAGGCCACCTAGTTATCTGTGGAAGTCACTGTTATGAGCCAGAAGAGGTCAGACTGGAAGCCACAGTCCACTCACTGCTCTCCTCTTGAGTTGCTGAGGTGCTTACCACTTGTAACCTTTATATAAGAAGGATCTTAATGTGTGGAAAATTTGAGGGAAACTGTACTCCAGGAGGCATGGCCTAGAAAAGTAGGGAAATAAAGGGAGCACTGTCAGTGGTATGTCAAATGTCAAGCATTTTGGTTGTGGGGGGAAATAGGCTTTTGTCTCTGAAAGGCTTGGTGTATAATTAGGAGATTGGGAAGGCAGCTGAGACCACTGCATTTAGCAAGTTCAGTCTCCATCACTATCATCCCTGCAGTGGGCTTCTGAGCCCAAACAAAGTGTGAAGGACTAATCATATTAGAAGTGATAACAGTGCTGGAGCACAAAGAAACAGACTGAGATAAACAGACCTTGGCCCCTACTTCACATTGTGCCTCTTTCCTTTTCCTTGGCTTTGAAGTGCAACTGGGGACTCTGGCCTGTGTTTTCATAGCATCATCAAGTCTGCAGCGAGTCTGTCTCCGCCTGCACCAACCATACCTTAAGCAGTGACTTCAGCAATTCTTTCATGTGCAAAAGGGAGAGTAAAAAAAGAAAAAAAAAAAGGGGGGGGGGAATAGGATCTGGGAATCTGGGAGAGGAGGAGCAGGGCTATGGATAAGAAACTAAGAAACCCTTGGGGCCCTCCCTGGTGCAGCCTGTTAAAAGCACAGCACTGAGAAGCTAAAGCCACTTCTGAATAAGTTCGATTCCCGCCTGCCCCAGGAGGCGACCCACATGGCTAGGCAGACCTCTCCTGACCCGCCCGCTGCGCCCCTCAGCAGTATACTTCGTTGATCTGCCTGTTCTGCTCCCCACTCTGTCTCTGGTGAAGCCTCTCACCACCCCTGAGCCTCTGGTCTGTTCCCCAGTTCTGGATGCACAAATAAATAAATCTTAAAAAACAAACAAACAAACAAAAAAACTAAGAAGCCCACAGGGGCCCCCAGCATGCGGGGGCTACAGACTACCTGTGGGTTTGGGTGCACCAGGACTTATACAGACACTCCGTTCTTGGAGGTCTGTCTCCTAGGCAATGTGGCACTGGTCTGCATATTGACATGGAGACCCAGACCTTGCTGCCCATGGAACAGGCATCTGGCCCTGAGAGCTAGTGTTAGTTTCTATTACAGATGATATAGACGAAGAAAGCCACACAGAATGCAAAGTGGTGTAGGCACTCTGAAGACAGTGAGGATTCGTCACTAAACTCAACGCCCGACCATGCAATCCACGGCCATGGCATTGGTATTTGCCCAAAGGCATTTAAAACTTATAACCACACAAAAATCTGCCCCTGAATATTTTATTCAAATTTGCCAAAACTTGGATGTCTTTCAGTAAGTGAAGGGATGACTGTGATACAGTCAGATAATAGAATATTATTCCATGCTAAAATAAACAAGCTACCAAGCTATGAAAGAACACAGAGGAAATGTAAATGCATAACACTAAGTGAATTACCTAGAAGCCAGTCTGAAAAGGCTGCACATTGTGTGATTTGAGCTGTATGCCATTCTGGAAAAGGCAAAACTATAAAGATGATAAATGAGATTAAGGGCCTACATGGTTTGAGTGGGGTCTACATGGCTTGTGAACAGGTGGAATCTTCTGAGGCTTTCTAGTAGTGAAAATACTCTATATGATATCATACATATCACTAAACATTTGTCTAAATACTTGAGCGTCTAACATCAAATGAACTCTAATGTAAACTACAGTCTTTGGGTGATAGTGACGTGTCAGCCCACTTCAACAATTCTAACAAATGTATAGTATGGCTGTGGTACCTACATGTGGAGGCAGAGGTGTATGGAACATCTCCATACCTTCCTTTCCCCCGATTGTGCTGTGAGAGTAAAAAATTCACACACAAAAATAAAGTCTAAAGGGAAAATAAGTTATATTGGATCCAATTGTACTGAACAAACATAGTTAAGCAAAAGTTACTCTTAATTCTACCTATTTGAGTGAGACTGAAACACATTACAACTGAAACCAAAATCTCTAATAAGACTGATTTTTACCAGTTACCTGGATGCTGCTGTGGATGCTCCAACCTACTGGCAAGCATAAAGAAATTTTTTTTTTTTTGGTATTTCTTTTTGCAAAAATAATTGCTGCATTATTTACATAATCATCATTTCAACCTAATGCATTTTAAGACAAGAAAAGGAGAGAAAAATCTTAATTTAGTGGATTCTTCTGACTTACAGAGATTGTTTCACATAGCTTTCATTTGTTGTCTCCCTGGGAAATATGATTTACTTTATATACAGTCATTTCTAGTGTTAGATATAACTGATAATGTTAACATCATGATTATATGTTTCAACAGAACTTCAAAATAATTCAGGAAGCCTGTACCAACTGTTTACCTTCTACACCCAAATCATTCTCCTATAGAAATTAATTGGTATTCCTTTGGTCTCTATGGTGCAGCTAAATATACATTTGAGAACAATGACTTTCCCTGCAGAAACCAGAGGCATTTCTAGTACGTGATAGTCTGTCAACAGCAAGCAGACATGAATTTATTCGTGTTTTTTTGGACAACTTTTGGATTGATACTTCATATTGGATTGTAACTACAAATGAAAGCTGGTTCCTGGAGGCAAATTTGAGTAAATTCAATCTAACCTCCTAGTGAATGGGAAGGGCTCTCTGTCCCCTTCCAAATAACTGGTAATTGGGGGTGACATCTAATCAGACTTAGAATGCTTAGGCCAAAATTAACCCTAGATGAGATGGAAGAAAAACTCACAGAACAAAGGCCAGGGAGCATGGAGATTTCAGAATGACAGGAATGCACCTGGAGTCGGCTCTGGAAAGAGTTACAATGGGCTAAACAGAATACAAAAAAAACAGTGCACTGTGAGCTGCAGGAACAGCACTCAGAACTCAAGAAGTGTGCCGTTGTCTATACCACTGAGAACGAAATGGATGCCAGGTGAGGAGACAGATATAGTGGACAGCAGACGGAGAGTGTTTGTAGGATCACAGACAAGAAGTCAGGACCAAGGTTGGCAGCAGGAGGTCATGTCAGTGGTCAAGACTGGGACAAACCCCTGGGTATCTATGTACACTGAGAGCTTCTTAGTGACACAGAACTCCCTGACTTGGTACGTTTTTCACTCACGTGTAGTGTTCAGTATTTAGTCCCAGATCAACAGTGTCTATGTAGAACTACCATTTAAAGTGTACACTTTGTATGTGTCTTTGAGTCTCAGTGTGTATTTACATGTTGGGGAAGTGGTGAATGAGAGACAAATACCACTAACCCAAAACTGTAGAAAGCAAGTTGTGTGTGTAACTAGAGATGCTATTTGTAATGGAAGACATCATTCATAAGATGAAAATTCAGACTAGTGTTTCTCTTAAAATGTGTTCTTGGTTAACACCTACCCAAAACCCATTCAAGCGCTTTTTATAGTGCACGTTTCAAGGACAGACCATGATGATTAGGAATCAGGTCTGAATGTGTATTGCTTACTAAAAGTAGAAGTCAGTGAGCTTTTCATTCTTTTCCAGTTTGAAAATCTCTGTCATAGTCTGTCCTATAAATGAAGTGAAAGCCCAGCTCAGCTCAGGTGGTATTTCCTGATTTTATCACACCTAACCTTAAATCTCCTATCTAGAAAGTAGCTTACAAGCTGTGTAGGGGACTGTCTGGTGTTCCCAGGTAGTGCTGCAGAATTATTTGTGAATTTGCATGAAGGAAGATGGCCAGACAGCCTGCAGGAAGAGCTGGATGTGTTCTGGGCCTCCCCACTTCAATCAGTCCCTTCCCTGTAATTTACATATTATGCTTCTGGGTAAGATTCCTTTGAAAGAGTATTCCATCTTTGGGAAAAAAGAAACTGAAAACTGTTTTAAGTTTAAGCAATTGTTTTATCTCACACCTGGACTCAGAGTCACTGGGATATGATTGGCGTCCGTTTTAGATTACTTTAGGGAGATTTAACAGTCTAATGAGTTTTATTCTTTCTAGACAAAAGGTTATAAGACATTAGTTCTTTGCCAAGGTAAAATAGTTGGGATCAGTGAAATTCAAATTCTGAAAATTCTATCATCTTGAGTCATCGATTGCTCTCTATGCCTAGGGAAGGTGCTAGATTCTTAGTGATGTATTTGGTGAATGTCTGATGGCTTTGCTTTTAGCTTCCATTCTCTCTTTTGGCAATCAGATCTATTCCTTTTTAACTTTAACTCCATATATTTTGCATAGCATTCATTCCAACACATTCTTAAAAGTAGGCATGTTACCCAGAACTCATTCTTTTATTTGAATGACCCTGCCCAGGGAAATTCAACTCCAGCACCTTTGCTCAGTTCTTAGGAGACAGTTATTCTCCTGGGTTTGCCAAATGCCAGTATGATTCCCTTGGAAGCCAACTCTTTGCTACTTTAGTATAGCATACCTGAGAATCAGTGTACGCAGAAGAAAGAAATGCAAAATTTGAGCAATGCCTGACTACATCATTTGAGCACCTGGATTTACACATGACTAGATTATTCTACACCTGGTTTTCAAAGTCCATGAATCAGTGTATCTCCCACAAGGTTTTTGTTTTGTTTTTAGTTTTGTCAGTTTGAACTGGATTTTGATTACTTGCATTTGGTAGTTATAGTTCATAAATTACATTTTTAGAGGCATAGTAGTAGCTTTAAAAGAATGTATACAATATTAGAATAACTAAAGTTTCAATAATCAAGTCATTAGATAAATAGTCAAATAATTGAAGAAACTGGGGATCAGACCCTTGATTGGGGGATAGAGGTGACAGTAGACAGCTTCCCCTCAAATATTGCAGGGTATGTTACTTAGAAGAGGAAACAGGTACTCTGTAGTGAACTCTGAGGCACTTAGCACAGCACTCAGGGTTACTCAGGCAGGGCTCAGTGGAGTGAGGTTGCTACAAAAGGGACTCCTTCTCATGACAGGATGTCTAGATAGGTCCAAGGCATTTTGAACTCATAGTCTATGACTCAATCATTTTTTTTTTTTTGAACTGGCATTTCTTTGTTTTTTCTACATTGCACCCTTCGAACTGCTGGGACAGCCAGCCAAATACATGCAAACTCCTCTACAGGTGGGATAGGACTCATTTATATCCAATCCAATTTCTCCTTGGCTGAAAATCATTCCAGCAGGTCTGCAGGTCTGCACGCCTGTTACACAGCAGCTGCCTGCTAAAGTCACAGAGGATATTTGTTGAAAATTCAATGTGTGAAACAAGTTAGCATCATTGCCAGTGCATATTGGAGAGTTTATCTTTTATAAAAAAAATATATATTTATTTATGCATACAAGAACTGGGGTACAGGCCAAAGGTGCAGGGGTGAGAGGATTCACCAGAGAAAGAGTGAGAAGCAGAACAGGCTGATTAATGAAGGACACTGCTGAGGGAAGCAGTGGGTGAGACAGGAGAGGTCTGCCACACCATGTGGTCACCTCCCTTGGCTGGGATCGAACTTGTGCTGCAGTGGCTGTGGATAGCTTCATAGTGCTGTGCTTTATCCCCTTGTACCACAAGGGAGGCCCTGAAGAGTTTATCTTTAAAGAATTCAACATTTTGGATGAATGAAATTTTACACAGATTGAGTAAAAGTCCTAAGAATCACATACAGCTATTGTCTACCAGCTTGCAGTGGGTGCTGAAAATTGCTGGCTGAGAGGTTGACCAGTTGTTCAGTAATAATCTCAAAATATTTTAGTTATGAAAATATAATGGATGTTAATATTTAAGTGGGTGTTAAGACATCTGGAATTACTTCCATAAACAGTAAAGACTACACAGTAAAACATTTATTAAATTATTCTAGCTTCTGGTGTTTACTACTTAATTGGCCAGTGGCTAAGATTTGCAAAAGGACAAATAACAACTACTTTTTTAAGGAAATAACTAAAGATTTGATAGACAAGTTCTATGAACAGTGTGTAAGTGAAAATAGATATTACAGAATCTGACATTAGAAAGGAGCTTAATAATCATTCAGTAAGACTCAACTAACATTCTCAATATGAATTAAAGATGATGAAACCATTTTCATTTCTAACAAGATTTTATATCTTTTTCATTTATATAAAGCTGATTATGCATTTTAAGGTGCTCTTCAAACAAGCTCAACTTCTTTCTGTTTTGGCTGTTCTGGTATTAATTGTTGATATGACTCAGTGCTGTATTAGTCTTACTCAGACTGCCCTAACAAAAATACCACAAGCTGGATGACTTTACAGAAATTTATTTTCTCACAGGCCTGGAAGCTGGAAATTCAAGAACGAGGTGTAGCCAGGGTTGGTGTGTGCTTTCTCCCTGGCTTGCATACTACACAGTCCTGCGGGGACTGCCCTTTCCTCTAGTGCACACAGAGAGAGTCTGAGCTCAATGCTTTTCTTAAAAGGACTTCAGTCCTACTAGAGTATATAGAGTACGGCTTGCCCTCAGGACTTCATTTAACCCTCAAAACTCTTTCTTTTAGCCAAATGTAGGCATGTTGGATGTTAGGGTTCCAACATACGAAGGTTGGAGGTCCATAACGAACGATGTGCTCTAGCCCAGCTTTTAGGATTTCTATTTACTAATTTAAACCTTATTTAGTAAATGTGTAGTTTGAATAATAGACTCATCATGAATAAGATTGTTTAAAAATGAAGCATGGCTATTTCGAGTTTGCCATATCGGCACCATGTACAGTAAGTGACCCAGCTTTGAATGATGGTAGCCTGGCTCTGTGCCACCCAGTGCCACTGCACCCCCTAATAACAAACCCTAACAGTACTCTTTGTTCACTTCAGTCTGTCTTTCAGTCTTCAGTGGAAGTTAATTTCTCTAAATTAGTCCTCTTTGGGTTGAAACCCATCCACCAATGGCAAGTCCATTTCCTCTACACAGTGGGATCTACCGTAGGAAAATGTCCCTCCCTTATTGTTCCCAGAAAGCCTCCCACACAACACTGTCCTGCTTCCTTCACCAGCCTCATTTCACCACAGGCCTTCCCAGCTCCACTCTGGTGTCACTTTGTGAACTCCTCCCTCTGTCTTAAATGCCTTTTTCTCCTTTCCCTTTCTAGATAAGCTGCTATGATTTCCTGGACAAATTTTTATAAGAATTGGGAAGTACAAATGACGCTATACTTATTGTTCTCTCCCTCCACCCCCTTTATGCCTGAATTGTGCTGTCTGGTGCACTGTTTATGCGTTATTCATAAACTTTTCTCCAATAGACAGAGTTTTCCTAGAGGGCAAAGCCTGTGTGCATGTTATTTTTGAATGCCTACATTCTAAATTCAATCTGGAATGTACTTGACAGCCACTATTTGTTGAATGAATGGTCACTGGAGTATTATGATCTATGTTCTGTGTCAAATGCTTTCTTTGTACCTAACCTGAGGAAAGTCCACTGACATTCAGTTTTGTTGATGTCTTCCTATTAAGCAGAAGTGGAACTAGAAGCTATGAATATGGGGACCCTATATTAAAGGCCACATTTCTTGGGTAGCATGGTGCTAACTAGATTTAAATAGAACTATAATAAGTAATTTGCACTTAAACAAAATGAGACTAGCTTCTCAGGTGTTCTAAGATTGTGTATATTCTTTGTTCATGCTGCCTTTGGGATATGTTGTTTTGTTAATCATCTCATAATCCCATTCTGAAGTGTACTTCAGATTTATAAGAGTTTCATAACAGAATTAACCAAGTTCAATCGAAGGATCATTTATATATAGAAAAATGAAACCTATACATGTGATATGCAATTGGTGAAACTCCTATGTAATGAACCTTTTTGTAAATGGTAAGAATTTATAGTCAGTCAGTTCTTCATGATTTTGAAAGCATGTGAACATATTTTTACTTGGTTCTCATGAAACTCTATGAAGTATTTGGGCAGATAGGGAATTTTTCTTTCACTTTACCTTTAGACAAGCTAGAACTTCAGGGGGTTTATAGACGATGGAGTGAGAAATAAAATCCAATCTTCCAGCCATGGTGCATATTCATTTCCTTAATTCATTTCATCCCCTCAATCTTGCACAGGAAAGTTAAAGCAAATGACAGAATCGCCCTTGCTTCAGAAATATGTTAGGCTCTTAAAGATAAAATTTATATACAGGACATGCATATGCTTAGAATAATAAAAATGAAATAAGAATGTTGAGCTTTGATTTACCATCATCAGAAGCATCTTCATTTATTCCTTCATTCTTCCATTCAGCGGACTTGTGATGTGCAATGAACAAGGGTGCATTACAGGTAAAAGACACTGTTTCCAGTGTTTCAAAGCATAATAGTGTGTGAACAGTCTATGAGCCACAATAAAGATGACCCAGCAGACCTTTCCTGGTGGTTAGGACACAGCACTGCAATCAGCCCCAACGGTTTAAATGCCAGTTCGATCCCTGGCCCTGGAGGGGATCCACATGGCACAGCAGACCTCTTCTGTATTGCCGGCTGCTTCCCTCAGCAGTGTACTTTATCGATCTGCCTGTTCTGCTCCCCACTCTGTCTCCGTTGAATCCTCTCACTGCCCCTGCATCTCTGGCCTATACCCCAGTTCTGTATTTCTGTATGCCTAAATAAATAAATCTTAAAAAAAAAAAAAGATGAGCCAGCTACATAATCAACAAACGATGCCATTTGATTCATATGCCTGACTTAAATGGACCATAAGAAAATAAAAAACTGTTAGGCAGAGATACAGTATGCATGGGGGTGGGAATGCTGGGCCTTGACTTATTTTTTTGCCTACTTGCATCACTTTTTGTCTAAATAACTCTCCCATATCCAGACCACGAACTGCATGGGCACAACAAATAGCACAGTGCTCAATACACATAAAAGTGATGATGTGCTTCATCTTCAAACAACTAGCAACAACAAATGTTGGCGAGGATGTGGAGAAAAAGGAACTCTCTGCACTGCTGGTGGGAATGCAAACTAGTACAACCACTATGGAAAACTGTTTGGAGTTTCCTCAAACTGCTAAACATAGAGCTTCCCTACGACCCAGCAATCCCACTCCTAGGTATCTACCCAAAAGACACAAAAACACTGATTGAAAAAGATACCTGCACCCCCATGTTTATTGCTGCTTTATTTACAATTGGAAAAACATGGAAGCAGCTCAAATGCCCAAAGGTAGATGACTGGATTAAAAAGATGTAGTACATATATACAATGGAATATTACTCAGCAACCAAAAAAAGAAACACATGTCTTTTGCAGCAACTTGGATGGAGCTGGAAAAGATCATGCTTAGTGAGATAAGCCAGAAAGGGAAAGGAAAATACCGGGTGATTTTGCTCATAGCAGAAGTATAATGGAACAGGAGAGAAAATAATAAGAATAATAAACAGCCGTATACCAGAGACATTTTGTGGTGGGGGGGAGGGGAGTGGGGAATGGGATCAAACATGGGGGGGTGGGGAGGGAAGTGCACGGGACTATGGTGATGGCACACGGGTGACTCAGTGATGACTCAGTGATGGGAAACCCGCGGGGATTACAATTGAGATGAAAACAAAAAGTACAAAATGATGTAATAAACTGTTATATAAAAAAAAAAAGTGATGTGCTTGCCACACACAGCTTAGAGTTGACATGAAGAGAACTAGGAAGTCCACAGTACACCTGCTTCTTGGGAGAAAGAGCCAATAACGTGCTGGGTGCTAACTGCAAGTCGAGAATACCAACACTGCTCATATGTGCCGCCTCATTTCACCTCTAAAGCACTTCATGGGGTGAGGACAACTGCAAAGGACCCATGGAGATGGGCGCTCACCTACTCAGCCCACAGCCATTGTTGCAGATGTGCTGTTAGAATACAAAACCTCGGTCCTCCTTGGTGACACAACTGGTTAGTCTGCAGCACTTCAAAGCTGGCTGCAGCTTCTTCAGTGGGAGTTCAGTCCTGCCTGGAGGTGATCCACATGGCACAGCCAAACTCTCCTGTCTGGCCCGCTGCTCTCCTCAGCCGTGTACTTGTCAATCAGCTTGTTCTGCTCCCCACTCTGTCTCTTGTGAATCCTCTCACTACCCCTACACCTCTGCCTCCAGTTCTGTATGCATAAATACATTTTTTTTTAAAGATTTATTTATTTGTGCATACAGAACTGGGGTACAAGCCAGAGGTTCAGGGGCGGAGAAAGGCTTCACCAGAGACAGAGTGGGGAGCAGAACAGGCAGATCGATGAAGTACACTGCTGAGGGGAGCAGCAGGCGGGTCAGGAGAGGTCTGCCACGCCATGTGGTCACCTCTGGGGCAGGCGGGGATAGAACTCATGCGCAAGTGGCTTCAACCCGCTGTGCCACCAGGGAGGGCCAATAAATATTTTTTAATTAAAAAAAAAAAAAAAGAACACAAGACCTCTCTCAGGCTTTCTCAGGCAGCCTCCCTGATCTGATGGAACAGGTCTTAATGTTGCCACCACAAAGACGAACAGGAAGACCTGAGTGCTCCCTCTGCAAACACTGTTGCTGTCCTGTCTGAGCCGAGCAGAAGTTCCTACAAAACCCTGGGGTCAATCTGGTATTTTACCATTTGGGCTGTCAAAGTTGAAAATGCAGTAACATTCAAAATGGATCAGAAACATTTGATTCTTTCTCCAAACTCAAACACTTTGTCTACAGTGAAAATATGAATCAAGTGATTGTCTATAGACAGTCAGAATAGCGGAGCAAGAGTTGTTCATTCCTTAAGCCCAAATTACTCAAAGCAATGCTTTGACATCACACTGCCCTTTGTAATCCCAGCCTAGTGGACACTTGAAGTCAACATGATCTAGTTACTACCCATTTTTCTTTTTCTTAAAGTCAGGTTTTGGGTCCACAGAGCCTGTGAATTTCTATCAGGCAGTAATGTTTTATATCATTAGTAAATTTTATTTTCAATTGAGAAGACAGCAAATAAATGAGAAGCATGGGAGTGAAAGGTGGCCAACTCTGAGTTATGCAGGTTACCGGGCTGCTGGAAGATTGAAATCTGCTATGGAGGCTGGGTGAGGTCACAATATACTGGAGAATGTTTTAAATGTTTTCTTAAAAATTAAGATAAATATTCACAAGAGACAAGGTTGATTAGAAAGAAATGTCACAACAACCTCTGTCTTCAAGGGAATTACAGAGCTAGCCAGAGAGACCAAGCAGATGAGTCTCACAAGTGATGTATAGAAGAGATTAGATACTTTGTCTTACTTGAAAAGGAGCTTCTGTAGGGCCTCTCTGGTGGCACAGCAGGTTAAAGCACAGCACTGAGAAGGTAAAAGCCACTTCAGTATGAGTTAGATACCTACCCCAGAGGTGATCCACATGGCGCAGCAGACCTCTCCTGAGGTCTGCCAACCACTGCTCCCCTCAGCAGTGTACTTCGTTCATCTGCCTGTTCTACTCCCCACTCTGTCTTTGGTGAATCCTCTCACTGCCCCTGCACCTCTGGGCGGCACCCCAGTTTTGTATGCATACATAAATAAATCTTTAAAAAAAAAAAAGGAGCTTCTGTAAGTGGAATTGTGGCTCCGAGGAGGCCCTCATACTACAGGACACTTTCAGTTACTCCATGAGTGGTAGAAACTATCGAATGGGGCCAAAAAAACTTTTTATCAATAAATCTCTCAAGAGATCATTATCATCTCAAGCAACTGGGTTTATTTTTTATAATTTCCATTGTTAAAATAAATGGTGAAAAACATCTTTCCCAATGCAATGGCACATTTGAGTGTCTAAAAACCTGATAATCTTTGTGACCTCTCATACATACTTAAGATCCTGATCACATTTCTCAGGTGCTAATTTTCCTATTAACATCATCATGTTGAATATAATGTCTTTATGATTTTGGTGAGAGGGATCAGGAGTCAAATGCATCAGGAGCATGTTCTAACGTAACAGGCTTACTGAAATATAAAATACATTACATGTCCTCTCATTTAGTTAAATCTTTAAGTTCTGTGGATGTCCCTTTTATATACAGTTGTAAGGATTCTGAAAATTTCCACCCACTAGGGACTCCCGGTCTAAATAAATTCAGAGGCTTAAACTCTCCCTAAAGCTGTGGCTTGTAAGATTCGTCTCTGACTCATTGGGATTTATACCTTTGCTGTAGAAGCTGCCACATCTTCCCACTGCAAGACAGAAGCCCACCTGCAGTGTCCCAGTGTGGCAAACTCTTATTCATAGGCATCTATCAGAATTGTCCCACTCTCCTGCCTGCTTCATCCAAAGAATGCTGAAGTGGCCATTCACTCCCTTCCCTGCTGATGACAGTGATTCTGGATACTCCCTGGCAAAGGGGCTCTACATCCACAAAATGAACATGCTCAATTTAGATGCAGAATGGTACTGGCAGACTGATTTCTGTTTGCAGACATGCTTGTCATGGGTCAGATATTACCACCCAGAACATATTTAACATTTTGCCCATTTAAATACCGAAGATTTACCTCAGAAAAGCCAATCACAAAACAAGGATTATTGATCCCATGCTGCAAAAACTGTCTTTCCTGTCTGTACACAGATCCCAGAAAAGAAAGAACAAGAAGCAGCTTCCAAAATATGAGCCCAACTTGACCCATCTCTTTTATTGGCCTTGTTTTTAAGTAGGATGCATTGGGGGGTTACAGTTTTTAGTTAATTATTAATTTATTATTACTTCTCCTTTTATTTTCATTTTCAAAAATATAGAAAAAAATTTAACTTCTTAGAAATCTCTTAGAATCTTTAATTACAACAATCAGCCCAGATATTCTGCCTTACTTTCATGATTTACTGTTGAGTTAGCCAGTATATTCTCTGGAAGAATAGGATAGCTTTCTGGAGTTTGAATTACTGATGCTCAAATTCAACTGCAAATTATGACTCAGGTGGAGCTTTTTTTTAAGATTTATTTATTTGTGCAAACAGAACTGGGGTACAGGCCAGAGGCTCAGGGGTGGCGAGAGGCTTCACCAGAGAAAGAGTGGGAAACAGAACAGGCAGATCCACAAAGTACACTGCTGAGGGGAGCAGCGGGTGGGTCAGGAGAGGTCTGCCACACCATGTGGTCACCTCCGGGGAAGGCGGGAATCGAACTCATGCGGAAGCGGCTTTAGCTTCTCAGTGCTGTGCTTTAACCCACTGCGCTACCAGGGAGGGCCTCAGTTGGAGTTTTTTTTTTTTTGTTTTGTTTTTTTTAAAGATTAATGGTGGCAGTTTGCAGACATTTCCAGTCAGTGAATAATCTGCATTTTTTATTGCTTAGAGAGGGCTATATGTATACAATGGTAATTTCACAAGTTCATCCCAGAAAAATAATAATTTACTTCATTAAAGAAAAAATTTTCCTCTTCTTTCTTTTCTTTTTTCCTTCTTTTTTCTCTTCTGTAGTTCATCCTTTCCTTTACTCTGTTTTTAAAATATATTTATAAGGAATAAGGGGAATAAGAAGAAAATAGAAACCCATTAATTGCAGGCATTTGATGTATATTTTCTCATCTAGCCACTAAGTAATATTTTAAGATAAGCAAGTCTAAAATAAGGAATCAGATCTAGAAATAGAGAACTCAGAGAAATTTCACGGTCTTTAACATCATACAGCTAACAAATGGCTAAATCAAAATTCAAGTCATGACAGATTTCAAGTCTAGGGATTTCAAAAACCTCACTCTCTCTGCTCTATCAAGTTCCAGCAAACATGAATAATTGTGAAATATTTTTTGTCAAAAAACTGGATAGCTATTAGCATTTTTTTTCTCTCCAAACTTTCTTTCTATGAATGGTGTTTTATGTATTACTTATTGCATTTATGTTAAGTTTCACTAATGGTGTATCTTTCAAACCAGATCATGGGTTATTATATAGCTATTTTAACTATTCTCTGTATTGTTGTACAATAATTTGTGACTATTATACATAAGTTAATAGATTATTAAATACTATTAAGTACTATTGTTAGAAAGGCGGTAACCTTTTTAAAGATTTATTTATTTATACAAACAAGAACTGCTGTATAGGCCAGAGGTATGGGGGTAAGAGGATTCACAAGAGACAGGATGGGGAGCAGAACAGGCAGATTGACCAAAATACATTGCTGAGGGGAGCAGCAGGCAAGACAGAAGAGGTCTGTTGTGCCATGCAGGTCACCTCTCTGGCCAGGGATCAAACTTGTGCTACAGTGGTTGTGGATAGCTTCATAGTGCTGTGCTTTATCCACTTATTCTACTAGAGAGGGCCCAGAAATTAGGTAACATTCAGTTACCCACTTTTAAAAGTTTGTTTGGTGGATTTTACTATACTGAGCAGGATATGTCCCTGGATATAGGGTGGTTGGGATCTGCTCCTTTGAGCTATTCCTTGTTCATTGGCCAGTCATGCTGACTCTTCACATGTGGATGACATCAAATAATGCAAATACACTGATCATTTTCTTAATAAATGCATAGCCAATAAAGTGAAATGCATACAGGCTGTACATTCTACTTTGTACCTATATCATTGTGACAATGTATCACCTCATAGCTGAAGGAAATAGTTCCATTTACCTCACTGGTCAGAGTGGCCAGTAGTCAGAGTAGAGTGGGCAGTAGCTCTATCATGATAGTGTTGCTGTTAACATTGAGTCAAGTTGTCGCAGTGGTATAATAGATGGAACACTGATGCCTTCCCGAAAACTCTCATACATTGAAGTTGCAACACTTAATGCAATGATATTTGGAGGTGGGACTTTTTGTAATTAATTCTTTAGATGAGATAATGGAAGTAGTGTCCTATGATAAGAAAGCAATACATGATAAGAAGACAAAGAGATCCCAGTGTTTTCATTCTCCCTCCACACAGCATGAAAGTGATCGTGTACACACATAGTACTAAGTCTGTCCTTGCTGAATCTCAGATGTCCAGCTTCCAGAACTGTGAGGAATAAATACCTAATGATTAAGCCGCCCAGTCTGTGGTATTTTGTTACAGCAGCCTAAGCTCACTAATACAAGTAGAAATTGAGAAAAACAGACAGATTCAAGAGATATTTATGAAGTATATCAGTCACCATCCCCACAGGAAACAGATGGTACAAATGGCACATTAGCAGGGTTAATAGACAAGGTTAATGAAAAGAATATTTTCAACAGTATAGACAGTGTTAAGCGAACTAATGGCAAAATCGTAAATCACCCAAACAAGCAATAGTAGTTATGATTGTGGGGTTTTCTAGAACCCACTGGCCACACCCATGGAAGAGTTTCTGTCTTAGGGGGCTGTGGCTACAGGTTTATTAACACTGTCAAAGTCTCAGTCAGGCAGAGAGGAAATCAGAGGAAAATACCCCTACTCTCTTCTTCTATGCTAGTCTGTGTTTGTACTCATCAAAAACACGATGATTCAATCTATGGAGACTTCTGTAGTCAGAGCAGAAAACAGAAAGCCCTGTGGAAATCAAGCCCGGACACTTGACTTGTGCTCTAATGCACCTGTTCATTCCCAGTTTTCATATTCAAATTCCCTGTGATAATGAAAGGCTGTCATGAATATTCAAAATAAAAATTTTATCAGTATTTCATCTAAATCCCCATTATGGACCCCCCTGATGGCATAAGGGTTAAAATCTCAGCACTATCAAGCTATCACCAGCTACTGTGACCAGGGAGCTGACCCACATGGTGCAGCAGACCTCTTCTGTCAGCTCCCCTCAGCAGTGTACTTCATCAGTCGGCCTGTTCTGTTCCCCACTTTCGTCTCTGGTGAATCTTCTCATCCATGCCCCACACCTCTTACCTATACCCCAGTTCTTTTATGAATAAATAAATAAATAAAAATAAACTTCTCAATGCAAAATATTGTCATCAAGAGTAAGTATGATCTTACCAGAGCTTCAAACAGTGATCTCCCTGAGCTGCAGACACTTTTAGATAGCACTGTTTACTTGGGCACAAGGTTCAAAAAAAAAATAAAAACAGTTTCTACAACTATGGGATCTTTGCAGAGCATTTTCTTGCTCAAGATTTTTTTTAAAATTCCCCAACTTTGATTCCCAAGTCAGCAAAATCCTGGTGCAGGGGGTGAAAGGATTCACCAGAGGCAGATTGGGAACAGAACAGGTGGATCCACTGAAATACACTACTGAGGGGAGCAGTGGTGAGACAAGGGAGGTCTGCTCCCTTGGCTGGGGATCAGATTAATGCTGCAGTTGCTGTCGATAGCTTGATAGTGCTGAGACTAAATCCTTATACCACAGGGAGGCCCCAGCCTCTTATTTTAGAGGGGACATCCATATATTCAAGTCAAGTGGATGCCAAGGGGTTTTTCACATGAGGCAAACATCTGGCAGTCCATGGTGATTGTCCCTCATATTGGCATCTAGATGACGTGTAAACATTGTCTCCTTAGCTAAGTTAGCATGAAGCTCCTGGTATACTGGACCAGCATGATATTCCAGGGCATAATCAAGACTCCTGTACATCTGTGTTAAAGGCAGGAGGTTGGTCATAGTCCTGTGGTATTGCAGTAAAAATTCCTGGCTTCCCTCGCAGATAAAGGTAAACTCGTCTGATTTTCTTTATTGATGGGCATTGCTAAGAAAGCATTTACTCAATCAATGGGTGCATGGTGCAGATCAGTGCTGGAGGCTACATTGATTTATTTCATAAAGACGCCACATCTGGCCCAGCAGCTGTGATTGTTATCACCACTCATTAAGTTTGTGATAATCCAAGTCATTTGGCAAGATCCATCTGGTCTCTCTAGCAGGCAAGCAGGAGTTAGATGGGGATGTGATAGGAATCCCCACCTCTGTATATTGAAGTCTTGATGGAGACACCAATCTGTTACTTGCCCAGATAATTTAATTTACTATTTGGAGGATGAAGGCATTTCCAGTAACTTCCATCTGGGAACTCCTTGCCATAATAGTCCTTACTTCAGTGGTTAAGACAATCTCTGTGGAGATCTTACTGCTGATTATGTATATTTATAGCTTCTAAAACTTTGAAAGTAGCCACAAGATAAGCAAGATAAGCCCATGGCCAAAACAGACTTTCAGGAAACAGAATCATCTCACAAGTCTATAACTTGCTTCCTCAAGCCCCTTTTTTCGGTCAACAGAAGATGATAACAGTTTGTCTCCGGGGATAACATCCTATCAGACACTTTATTCTTACAATTCCAAGAAAATCTGGATATTTCTCACTATCCAAAACACAGTTGTCCCATTAATAGATCTCTCTGAGTGGCCCTAGACACCTTGCCAGCAAGCAGCAAGGATTTTCCAAACCTCTGGTGTACTGACTTATTAGAGGAGCCTTTCCTGAGTTCAGGAATTTTAATGGGACAGTACTACTGGGCCAGCGCTGTGCCTACAGTAGGTACAGACAAGGGAGGGAACAAGAGAGACCCAAGGTCTCTGTGACATGCCGAATTTAGGATGATTTTAAATGCATGTGGGAATATCTAAAAATGGATATAAGAATCTAAGTCAGAAATCTTAAATGGTATGGCATTAACAATTACATGGTAACTGAAACCATAAAACTGGCTATGAACTACGGGAAAGGCAACATGTAAGTTTAATTAAAAAAGAGGCCTCAGCAAAGCAATCTAAAGATCATCCAGCACAATGCAAGAAACATCAGAAATGGGCTATCATAGAGACTGCAGAGAGGAAATCTTTCTACAAAGAAGAAAGTGGGCTGCTACATCAAATGCTGCAGAAAATTAAAAAAGGAGGATAAAAAAAAAAACACCTCTTGGATTTGGTGACATGAAGATAACCAGTGACCTTTGCAAGAGCTGTTTCTGGGGCGTTCTGAAGGCAGATGCCAGATGGGGTGTTTACCGACTGCCACGAGACACCACTTACAGCAAATAATTCTGTCCTTCAAAACCAAATGGCTTAACATTTCTTGAGCTATTTCACATGTGTTGATTTTTATTTCTCCAGTGCCACATTTCTATGGTCAGTAGTCAAGTGGTGATTTGCTTCTATTTGCCTACCCACTGACAGTTCTTTCATTTAGCTTTCTCCAAGGTAGAATTGGCTCAAGCCTCAGTGATATATGTCTTTCAAAGGGGTGAAGCTCTCTGAGTTATTTATGCACCTTGCATGCTTTTGTTATGATGAAATACAAGTAGTGAGGAGACAGTTATGCCACTCTTTGCATGCTAAAATGATATTTTGTCATTAACATAGTGTCATCTATCTCAAAGAAAAACCAGCCTGGAATTTTTCACACCAAACATCACTGCCTTTAATTCCTTCAAGTGTAGCCAGGCATTCAGAAATGTGCACGTTGTATTATGTTTTGTTTTTGTTTTTGTTTTCTGTGCACTTAGGTTGCTTCTGAAACATTGACCATGAGGAGTATTTCTTTGTGTTTATGATTTTGTGTTCACTCTTTGATCTCTACACCTGCTGATTTTTTTTTTTTATGTAGTGATTTACAGTTGACTTATCTTTAAGCATGAAATCAATGTGTCAAGTTCTTTGGGGAGTTTATACCAAAAAGATAAGCACATTAAGGGAAATGTGGAATTGAGCAGCACAAGGATTTTAGAATAGACAGGACAACAGTTTTTACTTGTAGCGGCATCAATGGTTAAGCAGAAGAATTTGGCTAGCTAAGAATTAAAAAGGAATCTGTATGACCAAGAATTCAATGGTATTTAACTACTCACAATTCTGTGACATTGACTGACAGCACCAGGAGTTTATTAAAATTGTTTCCTACATAACAACTCCCAGGGAACTTGATAAAGAGAGTTGTTCCTACGGTTTTAGTCATTTGTTTGGCTATACATGGCATTCTTCTAGTCTCTGCATTTCACACTCACTATAGAAGTAGTCTTCTGTTAACGTAAATTGTTTTCATGTGATAAGAATTTACACACAGTATTAATTCCTCTTGACTTGTTCCATGTTTTGACTCCTGGAATGTAGATTAGTCAGTGGTGAGTCAGATAAATCCATCAAATAGTTGACTTCTCTTTAGACATATCTCCTCATCCACAGAGGGAAGTAGAAAGGAGGTTTTCTACTAGGAAGACAGAAGTCTCTGAAGTCTAACAGATTTGGAAAAAAGTGTGAATTAAAAATTGAATGCAACACCACAGTGACCAATGATTCATTATTATGATTCCCCATGTAGGCCATATTGTGAACATACTAAGAATCATTTGAGTATAACCCCCTCTTGCCTGACATTGTCTCCATAAACTTCATCTGTGCCCTTCACTTGTGGACATCTAGTACAGCATGAAACTGAAATCACCACAGACTGCAACTGCTATTCTTTGGTGTCTGGTCACTCTATATTCAGGACTTTGTTGGTCTTCACAAAGCACCTCGGGGTAATCTGTGAGCCACCTGACTACCCAGCATCTGAAGGCAGACAGCTGATACATTACAACTCCTGTGAGCTGAGCTGGCCCTGAGCTTAAGATGTCACCTCAAGGGCCAGACTTCCAATCACCAGGCTTCCAGTCATAACAGGATTGACCTGCATTTCTTCTAATGTTCAGGTCCTTGACCTTGTTCCATAGCTCCTTTCAGTAATGGCTGATCATGAAGGTCATATGGTGAATTTCAGAGTGATCTTGCATTTAAAAAAAAAAAATCTGCATTATAATTATAAGTCTGTCAAGTTACATGCAAGGGTGAACAAGGTCTACAAAAAATAAAACAATTTTTACTGTTCCCAAGTCAAAAATTGAGCATATATTTTTTCTAATGAGCACTTTTTCTGTTTTTCTGAATATGTATGCAATCTTTCATAAATTAAAATGACAGTACAGTTTTATTTAAAAATATCTTATCAAACCGAAATTTCCCTCTGAGAACTTAATTAATTCCAAAGGAGATTTCTCCAGAGCTCTCAGAGAAGCAGCAGCATAAATATTGACATAGACAAAGTGTGTGGGTGGCCAGCTGCCTGGAATTCTTTCTCAAGGTGAGCATGGAGGTGTCAGGCTAAGAAAACTCAGCAGAGCAGAGCCTACCAAGAGGCCGCTCGGTGGGAAAAACAAAATGGCTTCTCCTGGGAACGCTGCTGCACCCGGGTAGAAAGGAGAAAAGTTTCCAAACTCTATAGTGTCAGGAGATGTTTCACTGTTAGGGGAAACATAGACAATCAAGGTGATGTGTGGATGGAAATGGGCAAGTTTTTCTTTTATATATGTCTGAAATGTGTTAAGCATGCATGGGCTTTTTTTTTTTTTTTTTTCCTTTTGCTAGTCTGGTTCATCATAATTTTTTTTATAATATAATAATTTATTTTTACATCATTTTGTACATTTTTTTTCATCTCAATTGTAATCCCCGTGGGTTTCCCATCACCAAGTCACCCATGTGCCATAATCATAGTACAGTTCACTTCCCTCCCCCCACTGTTGTTGATCCCATTCCCCACTCCACCACCACAAAATGTCTCTGGTATATGGCTGTTGATTATTCTTATTATTTTCTCGCCCGGTGCAATTATACTCCTGCTATGAGTGAAAACATCAGGTACTTTTCTTTTTCTTTCTGGCTTATCTCACTAAGAATGATCTTTTCCAGCTCCATCCATGTTGCTGCAAAATACATGTGTTTCTTTTATTTTGGTTGCTGAGTAGTACTCCATTGTGTATATGTACCACACCAGCATCTACTTTTGGGCATTTGGGCTGATTACATGTTTTTCCAATTGTAAATAAAGCAGCAATAAATATGGAGGTGCAGGTATCTTTTTGAATCAGTGTTTTTGTGTCTTTTGGGTAGATTCCTAGGAGTGGGATTGCTGGGTCGTAGGGAAGCTCTGTGTTAAGCAGTTTGAGGAACCTCCAAACAGTTTTCCATAGTGGTTGTACTAGTTTGCATTCCCACCAAGTATGCATGGATTTTTAAGAACAAAACCTAAAAGTCAGCAATTCACTTCAACTTGTACAATGCTGAGGTAACTATATGCAAGAGAAAGAATAGTCTCAGCCAGCAGCCCTGTGAACACCTGAGCTTGGTGAGTCAGCACTAGGATTTTCAGTAACCTAGCGGTCACTTGTCCTGAAGAGATGGGCCAGCTACTGTATGAGTGTTTTTGGTGATGGTATATGTCCTCACACACTTCTCACCAGTAGCCTTTGAAACGTTCTCCATTGTTCTCCCTGCTGAGACTGGCATGATGAGAAACTCATTCATTCACTGATAGCTGAGTTGGGTGGGAACACCAAGCCAGCTCACACCACCAGGCTCAGCCCAATAGTACCGACAGACTCCTTCAACCTACCATGATGATGCCATTGTCAGTCATTCAGCAAAAATAATCTTTGATAGGATTTGATACAAACACCTTGAAGAACAAGAATAAGTAAAATGTTTGACACACTGCGAAGCAGTTCTCTTTCAATGTTTTAACAATGTGAATTAGAAATGGAATGTGAATTTCTTTTTGCTATTTTCATCTTAAGTTTGGTGGAAATGTTTAATTGTTATAATTGACACCAGTTAGGAGAAGACTATTGCTCAAACAAGAATGAACACTTTCTGGCTACTTGCATTTCAGCACATTGCCTTGTCTTAAACTAGCCTGTTAAATACGTTACTAATCTCCTTATCTCATAAGAATGGCCCAAAATACAGGCTATCACAAATTGGCTATAATAAAGTATGACTGGACTCTTTCCTCCTTTATTTATTAATGATTTTCCAAATGTATGATGTTGTGTTTCCTTAATAATGTTAAACATAACAAGTAAAGAAATTACCCAGGTATGGGCTAATGTTTCATATTCTAGGATTTAGTAGAAGAGATCTTTAAGACTATACCAAGGTGAGGCCCTCCCTGGTGATGCAACAGGTGTGCTGCATTGCAAAGCTAAGCCAAGCTGTGGCCGTTTCAGTGCAAGTTCGATCCTTCCCCCAGAGGTGATCCACGTGGCTCACCAAACCTCTCTTGACCTGCCCACTGCTACCCTCAGCAGTGTACTTATCGAGCTGCCTGTTCTGCTTCCTACTCTGTCTCTGGTGAATCCTTTCACCACCCCTGTACCCCTGTACCTTATTTGTGTATGCATAAATAAAAATCTTAAAAAAAATAGAATATACCAGGGTTTAGAAACTGGGGTGACATTTGTTTTCTTTAGGAACTATTTTACACTCTATGGAAAGAGCCACATAGAACTGTCTTGAATAATTAGAGGACTAGAGACAGTGTTTGGCTCAGCCCGCAACTGTCTGCCCCATAAGACTTTGATGGTTACAATGGTAATGCCCTCCTCAGCTCCTGGCTATGAGTGGTAAATAAAAGATGGCACTCAAAGAGCATTTAGTAAATGCTCAGCAAATATTACTAGGACTGGGCTGAAAAACTTTGGAAAGGGAGAGTGAGGCCCATTTGAGTTCCACAAGTGACATGGTGTGAATAATAAAATGCCAAAAATATTTCAAACAGTTCATTGTAACCTAATTATTTATTCCTGTGTGTGGGGGGGGGGAGGGACTCCAAATGTTACAATGTTCACTGAAGGAGGTATTTTACAACAGATAATTATACAATATCTAGGTAGTACTTATAAGTGAATTATGGGATGCAGTTTCCACGTTCTCAGAAGGCTATGGATGTTTTCCCACTGTCCTCCAGGTTTCACACAGAAATCTGGCCTGTCCTATCATTTAAAAGCAGAGAAGACTACAAGGTGGTAATACTGTGGTTTTCTCCCTGGTGACACAACAATTAGTAGGGTTCTATGAACAAGGAAGCAGTAAACATTCAGGGCACTCATAAAGAAGCTCTAATATCCCCTCTTAGTTGAAGTTATTTATACTGCTGTTTTATCTAAGTAGATTTCACCTAAGGAACCCAACATAAGCAGGACTGAAATAATCTTTTTGAGACTCTGACTGACCAGAGACTATCTTGGGCAGAGACCCAAGGAGGCCATTTATTTTTACTTTTGCCATAAGAAGACCCATGTAACCTGTCAGTTAACTGATTGAAGATATCACTAAACAGTGTCTATTGGTCTTTTCTTTCAATCCATTCAAGGTTCTCTATTATTTATACTTTGAAACTTCTCATAGTTCAAGAGATATGATCGGTCTTTCATATTCCACCCCAAAGGCAACCTGAAATTGTATATGTTGTTCAAATATGTAGGGTGGGAAGAGGTTTATAATGACAAAAAGAGTCTGGATAGTTTTATTCTCACTGCCATTTTGATTGCACTAAACTTTTATGATTCTGAATATGGCTTCTAAAACCTTAGAACTTGTATGTATTTCTCATGAGAATTTACCAATAATACTGATGTCATATAGTTTAACTCATCATTTCCCAGACTGTACCATAAAGCTTACTGGGGGTATGCCATTTCAAAATGATTCCATGATAATATATACATGTGTGGAAAACTGGATTAGATAAAAATCAACATATCTCTATTGAAGTTCTCAAACTCTTTAATATGTTTATATACATCATGAACACCCAAGAAGGGATAAGGCATTTAGTCAAACATTTTTCTTGAATTTTTTAAAAAGGAGAACATTAAGTTTTTGTAATATTGGGATTTTAAGGATTATACTTTGGAAAACATTGTTTTGAATTATGACATATTTTATAGGGAAAAACTAAATAAAATGGATTCAGTCATAATTTAGCAGATTAATTCCTTGGGGGAGCCAATATAAAGAAGTCAGAAAAAAATTGTGATAGTAAATCAGCATGGAGAATACAATGAGAAGATGCAAAGTAAAATAAGCTAGATGGAGAAAGAAAAATGCCATATGATCTCACATATGCATGGAATCTAAAAAAAAAAAAAAAAACCCAAAACAAAAAGCTCAGTGATACAGAAAACAGCTCAATGGTTAATGGTTAACACAGATGAGGATGGCAGTGAGAGGTAGGCAAAAATGAGTGAAGGAGTCAAAAATTACAAATTCCAAGACATTAAAATAAGTGAGTTCTATGTACAGCTTCATAAATGTAGTCAACAATATTGTATGGCATATCTTAGAATGCATATCTTAAAATTATTCATCATAGGAAAACAAATATAACAATTGTGACAGATGTTAGCTATACACATTGGGGTGATAATTTTGCATTATATATAAATATTAATTCCTTATGTTGTATGTTAATATAAGGTTTCAATTATATCTAAAAAAAATGCCATGAGAAAAATATATATTATTCAAATAATGCTTCTGAAAGGAGAATTTTCCATAAGACTGGTAGGGATATACTATGACAATTGAAGGAGGAGGTGAGATCCCCATATAGGAGCTGGGTGAACAATAAAGGGTCTTTGATCTGGAGGATGGAGTTACTAATAATACCATCCAACCCTCTCCCTGTAGCTCTTTCTCTCCTTTCCTCTCCTTGGCTAGACACTGACAGGTCTTTTGATAAAAGACCCTCTGGTGGTCCTAAATTATTTTTGTCTTGTGTACTTTCCTCTTTCCTACTTCTAGTCTTTCATCCCTTGAGACCCATATTTTACATGAAGAGAGTGTTAGAATTATTAATCTCTCTAAATAATGACCACGAGATTATGTTTTTCCTGAAGAGCACATAAGGACGTGTTAGCCCACGCAGTCTATAACCGAAAGCTGTGTGCTAGTTCTCATATTTCTATATCTAGATGAAAGAAATAGCTATTCTTTTCAGGTATCTGTAACTTCACAGTTGTTTTAAATTTCAATATTATATGTCTTTTTTTTTTTTAAGATTTATTTATTTGTGCATACAGAACTGGGGTACAGGCCAGAGACTCAGGGGCAGCGAGAGGCTTCACCAGAGACAGAGTGGGGAGCAGAACAGGCAGATCGACGAAGTACACTGCTGAGGGGAGCAGCCAGCCGGTCAGAAGAGATCTGCCAAGCCATGTGGTCTCCTCCGGGGAAGGCGGAGATCGAACTCATGCGGAAGTGGCTTTAGCTTCTTAGTGCAGTGCTTTAACCCGCTACGCCACCAGGGAGGGCCTATATGTCTTATTTTTAATTACATTTAGAGAAAAAGAATCAAATAGTTTTGTTTTTTTTTTTTTTTTGAAGTATAAACATAGGGAAATGTTGACATGCTGGCCCAGTCTCGAAGTTACTCATTAACCTTCCAGAATGAATTACATCTCATGCAGTGTACATCTTCCACCTTTCATTAGAAATTTGCTTTTTCCCCCCTTAGAATTGAGTCCCTTGAGCACAATGTCTTTTAGCTTATTTTTACATCTCTTTACTTAGTGCCAAGTCTACAATCTACATTCAATTTCATGATAATGAAGATGAAAACAGTGATGATTTAAAAATTGCAAGATCTATGACTTTATATGAAATGTTTCCATTTTTCAGGATGTTTTTCACTTGTTGGTAGATGTTTTTCACCAGTAAAATGACTGTCTAGGGTCCTCCCTGGTGGTGCAGCAGGTTAAAGCACAGCACTAAGAAGCTAAAGCCACTTCAGCATGAGTTTAATCCCCACCCAGGAGGTGACCCACATGGCATGGCAGACCTCTCCTGACCCACCTGCTCAGTGTACTTTATCAGTTGGCCTGTTCTGTTCCCCACTCTGTCTCTAGTGAGTCCTCTCACTGCCCCTGCACCTCTGGCCTGTACCACAGTTCTGTGTGCATAAATAAATAAATCTTTAAAAAAAAAATGACTGTCTATACTCAGAAAAGAATTTTTCCCAATTTATACTATTCAATTAACATGTCATAAACATAGTGAATTCTCTCTATATGCCCAGAGATAGGTATTTGTGTAACATTTGGATAATTATTCCTAGTTCTTACAGATTTGGGGTGATATGTTTTATTTTTGAGGCCTTATCTCAACTTTCAAAAGCCCACTACTTCTTATTTTTTTCAGTTGAGATTTAGAAGTTTGTTGTCATAGACAGTGTCTCTTATGTAAAAGTAGCGGTTTTCCTGGGTAATAATTTCTATTATATTGTAGTAGATCATTTGTATGTAATTTTATTTTCATGAGATTTCTCAAAAGGACAGTATAACTATTGATAGCTCTTCATATTTAATTTGATTTGCTGATGGTAAATTTATTAACACAAAAGTAAGTGACAAAAGATCTCCAAACAGGGACATGAGATTGCTAAAAATTACTTAAAAACTCTTGTAGTCATTTTAGTCATCACCTGACTCTATGAGATCGGGAAATAGAAGTTGGTTCACCCTAAGACTGTTAAAGTAATAATAAGGCATGGCATGTAAGTTCAATAACAGAGCATAATAAACACTCAGTAAATAAGACCTACTGTTATTATTTTGTGAAAGGTATTAAGATATGTGACAAAACCATGTATGAAATTTCACAATGGTGGAATATCTGAATCTCTTATCTACACTCTAGAGAATATAGCACAAAAAAGAAATGAAAAATACAGTTATATGAAATTACATTTCAAATATTCTAAGGCATTTTATATCACAGTCTATTGGCTGAGTGAGGGACATAATTTATTGACAGTGCTATGCCTTCCTCATCATATGGGACTGCACCTCATCATGAAGAACCTTTACTGGTGCTTCACAGGCACTGTGTCTGTCGCCGCCCACACCCTTTGGCTTCATTCATTGTGGGCTTTTTCTCTTTTCTGTATCATTATTTTAACTTTTCAAGATGTTTCTTTCGATTTCCACTTTCAAAGCCCATAATAAACTCTCTGAAGTGCTTCTTGACTCATATGCTAAAACTATCCCTCACATTTGGTCTGCCCTTATATAATTTAAATCTTGATATTTTTAAATGCCACATTTCATGTCATTGTTTTTTTGTTTTTTTTTCCAAAAAAAATTAAATTTTTTTTCCCTGAGTAATAAAACAAGAACCATGAAATTTGAGACATCCATACATAAAATAGTCTCATGTTGGATCATTTATAATTTAGATTCCCTAATGATGAAATAAGTGACAGAATGGCAGCACCGTATGAAAAATCATCTTGAGCCTCCCTGCTGCGGAGTTCCATCCCTGGCCAGAGAGCTGACCCACGTGGCACAAGAGACTACTCCTGTCTTGTCTGCTGCCCCCCTTAGCAGTATATTTCAGTAAATCCAACTGTTTTCCCCAGTTCTCTGTCTCTGGTGAATTCTCTTACCCCCTCCACTTCTGATTTACACTGTTTCTTTATGCAAAAAAAGAAAAAAAATGGAAAAAAGTCATCTTCAAGGAAATGGAGGACTTCCTCACTGCCTCTTGTTTTCAGGTTCAGAGGCCTGCTTCTCTCTTTTCATATCGCTCTTCCTCCAAGAAACATCCCTAGGTTGCATGGTCTTTGTCCCCTTTATTTACTTTTTTTCATTTTGGGAAATACCGTAACGTGACTCTGTTCTCTCTAATATGCCTTGACTGGCTAGTTTTGTTGAACATAAAATAGAATGCAACCTTTGGAAGGCTATTTATCTGCCTTCAGAAAAGGTCACAGGAAGAATGCCACAGAATTTTCAAATGGTTCATCCATCAAAAATGCAGCTCCCATTGACTCTTCCTGAATTGTCAATTTCTAAACAGCCTCAGGGACAAGACTCATTCTGTGAGAAGTGCCTGATAAGGAAAAGGATGAAGTGATAAATGTTTTTTCTGGTGTTTTCCTTTGGGAAAGGTAGACAACTTACTCATACCCTCAGTCAATAGCATTTCACATGCAACCTGAATAAGGATTTTGGTGGTCATGAAGTGAATTTGGCCATGGAGCTTTAATAAAAAACAGTCACCAGATAGTATGAGAAACTTGTAAATGACCTGTGTTAGAAAAAAATAGAAAACCCCAGAAACAAACTGACATAAACCAAAATAGATTGTCGGCCTTCCCTGGTGGCACAATGAGTTAAAGCACAGCACTATGAAGCTATCCACAGCCACTGCAGCACAAATTCTACCCCCTGATGGGGAGCTGATCCACATGGTGTGGCAGACCTCTCCTGACCAACCCACTGTTCCCCTCAACAGAGCATTTCAATCAATCTGCCCCACTGTGTCTCTGGTGAATCCTCTCACCTCCATAACTCTGGCCCGTACCCCAGTTATTGGATGCATAAAATAAATAGATAAATCAAAGTAGATTGTCAAATAAGTATCATATGTTGGTTGAATTAAATAATTTTCAAAGCAAACTGGAAATATTATCGCAAAATCAACCTCATGTCTGACTCAGTGTGCCAAATCACCAGCCATTCTTCTAGATGAATCATTTCTAGCACTAAAAAGAAACACATCCAAAGAGAAAAGGTGATTCATAAATAACCTAAAAGAGTCATTTTGCACAGAATATTATTGAACACTATCACATGAATAAGTATTTTGGTAAGTACACCTCCTCTCTCCCTCCATTTCCCTTTCTGGTTTTGACCTCACCATCCTAGTGAATGTTAACACCACCCAGTATTTATGCATCTGTTCAAGGATTGTGAATTTTTCTTGCCAAGCCTCATGGTCAGTGATGAAGGCAAAGAAGGCCATGAATAGTAAACCATGTTTCCTACAAAGCTCTAAAGCATCGAGCACAGTAAACAAAGCCAACAAGGTGATGTTTGCTGTCAAAGTCTCACCATCTCATTAAAGCACAACACTGAGAAAATGGACAGTGTGTGAGGAGTAGACCAGGAACTGGCATGTTGGAAAGCTAGGAAAGGTCAGTGAGGTCCTTGTGAGATCAAGTATTAATGACTCGCCAGGATGGTAAAAAAGAATACACACAGGCACACACCACACACAGACACATAAACTCTGAAATAATATCACAAACACACACATCCATGTACACACAGACCAGCATACTGTCCATACAATCAAAACACACACACATACACACACTCGCACATGCACAACATAGATGACATGCATATAACACATACACACCCCACCTATATGCATACACCATAAGCCATATGGTGCCACATGTGTACACACACACGTGTGTGTGCTTTGACAAGTGATATACACATACAACATGTACACACACACAACATATAACCTAGCTGCCCGTATACACAACTTATATACACACACATTAACACACCCACATATGTGAAGGAACATTTTGAATGTCCCAAACAACTCTGCCAAATAGATATATAGACAGATGATCAATAATAGATAAAATAATAGATGATTGCCATAGATAGTTTATCAAGGATTGATAGATGATACAGATGCAAAGATGTACATACTCAGATTAACTAACAAGGAGAAACACAGTCTTTGAAAGTGTATATTCTGAAATATCCTCTTTCACTGACCTACAGTAACTAGATTTACAGGAGACAGGCTGTTTCAAGAACTGCAGAGATAGGAACAAAAGTCTGCTGACCTCAGGCAAGGTGCCACAGCACGGCAAGTGACTGAGAGCTACACCTCATTGGTGACAAGGCAATGTCCCTATACATCACACTGAAAATGCCAAAAATTTCAATAATAAAAAAATCTGCCATCCCTTAGGGTAATAAAAAAACACTAAATGTTAAATGCCTGTTAGAATTATTGTGTTTATATTTTAGGATGATAAACTTACCATGCCATACTGACAAACAAAAAAGTTACAATATTTTGAAAGCAGGAAATACCTAATATATGAGAGAAACACATTATAAAAGGAATGAATCAATCCATGTCTTTTTGTTTAAGATAAAAGAAAATAATTATGTGGGAGGGATAGAATAATTATTGCTCTATTTCCTTTCATAACATTTAGCACTATCCATCTTTCTTCTGTTTCGGGGGCAGCGTAATCTCAGAATGGTAAATGGATACTTTGACCTCCAACTATCCAAAGTTCAAGATGGATGGATATTGCAGATACACACTGAGGCACTGTGGGGATCCTTTCAAGAACGACTAATTTTGTAGAAATACAGTAGTTCCTGCAAAAAGCAGGACAGACTGGCCAGGGTCCACCTGGACCACTCATCACGTTAGGGGCCGCTGATCTTCATGGCTGCTTTTCCCAGGGTAAAGACATGCCTTCAGACCTGGACAAAAGGTCAGTGTCCCCTTCAGTTGGAGACTCACCAAAGGCAACAATCAAACAGGGTAAATTTGTACAGCACATAAGAATTTCTTTATTTTAAAACACATATAGAATATGCTGCTTTTTTTTTTCTTTTCTGCTTCCCCCCAACAAATAAGAGAGCAATTGATCTAATAACTAGGAAATGCAACTAGATTTTCTGTGCACCAGGTTAGAGAATGCTGGGTGATATACATGGAATGTACAGTGCCATACTTAGCTTAAATTCCTTTTCGTGGAACAAGGTTAACCTAAGCAATGGTTTTGCTGCCTGGATAAAGCTGTTTTCAAAAATAAAAATGTGTACTCCCTACAGAATGATCCACAAAAACAAGCCTATCTAGAGCCCTGCCTGGTGGCACAGCAGGTTAAAAGCACAACACTAAGAATCTAAAGCTGCTTTCGCATGCGTTAGATCCCTGCCTGCCCCAAGGTGACCCACATGGCTAGGCAGATCTCTTCTCACCCGCTGGCTGCTCCGCTCAGCAGTATACTTCGATGATCTGCCTGTTCTGCTCCCCACTCTGTCTCTGGTGAGTCCTCTCACTGCCCCTGCACCTCTGGCCTGTACCCCAGTTCTGTATGCACAAATAAATAAATCTTAAAAAAAAAAAAAAAGCCTGTCTAAAAGAAAATTTTGTAGTGGTCAAAACTGCTGAATAGAAGAAATAGGGATAGAAGGAATGAAGGAAGTAAGGATGTCATCTTTGCTAAGTATCACTACAGTTAATAATAGTATTATTAGTTACAAGTTATAAATAATATTTCATAACAGTGAATAATACTTAGTAATATCCACCTATGACTGTGGTGTTACTACAATTTAATGACAGTATTGTTAGTTACAAGATCCACAGCTCTGTGAATCCAAATGACAATACCTGGTTTGTATGACTGGTCTTTCCCTGAAGCAACTTTCTTCAGGAAAAAGAAATCCTGCATCCTGCTTTCAGCCAATCCATATATAGAAGTGTTTCACCAGGAGATTTTTGAGGATTACGAAGCAGAGCCTGGACATGCCTGTGAGCAGAGGTCTGAAATACGTGGCAAAAAAAAATGCATACATATGGCTTCCCTTTTAAGGAAAAGAATTTCCTGAGAATGACATTCTTTTCCTGAGTACATTATACACACACACACACACACACACACACAATTCAACATCTCAGAACACTCCTGGAATATACATTTCACATATGTACATACAGATAGGTTAAGGTACAGTCAAATGTCAATATACTAAGGTTTCAGAATAGAGGAAAGAAACATTTAGATGGGGATTCAGTTAGTTTTATCTTAGGAACAGAGGGAATGTATTCTGTGTGTAAGAGTTGCTCAAATGTTTCTTTTTCAATTCTAGCACTACTTATTTCTTTCACTTTTGACAATTAATAATACCCACTGTGACTGGGAAATCATCACAATTATCAATATTATTATTAGTTACACAACCTAAATAGTATAAAATAATAATAGGTTTTAATTGACAATATCTACTATATGGTGTGGCTAAATTTACGAAAGGTATTATTAGTTATGTGGTATAAACACTGGATATTTATGTTTCAATATAAGTGATAAACAACTGTGGACACAATGCACAATGTCCATTGTGTGATGTTATTTCTTCTGTCTCTTGATTCCTCTCTCTGAGGGAGAGAGGCAAAAGAGAAAACATTGAACCAACACACCAATCAAATAACCAATTATCTGAAGCTATTCAGGGGCCCTCTCTGGTGGTGCAATGGGTTAAAGTTCATCACTATGAAGCTGTCCAAAGCCACTGTAGCAAGAGTTCTCTCCCTGGCAGGGAGGTGACCCACCTGGTGCCGCAGACCTCTCCTGTCTTGCCTGCTGCTCCCCTCAGGAGTGTACTTCATCAATCTGCTTTTTCTGCTTCCCACTCTATCTCTGGTGAATCCTTCTTATGTTTTTTTTTTTTTTTGCAGCTTTAAGTAACTACCTCCCTTATAGGCAAATTCAGTAACTGTTTTCACTCAGACAACAAACATGATGCTATAACATGATTGAGCCCTGAGTGAAGGGCCTTCAACGCAGGAGACAGGAGCTTTGTTCAGCAGATATTAAAGATGTGGAAATACTCATTAAGCATGAGCATGATTATAGCCTGCTAATGATTTTTTTTAAAAAAAACTGATAAGTCTATTTTGTCTATATTTCCTACAAATGAGCATATATCCATGGTTTTATATTTTTACAAGAGGAGACTCACAGTAGGGTAAAGTGTGAAACAATGAACATTCACATTTCACACTTTCAAAGTGGACAATGAACATGGTCTATAACAAGAGTGGCAGTGAGTTTCTGGCACCCAGTCAGCAGATGCAAGGCCAGCTGGTCAGCATACCAGCTGTGTCCAACAAGGAGACTCGGTCAATGCTCTTCTGGAAATTTGAAAATACATGCAACTTGCAAATATGCAAAAGTATGTACTTATGCAAATACAGCTTATGCTTGTGCTAAAATAATGAGTCATATTTCCACTTGACTTGTGTTGGGGGAATCTAGACTCTCACAGCTCAGTCTTCACGTTGGCTTGTCAAATATGTGCATGCGTGCACACACGCCTGTATGTATCTATGTATGGGAGCCCCACAGTCTGGATAATCCTTAGCTTGATAAACTTAGTCATCATCTATGAAAGATGCAGGCAAGGCTGCCTCCCAAACAAAACAGAACAAAGAGCTCAGAATGTTTTGTCACTGACTGACCCTACAGAGGAGTATACTAAAATGTGATACACTATGTGGCTCTTCCCTCAGGGGCCTGATTGATGGATGAAAAAATTACAAATGTGTTCTCATCAAGATGTAACCTGGACTGATTTTGAAGCTGCCTGAGAATACCAACTGACAGGGTCCTCTTCAAAAAGCACCAGAAACTCCACTGGAATCCAGTTCATGCCATGATTCCGCTAGATTTTAGACATCCTCTTTTGGGCCCAAAGTTCCTCTGAAAAGACTTTGGGATCAGGTAATGCTGCTTATGAGCAGGAAGAGGGGAAAAGACAGGAAGAAGGAGAGCGTCTCACCAACAGCAATACACAGACTCTCCAAGACTGGACTCCGCTGAGCCTCACCTTGTCTTGTCTAGACCCGGTTCTCAAGAAAAGTGCCCCATAGTAGAGGTGTTAACATTCACCCAGGTGTGCCTTACTGACTTTCTCACAGGGAAGAAATGTGAGGGGAGAGTAGCAAGTTCTTTCTTACCACCTCTCGGTTACAAAGGTGAACCTCTAAAAGAAAAAAGCATTCCTGTTTGAATCAGCTGCAGGAACCATCTAATGTCAAGATTGTCAATCCTAAGGATTTAACAGCGAGATACCTCTGAATTGAAATTAGCATCAAAGTAACTGATGACAGGACAATGTTCAGTAAATAATTCAAATGTCTTCAAAAGAAGGCACTTGAAAGACTGTAGGTCCCCTCCATTAGATGAAACTCTGGTCTATTTTCATTCACCATTTAATAGGCTTTCAATCTTTCCTTTCCTTTATTCACCAACTTATTTATGCATTCACTCAGCAACTATTAAATGAATAGCTACTACAGGCCAGGCTGTGGAATGGTGAAGGGTAAGCATTTCACATGAAGGAAGGCAGAGGAGCAAGCTCTCCCTCCCCAGGGAAAGGATGATCACACCATCCCCTGGACACAAAATTAGAAAGGATGCCCATTCCCAGAATCAATGTTCCCTGTGCACTGACTACAGCCATGCTTCTTGGGGTAGAACCAAAATGTCCTGCTCTCAGTGAATGGACAAATACACTGTAGCCCATCCAGACAATGGCATATTATTCATTCATCGGATGAATTGGAAGCTTGAAGCTGCAGAAACATGAATCACAAAACTGGACCTCACAGTGAAGGGCTACCGCACCAGGAGGCAGGAGGAAGGACAGTAAGGGGTGTTTCCTACCCCATCCCTGCTCCGCATACTCTAGATGTCTCAGGGCTCTACTTGTCCTATACAACATCTCATTTGCATGCTCATTGGCACATCCATTTATGATGAGAAAGGGGCACTCAGGGAAAGTGGGTGCCAGCCTTGGCATGTGGGAATGTGTCAGGATACTGGTTACTGATGTGCTGAAAGCCAAGTCCTACTTTCAGCACCAGACCATCCATAAGGCAGAGAAAGGAGAGGAGGTGACTGAGAGTCAAAGACAAATAAGCGTGGCTGGCTGCCAGGGGTGGCCAAAGGGTGAGCCCCCTGGACAAACCTCTGCCCAGGGTCTGTGAAGTATGAAAGTATAACAGGAGCTGGGGCTCAGAGATACAGAGAAGGGGACCATGTCAGACACAAGGTTATTGGCCACCAAATACCACAAATGTCTCAAATATTCCCGTACTACTGGGCAGCCATCAGCCAGAGTAGGAAATGACTGAATTGACTTCTCTGGGTCAGCTCCATCCTGCATTTATGTTGCATCCTCATGCCCAGCATGTTGTGGGGGTACAATTGTGAATCCATTGGGTTAATCTGCTGGGGTGAAGCCATGCACAGGAAGCATAATGGGAAAGAGGCCTACAAACTGCCTGAGCCTGTGAGGGGACTTGGGAGCCAGAGGGGACGCCCACAAAAACAATCTGAACAAAGGCACCCAAGAGTAGAGAAAGAGCCACTTGGGTAGAAATGTGATAAAGACAAAGGTTAAAAAGAACAAGATTAATAAATCCAAGAGAAGCAGGCAAGTAGACAGAGAAGCCCTGGAGGTTGGTTATAGACCTGCTGCAGAGGGGACAGGCTCACATGTCTGGATATGTGAATAGCGGACCAGGAACATAAGAAAATGAGGTGCTTCATCTCAAAATCAGGGTTTTAAGAATTTATGCTGTGAGTTTAAAACAAAATTAAAATAGGCAATAATGAGTAATTACACAAATGGTTACTTCCCAAATCAATTTATCATTCTTGACTTAAAAAAAAAAAGGCCTGCATATTATGGTCTCATGTGATTAGCACAGGACAACAAGCAGTCAGAAAGGAAATTCCCTTTGGTGGTATCCATCAGTGAAAGATGAACTTCCAGTTACAATTAAAGGCACTAAATGTTCATTGCAGTTTAGTAAAAACCTACTTTAAACACTACTCATTTATTTCACACTAATCTATTTTATCCTATGTTAGGAGTCGTTAATTTGGTTCACTTCTAAAATTGGGTGCTCAGAGAGGAGCTCTTAACACCACCGTCATCCTAAATTCCTAGCTTGCAAAATGTATCTATCAGGTTACCACATGGTTACCAGGAGGAGTTACGAAATGCCATGGCTGACTCTTCCAATGCAAGTCCCATATTCCAGAAAAGATCCTGAAAGAGAGGATGAACTCTACCCCAGGAAGCAGAGGAGTTTCACAAGACAGACATGCGCCAATCCCAACAGCCATGCACTTCACGTTCCCAGCGCTGCCTAAGTGACACACGTGTCAGCACTACAGACACTCACAGGCCATCCTGGCTTCTCACACGCTGCTCCATGTCTCATCTAGTCATGCCTCCATGTCTCCTTGAAACTAACTATGAGAGTTAGGGCTTGCCTGGGGAAGTTGGTCAAGGGCAGGCGCTGGGTGTCAGGGTGGGTCTGAACTGGAAAGTTGGGTTGGAACACTGGAAAATGGAGTCTGGACCATGCAAAGATGGAGAGATGGAGAGAGGGGTGGAAATAATATGGAAGACTGACAGGAC
This sequence comes from Condylura cristata, assembly GCF_000260355.1. Lineage (NCBI taxonomy): Eukaryota > Metazoa > Chordata > Mammalia > Eulipotyphla > Talpidae > Condylura > Condylura cristata. The sequence continues at coordinate 11,085,198 of NW_004567131.1, forward strand.
ATGTGGGTGAAGGGAAGCTTTCCAGCTAGATAGGACAAGATTGCAATTTTAGGATGGTAAAAGACAGCTGTGTAAATTGCTGATAAGTGTCATTTCCGTGCAAAGGAGATAGCTCTGATCACCCAGAAATGAAGGAAGTCTGTGAGCTTCAGGAATGTAAAAAATGAATTAAATAAAATTAAAGCCCAGCATTAAGAAGCTAAAGCCTTGGCCCTCCCTGGTGGCGTAGCGGGTTAAAGCACAGCACTGAGAATCTAAAGCCACTTCCGCATGAGTTCGATCCCCGCCTGCCCCGGAGGAGACCACATGGCGAGGCAGGCCTCTCCTGACTTGCCCACTGCTCCCCTCAGCAGTGTACTTCCTCGATCTGCCTGTTCTGCTCCCCGCTCTGTGTCTGGTGAAGCCTCTCGCTGTCCCTGCACCTCTGGCCTGTACCCCTCAGTTCTGTATGCATAAATAAATAAATCTTTAAAAAATAATAAAAAATTAAAAAAAAAAAAAGAAGCTAAAGCTGGCCCTCCCTGGTGGCGCAGCGGGTTACAGCACTGCACTAAGAAGCTTAAGCCACTTCTGCATGAGTTCTATCCCCGCCTGCCCCTGAGGAGATCCACATGGCATGGCCAGGCAGATCTCTCCTGACCCGTCCACTGCTCCCCTCAGCAGTGTACTTCATCGATCTGCCTGTTCTGCTCCCCACTCTGTCTCTGGTGAATCCTCTCACCCACCACATCTCTGGCCTGTACCCCAGTTCTGTAAAGAAGAAGCTAAAGCCACTTCAGCGTGAGTTTGATCCCCACCCTGTAGGTGACCCACATGGTGCGGCAGACCTCCCCTGTCTCTCCTGCTGTTCCCCTCAGCAGTGTACTTACTTCATCAGTCAGCCTGTTCTGTTCCCCACTCTGTCTCTGGTGAATCCTCTCACTGCCCCTGCACCTCTGGCCTGTGCCCCAGTTCTATATGAATAAATAAATTAATCTTTAAAAAATTAAGGTGAGATTAATTCATGAGAGCATATGCTTCAAGATCCTGAAGAGAGCCTCTGTGCTCTCTGGGGAATAAATCATCCTTACTGACTGCCCGGATTTCTGCCACTTCCTTTGCACCGTTTTTGGATTATATAGAACAGTCAGTTTTTGATATTCCTAATTTGGACATTTTCTGTCCCAAAATGCTCATTCCCTCGACATTCCAGGTGCCACCACAGCCTGACTAAGGATGTGTTGAGTTCACATACTTCTATCTAAGCTTTGCCATGTTGTACATACTTCTTTCTAAAAATCATTCATCTCTATTGATTGTGAATCGTACAATGGGACAGTGGTTTCATGCTTTAGTCACATATATGGCCACAGTGGTTTGAATGGTGTTTGTTATAGACTGATGTTTTATGCCCCCCTCCCCGATTCTTAATCTGTAACTCTACTCTCCGATGTGATGGAGTCAAGAGGTGGGGGACTGTGGGACAGGAATAGGATCAGATGAGGTTATGAGGTGAAGTTTCATGAATGGAATTCATGCTGCTATGAGTCATGGGAGAGCTGACTTCCCCTCTGTTCTCCACCAAGTGAGACTTTATGAGAAGTTATAGTCTATACCCTAAAAAGGGCTCTAATTGGCCCTTGCCATGATGGCACCTTGATTTCAGACTTCCAGCCTTCAAAACTGTGAGAAAAAAATGCCTGTCATTTATAAGCTTCCAGACTATAATATTTTTTGTCACAGCAGCCCAAGTTGTGTAAGATGCTCCACCTCTACAAAGCCATAGGAAAAAATCAGGTTAATTACACTGAATGCATCAGCTACATGCTAATGGTGTACACATAATGTGAACAATCAGACTGCAATATTTAAATCAGAAATAACTCCAGGACTTTATCTTACTATAGGAACTCTGTGAAAGAGAAATAAATGACTAATATACATATAGATACCAGGCTTTTCTCTACTCAATTCATAATCCTCATAATTGAAATTACGTTGTTGAAACTTCAGGGTGAGAAAATACACTCTCTAGCATCCCAGTTGACCCCAAGGACATTGCAGTCCTCTGCAGTATCCAGTCTTCCCACAATGCTCAGAGGCCCAGGCCCAGGGAGAGCTTGTCGTAGGAAACAAAGAAAAGTAGGAAGTCTGGAAACAAAATGAGTAAATTAACATGGAGTTTCTATATTTTGCCCCCTTCATTGACTCATGGAGACCTTAAATATTTTTCTTTGTGAATTTGGTGAAAATAACCACTAAATGTGGATCACTTGATCAATTCATAAAAACAGACATCATGTAACATACTTAATATGTTAATAGTATATTTTGTAAAACATGTAAATTGGGTGGCGCAGCAGGTTAAAGCACAGCACTAAGAGGCTAAAGACACTTCGGCATGAGTTTGATACCTGCACCTGAGGTGATCCACATGGCGCTGTGGACCTCTCCTGACCCACCCACTTCTCCCCTCAGCACTGTACTTCCTCAGTAGGCCTATTCTGGTCCCCCTCTGTCTCTAGTGAATCCTCTCACCACCCTTGGAACTCTGGCCTGTACCCCAATTCTGTATGCATAAATAAATAAATATTATAAAAAAATGTGTAAATTGCTTTAAAAATATTTGGTTAAATCTAGGTTTGTTTTGCAGTCACACATTTTTAATCTGGTATAACCATTAATTAGCCTTGATGCTTAAAGTAGGAACATATTTATAATGTTATCATATAAGGAATATGTGTCAGGATACTGGGAGGAAACTGAGCCAATGACCTGTGTTTGTATTAATAACAAAACATTGACTGTGTCTGGGGATTCATTGGGAATTTAATTTCAGACCAATTAAGGAAAATTTGACAGCCCCAATTAACCTAATAATCAAAAATCCCTATTCAACAAAGACTGTAATAATTTGCTAATTGTAGGCATCAACTTTAACTGACATCTTGAAAAGATGTTATAAATCTAAATCAATGAAATCAGTAGCAATATTTCCCCTGAGAAAGATGTACATATTCTCCCATGAACTGAGTAAATGTTCAAAAAATGATCCATTATGAAAGTACTTACAATATTCTTACAAATGAGAGGCCATTTTTAAGGGTTAGGAGAGAGTCTTTAGCTGTGTTAGTTACCTAGTATAGTCTTCACATACTTTCCCTGAAGTAAGACCTTATTGCCTCCATAGAGGCTGAGAATCTAAACTCATAATGCTCCAGTACTTGTAGAATGAGAGGTGAGGCCAGGACTCCCTCTGCGGCCTTAAACCAATCCTGGCTCCTCACACCAGACTCCCCAAAAAACTCAGCTGGGGAGAGGGCCTGTCTGGAGGTAGAAAGATGTCACCTAAACAAGAAGAAACAACTGGGAGAAACATGAGTATAGATACCAAAGGTTGGATATCAAAAGTTGGGTACCTCTAGAGAGGTAAACTTCTCTAGACAGAAGCAGCATGCAAGGTAGGGATTCAAGTTCTGGGGGAGTTTAATCAGAAAAAGCTTAATTCATTCATATATGTGAAGATAGCTAGGTAAGTGGTTAGGTAGGTAGATAGGTAGCTGACTGGTTGATGGCTAACTAGAAAGAGCAATAGAGACATAAGAAAAGGATCACAGAGATATAGCTATATAGAAGGCCCATATATGTGTGTGTGTGTGTGTGTGTGTGTGTGTGTGTGTGTGTGTATAATATATTAGTATCAATAGAGATGAGCCAATCACATATTCATGTATTTTACATATAGTGATGGTACATTCATATATACATATATGCAGTATTTATAAACAGTGATGGCTTATTCAAGTATATTTATATTTGCATATGTATAGTGACCGTTTGATTCACATATATGCATATAATTTTGAGACAATTCATTTATACATATGAATATAATGAGTGTATATAGTGTATTCATTAAAATACATTAATATCGCATGCATTGTTATGATTCCTTCACATGTGTATATAATATGTGATGTTTCATTCATTTATCTGCATAATATATACGTGTGTGTTTGTGTGTGTATATTGACAGTTCATTCATATATGTGTCTATAACATGTTTAGAAATAGTAACTTCATGAAGTATGCAGTTTCTCTGAGACACATGAGACAGAAATACATCCAGGTTTCACTTCCTATTAACTTAAAACTTAGGTGGAGAAATGAATCCTCTGCAAGATGCTGGAGGACAAAGGCAGCTAAAACTGTTCCTATTAACTAATTCACTCATGCAATCCCTGTTCTGTACCCTTAAACTATTTTAAAATATCCCCGAATGGATTTAACACAGTGGCTACTTTAACAACACAAATTCAAACTATATTCACAGGTGCTAAATAAAATGATGACCCAACTGCTAAATGAGAACATACTAGAAGCTCTTGGTGTTTTCCCAAAACACTTTTCATTTTAAATTATAAGAAATAATAAAATTGGCTAAACTGAGAAAACCTGATGCCAAATTGTGAAACAGTCTTCTCCAGCATGCATAATAATCACACAGATACATCTCTGAGATATGCTATGGGTGTATACATGGTTCCAGGGAAAAGAACCCTCCTGCCCACACTGGGCCAGAGTAGTGTAGTCAATTTAATTTCAAAGACATCAGACACATGGCAGCAAGCATAAACTGATATACTTCATTCAAAACTCTAGATTTGCTTCCACACATTGAACCCTACAAGGACAGAGTTTGGTTAGATTCAGATTAAGTAAACAAAGGAAAGACTCTATTTTCCAGTGAAGACTTTTAAAATTTTCACTTCAGGCTAAAATGCCATTTTGTTATACATGACATAAGCCTTCAATTTTTGTCAAGAGGAAGGTAAACAACTTTAGGGTATAGATTACTTCCTGTCAACTATCCACTAACAGTATTTTTAATTCCTCAAATAAAATTGCCTACATTTTATAGGGGTACATCAAACAAAACTCCCTCACCAGAATTCCTTGGGGATCTCTGAGAGTGCATTACTAGAGTGGATGCCAATACTAGCTGTTCACATAAATCTACTCCTGTTTAAGTTAGGATATTGGACATATGGTTTGTGGAAATATTTGACGCATTTGCATAAGACATACAAGTTTTGGAAGAATGACCATTTTCATCAGGCTGACTGAGCTGAGAAGAGGGAGGTGTGACCATCTGTTTAACTTCATCTTGATTTTTGTTTAGCACCTGTAAAAAGAAATAGATTGGGGCCACTTCTTCACCCAGGAGACAGGACGAACCCATCTAGGATGGGCCACCATGTCGCTCCCTCAAGGAAAGGAGAGGCCAGGTTACAAACTGCACACATATGTGCACATGCTCTGTGTGTGCACAGGCTGCTTTTGGCTCTGCCAAGTCTGTGGTCCGATAGTTCATCTCACAACTCTGGGTCTTGATTTTAAGATTCTAAGTTAACATTTAAAGCATGAGCTGATATCTGTTGTTATCCATAAAAACAAGTGGGGGAAAGGAGAAGTCACTGTGTGCAGGAATGACAGAGGCTCCTGATCAGAAAAGATCTGTCTCTCTCTCCAAGAGTGCCTTGGTGCGGCCCAACACAGTTTTGTATGGAATACTTACATTGTTGCTCAATTTTCCATCATATCCCTATGACTTGTTTTCATGGTATGATTTTACGCATTTCTTGAAATCAGATTTTTTGGTAATGTTTCATTTGTTAGTGACATGATTGTATTTTTAGTTAACTCAGACTGTTAGTTTTCTCCTATAAAATATATTAAGATATGCATAGTAGTCTAGGACATGATCTTTTTCTATAAATGTTCTGTGTTGCAGCAACATGAATTTTATTATTTATATGTTGTTATATCTAGTTTGATACTCATGTGTATATATACATATGTGTGTATACATGCACACACATACAAATATCACATGTAGATGCAAAACTAGTTTATTTTAATTTATTATCATGTTTAGTACTTTTTATATAGGGGGTTGAAAGTTTCCCAGTAAATATGTTCAGATCTCTGAATTATAAAAGTTACTTCTAAAGATTTTGTCAGCTGTTTTATCCTTTTATAGACTTGTTCATATTGCATCTTCTAGTTAATCTATCCACCATATTATGTTTTTCTTTGTCTCTTATGAATGTTTTGAGTTAAATGTCATTTTCCTCTAAAATTGCTGCAGTTTTGCCCATTTGCTTTCTTTTTTTCCTTGATGTATCTGCTTCAGTTTCCTTGATGCTTCTGTATCTGTAATTTTCAAACTTTCTGAATATTTTGTCAATTATATATCATATATTAGCTATTTTTCTCTCATCAAATCTGTAAAGTTATATTTTATTGAATTTTACACAAATGCACATATGATAGTCATACTTACATAAAATGTGTCTATCATTTTGCTCATTTCTAATATTTAGTGTTTATTTTTAGAGTTTCTTTCTTCGTATTGGGTATTGTAAATTTTCTTAAGCCACTTTAATGTTGCTAAATTTTATTTCAATTATTCTTAAACACTACTTCATGTCTGTTTCTCCATAAGCTTTAAAAAATCCTTGTAGGCCCTACCTGGTGGCGCAGCAGGTTAAAGCACAGCACTGAGAATCTAAAGCCGCTTCTGCATGAGTTCGATTCCCACCTGCCCCGGAGGTAACCACATGGTGTGGCAGACCTCTCCTGACCCGCCCGCTGCTCCCCTCAGCAGTGTACTTCGTTGATCTGCCTGTTCTGTTCCCTGCTCTGTCTCTGGTGAAGCCTCTCACCGCCCCTGAGCCTCAGGCCTGTACCCCAATTCTGTATGCACAAATAAATAAATCTTTAAAAAAAAATCCTTGTAATATGTTTGCAGTCTACAGAATGATGAGAAAAGGATACCCTGCAACAAGAAAATATGTCCACAGATTTCCTCATTTTCCATACTATACTATATTCCCATGAAAAGTCATCCCCTTAAATTTGGGATTTATCATTTTAACATATGTACTTACAGTCTTACCAAAAATGAAACTCCACTCCCTGCAATTTTCATTCTTATTTAGCAGTATATATTTGAGAATTGTCATATTGACATATGAATAGGTATTTCATTCAGGTATATTTTACAGTTTAAATAAATTACCCATTATATTATATTTGCCAAAAAGCAGACCTTTGGACTCACAGTTTTTATCTTCTTACTATATGAGCAATGCACTCGTCTACACCCCTGCAAAGCCCATAGATTGCTCTGGGTCATGTACTGTCACACTTATCCTGCCCATCTGGTTAAAGGGAAACGCTACCCTCCTCTAATTTTTATTTATACTTCACTAATTACTAATGAGAGTGAACATCTTTCTTGGCATTTCAATAAATTTAATAGTTGTTTACATCAATGAAACTACCATAATTAAAGCACAAATCATCTCATCTCTGCCAAAAGATTTCTCATTCTCAATAGTCCATCCCTCCTTCAAACAATTATTTAGGTTAAATGTTGTCTATTTTATCAGTCTTTTATCTAATGGTGTGGATTTTTGTGTCTTGCTTTAAGAAATTTCCCACATCTCATGAACATGTTGATGTGCTCTATTCTACATTCTTTTAAAATTTTAAGTCTTGCATTTTACATATAAGATTTTAATCAATCTGGAATTCATTTTGATATGTAACATGAAGTAGAAATTAAATTTTTTGAGCTCTGGTTTTGGTTTTTAACCAAAACCCAAATGTTGCCATTGACTAGTCTGTGTACCCCTCTGGTAGACTGCTCTGTCAACTGTCCATTCATAAATGACTTCCAAATCTGTTTCCAAAAGCCCAGCTATCTCTCTCTTGTCAATGCCACATCTTGTAGCTGAGCCCAACCTTCATGGAGAAGGAGGCCCTCAGATGCCTAAATGGGCTCAAATCAGCTTCACTAACTTAAGACTTTGACTAGAGTTGGTTGACTCTTGCTTCACTTTGTTGGGTTAAGAACCTCAAGGTCCCACATAGCCTGATTGAGAGACACGAGGCACAACCTTTCCCTCTCCCACTACAAACACGTAAGAGCAGCGATGTAGGCAGTGTGCCCAGTGATCACCAGCCCTGAAATGAAATTGGCTACGTTCAAAGCCTGACTTTACCATTTACTAACTTAAACGATTTGCCCTTGGGAAATTATTTGAGCTGTTTTAGTTTAAATTTCTTATTTTTTATATGCTAACAATAATGCTTTCAACCATTAGAGTTGCTATAAAAACTGAGAAATAGATGGCAGCATAACCAGCAGAGTGCCACTTAAAGAAAGGACTTTGCTAATGACATAAAGTCCTGGAGGGCAGATAGTACAAATTGGGCCACTTGTTCCCACTCAGAGCCCCTTCCACCCTGACTTTCAGTTTATGAGCCTGCAGATTATGAAACCATATTTCACAAGTTTGCTTGTCCCTAGGATTACTCAGGTCACCTGGCTTTGGCCTAATATGTAAAGCCCGTTGAGAAGTGAGTTAATAATAGGAGGCAAGAGCCAAGTGTCTCTATGCAAACACAAAGGTAAAGATGTCTGCCCATTGGACCAGAGGAGATGCAGTCTAAGAGGTGTCAGTAATACAGCATGTTGCCATGACAACCATGGGCACTTCCCCTCTTCCTAGCTGGATAGCTTCCATATCAGCCTTTCTAACTCTTCACGAGACTGCCTAATCTACCAAATTTTTGTGCATGCATTCAACAAATATTTGGGATGCATCTACTATGTATTCCGTATTGCTTATGTGTTTGGAATATGTCAGCAGAAAACACAGACAGATTCCTGATACAAGGTGCTAAAACAGGAGCAGATGAAGACAAAGATAAATATATAACAGGATGAATGAGTAATTTTATTAGTGAGACAGTGGAAAGTCCCCTGGAAAAACAAAAAATCAGGTCAGAAAGAGGGATGTAGTGTACAAGAACATGGAATAGTAGTTACAGCTAACTCAAAGAGGGGATGGAGCAGGTGGGAATTGAAAGCTGACTGTCTCCTGCTGGTCACACTGCAATTTGCTGCTCAAATATTCCAGCCATACAGGGAGAGATGTGAGGCCAGTGTAGTTGCAGCGGGTTGAGCTGGGCTGGGAGAGAGAAGAGCTGGGTCATGTGCAGTCTCTCTTATCAAGTTCCTGCATTCCTAGCTGCCCTGCCATCCCCACCCTCTTCCCAGTCCAAGATTTTCTGAACTCTGCTCAGCATGGACGTCGTGTTCTCCCTGGGTCCCCTTCCAACCCTCAGTTGCCCTGAGTCTGCGCTACTCCCCAACCCTGAAAGCCACCGGAAAAGGAGTGTCTCATTTACCTTGCTGTCTTCACCTTCTCTCTGGAAGAGGTGTGACTTTTAGAAATGGTTGTTATATAAAGGGGAATGAATGGGTCAGTGAATAAATTATGACCTCTATTTTCCTTCTTCAGGTCAATTATAAGTTACAGCCTACACACTCAACAGTGTATGCATTGTATGTGTAATTGTTCTCAGATTTATAAGTCCCATCTACAGTGTTCATAATGTGGTATTGCTAAGGCATAAGTTCTCTTCAATAAATTAATTTTTGACTTAAATGGTTTCAGTGAGTAACCACCTATAATGAACCAGATATTTCTTGTGCTTAAACCCTGGCCTGGGAGTGCATTAAGCACTTTTGGGTGTATTTTCAGACCTCCAGGGCTGAATTAGTGAGTTGCTGTCTCAGTACCTATGCCCTTTTAATGTCTTGTTGGGCCCAAGAGAACCTTATGTAACATTAAGTATCTTTCAATACCCATTCAACTCTCCTCATGTTTTCATTTTAGAGATTTGGGCCAAGAAATCTGTACCAAATACCTTCATATATCACAATAAGGAAATGCATGTATATAAATAAATGCTATAGCACTTACATCTTATTATTGTATTGTTCATATGGAGATAAGCGATTCTGAGGCAACCGGAAGAGTTTAAAGGCCACAGTGATTACACAGGGTCTTCCTGGTTACAACAAATCCCTCCGGACTATTGTGCACTACAGTTAGGAACCCAGTTTACAATTCATGGGACAGAGCAGTATATTTACTGACTCATTTTAGATACAGCTTTACTGATTATTTTTAATACTTTATTGCTGTGTTCACATCCTGAAGGGTATGTTTACACAATGCTAATTATTCAAACAGCCAAAAGCTGTGCTTTCTTTTACACCAACTATTCCAACCCCTTGATTGGATTTGGTGTAGATTTAATTAGAGATCAAGCCTAGTTATGGAATATTCAGATTTGTGATTGAAAATAATAACTTGAAAAGGGAGAAGATAGTATGAGGATAGATTTGGGTTTATGTATTACATTAAACACATTACAATAACTCATGTACATTATATGTTTATGTAAATAGTCGTATGAGAGAATATTGTGTCTGTATTTAAATGCATGCATATGTGTTTTGCTAAGTTAAATTCCTTTCATTATGCTTCTTCAAAATTCACAGATTTCCTTATCTATTCTTGCCCATTTGTTTGTGAGGTATATTTTTAAATATAGTCATGAAATTCCAAAAGAAATTAATCAGAGTTTTTTTCTTGAAATTGCATCCATACAGTGAAATCATACTTTTATTATATACAGTCTCCATTCTGGAATTTGCTTTATCTCTCATTTACTCAATAATAAAAAAAAATCTTTAATTTTTGAATTTCTTCATCTAGTTTACTTATACTTCTTATTAAATACCTAATATTATTATGTATTTATCCATACAAAATGGTAGCAAAGCTCAAGGAAGGATGAATACTTTTGTTCTGATTCATTCTTATTTCACTACTTAAGACAGTATGATTGGTCAATAGAGATATTTTTCCAAATGTTAGAATGGTCATTAATAAAGAAACCTCGGTATAGAGTGCCTCTTCCTTGTCCATCAGAAGGTATAGCAGAAGGCCTCATAAATTTCACAGATAAGATATTATCACAATACAATAGATAAAACTAGCATGATAATTATGAGATAAGGTAACTGCCTAGTAAAATTTTTATTTGAAACTAAAATTCAATAATAAAATGAATGAGGCTTTTTGTGAATACTTTTATCTTGTATTTCTTGTATTTAAAGGGAAAATTGTTAAAAAGCCGCACACTTTTTAGACATAAATAACAGAGAAGAAAGCTCTGTCTTCATACAACACAGCTTTGTTCCTTTAACTTTTCATGAATTAAAGAACCCCTCTTTCTTCTCTCACATTAGAACAAGATTAAATGTGGAGATCAACCTCTCAGAAAAAATGACCATCTAGGTCATTTGATGGTACTAGTAAGAATATGGAAATTAATGAACTGTTATTTTAAATAAGGACTTTTAATTGTCACACTGATTGTCACCAGATGTGTTAAGACCCATCATGATAAACCACCTTGTTATTCATGAAGTTTCATCACCCATTTACCTTCCAGAAAAATGTGCTCTTAGAATGGGGCTTTCTTTACTACTTTTTAAAGTAGAGATATATATTTTTTTCTCTATTGTACTACTAAAAGATTCCGATAAAGAGAATCTGTAAAACATACAGCAATTTTATGTTCTATGAAGTGAAAAATGATCCATCATTGTTCAGCTTCATGCACGAAGAATTATCCCAGCTAACAGTCTGAGGATTTTATGACACAGTTAAAAATGTTAGAGTTGGATGATATGGAATCTCAACATAATTCATTTCAGCCTAATATGTATTTGTCAAAAAAGCATATGGGTCACTAAGTTATTTTACATCTAGCTTTGGAAAGAGAAATTGCTCATCTCTGCTTGCCTCTCCTAAATCCTGTTCAGAGTTTGGACCTGCAGCTGTGGAATGAGAAAATGAGCATGGGGTACTGGCAGCTGTGCATCACTTTATTAAAAATTTCCAAATTACAGGTCTCCATTTAAATATTGGACAGCTAAGATTTACTAAACGCTTCCCATGGCCAGATTTTATACTACGTGCATTTGCTAGATGACCTCATTCATTTCTCACCACTCACCACTTCTCAGAGGAGAACTGGGGTTTTGTGGAAGTTAGCTGGTAAGTATAGGGGTTCCACAGATGTCACTGCACGGCCAGTATCTGAGGCAGGCTGTTCCAAGCCCGCACTCAGTAGCAGTACTAAAAAGTGGCTACAAAAATATTTGTCACTTGGCTCATGACAAATACAATCTTTGTGCCTGGCCTTGACTCTGGGTTCTGTGACTGACAAGTAGAACACAGCAGAAGCAATGCTGGGCCTTGTCAGGGTGCAGACTTCAGGAAATAGCATTCTGCCTGTTCTAGGGGGTGTTTACTTTTAGGGTCAGCCCCCAGTCTGGGAGGGAGCTCAGTCACCTGACTCTGTCCAAGGACCTTAGAAATGGCCTCCGGCTTCAGCAGGGTGTGGCAGAGAAACCACCAAGCAAAGAGGAGCTGCCTAGTCCAGCCCTGCCCTGCAGACTCTCTTACAAACTGAACATGTGCCTGCAGTCAGCCAGTGAGCTTGGGGATGATTGTGATCAGCACCATTTAAGTTTCACTGCCTCCTAAAACGTTGCTTAAAATTAAACTTTAAATCAGGCATACTCTTGTTTTATTTTTAAGATCTGATCTTACTAAGCCATCTAATTTTTTTTTTTTTAACTGAAAACAGTTCTGTGTTATCTACTCTGGACAGGATGTGTATCAAAGGAATCCAACCCATGTGCACACAGGACTTTCTAAATACAGATGATGGGAGTTTAGTGTCCTTGGTGGTGGTGACCTATTTCTAAAGTGTTGCTCCCTTCCACCCCTTTCGTGAGTAAATTAATAGATATAAATTGCACGTATTTAGGGTATGGATGTGATGATCTGATAAATGCATACATGTGAAAGAACACCATAATCACACTAATTAACACCTCCACCACCTCAAACAGTTACTTTTTAATTAACATTTTTATTAATATAATAGTTTATTTTACATCATTTTGTGCATTTTTCCATCTCAGTTGTAATCCCCATGGACTTCCCATCACCAAATAATCCATGTGCCGTCACCATAGTCCAGTGCACTTCCCCCCACACCCTATTTTTGATCCCATTCCCCACTCCCCCCCAGCAAAATGTCTTCAGTTACTTTTTTAATACTGAACTAGGTTGTTTCTTTCCTTTTTTCTTTCTTTCTTTTTTAAAAAATATATTCATTATATTATCATCCTTCATTTTTGTACAATGATGGTTTCCCCATGAAATTCTCACCACCAATTCCCCCATGCACCATCACTACAGTCCCTTGTGCTCTTCCCACCCCTGTCCTGGCCCCTCTCCCTCTTATGTTTTTTGCAGCACAATTTACAATAGGTAAGCTGTGGACGAAACCCAAATGCCCAAAAGTAGATGACTGGATCAAGAAGATGTGGTATATTTACACAATGAAATATTACTCAGCCATCAAAATATATAAACTCATGCCCTTCTCAGCAACATGAACTAGGCTGTTTCTGATACAATCTTAGAACCAGAGAACAGCCAGGAATTTATAATTCAGGGGTGCACAGGAAGTAAACTGGGAGGCCTCAGAGGCACAGGAAGAGGCCACAGAATATTAATGGATGCCACTTGTGGACTGTGGGTTTTCAAGTAGCTTTTCTTTTCCTTCTTTATTTTTCCCTTTTTGTCTTCTCAAATTTACTAAAACGAATATATTTTATAATCAAAAAGAAATGTTAATGTGCCCCAAATGACGAAAAAAAAATGTGTTTTCAAATAAGAAGTTATTCCCACTGTTATTATGTTTCAAAGAAACACTAAACCATGCTAGGATAATGTGAGTTGACATTAGACACAGTCTTACTTTCTAATAATTTTGTGGAAACCAATAAATACATCAACTGACTTGGAGTAAGAATGTCAATATATTTTTTTTCTACCAATTAGTTATATGGCAAATGCCTTTATTTGAGAGTTCCTCCCTAGACAAATACTTACACACCAAAATGTATAATAAAATAAAAACTGGGAGTGAATTTGCTATTCATGAAGGTCAGAGTACTGAGACAGATTATGCTCCACCCTGGTCAGCCCATGTGAGAATTCCCCCTGGAACAGGCCACCAAGCTCAGATAAGGTAACATTTTCCAAACACTTGCAAGCCAGGCCCACTGGAAAAGAACTCCTAACACAACAAACCCACACAGCAGAAACCCATCACCAGGGACACTGTAGGAAGGCGGCCTTCTGAGCCCCAGCACAGGTGGGTAAAGAACTGCAGCTGACGATGGCACACAGTCAGCTCAAGTCCTGCCTCTTCCTTAGAGTTTTTCCTGAGTCCTTTATTTGGTTCCTCCTTTGTTAATCCATCCATCCAACCCGCAGCACAAACATGGGAACAGAAATGAGAAATGAGCCAACAGAGCCTAATTACAGAATTCAGGAGAACTTGCTAGTTGTAGGGAGCTGAGTCCTGAACTACTACACCCATTACCACCCACATTGCTGAGGGGTTCCATAACCTCAATGCCAATGGACCTGGGTGACTCTGATCAAACTTGGCTACAGTCACCTGAGTTACTGCCTCTGGCCCAAGATGGCAACACTGGGGGTTATCAATCTCTCCCCGAGACATGGGGTCCTAAGCTCCTCTGAAAGCCACCTCAGAACTGGCTGCAGATGAGTGCTGGAGGGAAGGAGGGCAGGAACAGGTTGGTCAATTTCGCCATAATCCCCACTCTGCTCAGAAAGACTTAGATGGGGAGCTTTTCTCTAAGGAGCACTCTAAAAAGATTGCACACTACATCATGCATCCCAATTTCTGTGCATGACATATGAGCCCCCTAAACATGTAGCCTTAGAAACTAGACAGGCTGTGCCGCTGAGCCCATGTGCTATGATATCTGGAAACACTGTGACAAGCTCAGCAGGGGACCCGTCGCTCCCGACCCGCAGAAACGACAAGAGGCCCTGGTTGTTCTCACATAGCTGCCCTTATTGCCATTGCGCAGCGCTATTTATTATTCCCAGCAACCAATCAGGCTAAATCAGAAACGCCCCTCCTCCTACCCCCAGCCTACTGGTGTCCAATGGTGCTTATTTCCTCCCTAGCGGCTCTCCTGCAATAATGCGGCATTCTGGGCTTGCAGGCCTCGCAGCGCCATCTTGTAATGGAGGACGGTGCCTCGACTGTAGGCCCGCCCCCGACAACCCGCACACTCTGGCCACTTGGCCTGAGACTTTCTGCTGGTCTGGAGTGTCACAGGATGGCAAGCATCCCTGTGACTCACCTTTGGGGACCAGACACAAGAGGTGTTTTCTTTGCACTGAGACCTCCAGTATCTCCTGGAGGGAACATTTTGCCAGTTTTACTTCCAGTGCTGATTTTATGTTTGGTCTTGCAGTGTGTGCAAAAGTTATGCATCTGGTACTGGCTCTATGTTTGGTAACCCCATCTGTGATGGCCACCAAAGGATGCCTTTGCAGGTCGTGTTCTGGTGACTAGTGGGGCTGCCACTGGTTAGTCCCAAATATTGGAAGCCATTAAAAATAAAGAAGTTGGGGCCCTCCCAGGTGGCACAGCGGGTTGGAGCACATCACAGCAAGCTAGCTGCAAGCTAGCCAGGGCCTAGGAATACTGGAGGTGATCCACATGGCGCAGCAGACCTCTCCTGACCCGCCCGTTGCTCCCCTCAGCAGTGTACCTCATTGATCTGCCTGTTATGCTCCACTCTGTCTCTGGAGAATCCTCTCATGGTCCCTGTACCTCTAGCCTGTACCCCAGTTCTATATGCGTAAATAAATAAAGAAATCTTTACAAAAATAAAGTAAGTTGCTTGGACAATCACAAAATGCTGAGAGGCAACAAAGAGGTTGGACAGGTTTAAATCATAGCATTGATCTTCCACAGGAGGCCTTGACTGCAGGGGTGGGAGCGAGCGCCTCTTCTCCAATGCACAGAAAGACATCAACACGGAAGGGAGGAAGTACTAGCGGCCTCACCTGTCCTCTGTTTAGGGTTCAGATTAGAGGAGGTCCCATAACCTGACTTCCAGGTGTCCCTCTCACACACACTTTGAACTTCAGTCTATGGCAGAAGCAATTTTGGTATTAGGAACTCTGGAACCCGACCAAAGAATTTTCTATCTCACCATAATGAGTAGAATTTAATACTTGTTGACACAATCTAAATATTTAATTGCATAATGTACTCTCTGGTTCCAAGTACTCATTCCTAATGAAAGGTAGCTAATGTATACAAAAACAGCATAATCCAGCATATATTATATATTGTGTATTGCAATTCTGTGCTCAATTATGTAATGTTTGCTAATTACCACATAGACCCTACTTGTTTGTTCTATTGACTCGTACAGTAATTTCAAATCTGCGTGTATTTTTTTAGCATCATCCTTTCCAACAGTGTCTCTGAGCACAAGGCTGAACACAACATTCAATAAACACTGACCAATTTACATGAAAACTACCACCTTTACTATCATTATCATCAGCTTTCCACTGAGCAATTTTGAAGCTGGCAAAATGAGGTGATATGTACTCAAAAGACAACTATAAGTCACAGAACAAAATTCAGAAGATTCTCAAAATTCAGTAATGCAATAATGATACTGTAACGTGTAAGTTGCTAAAATAAAGTGAAAAAAAAAAAGAAAAGAAAAGAAAAAGAAGGAAGGGAGGGGAGAAGGACCAAGCTAGCAACAAAATAAAACTTCAGTGCTGTGATTGTATTGAAGCTGGTGAGTGACTGAAAAAAAAAAAAAAAACCGAGAAATGGAAATGAAGAGAGAAAATAACTTAGTACCATAAAAGAATTTAAAAAAATGACAATATCTGGGATGAAGGCCAGGAAAGGAAAAAGGATCAGATGAAGCATAGACATTAAGATGTTCTCAATATGGAAATGATGGGGCAGGGCTTGGCAATGACAGTGTCTTTAAAAGAAGACACTTCATACTATCAGAAGACACTTTATACTATCAGATGAGGCCAGGGCATAGAAATACTGGACATGGACTAGCATTTCCCCCTCTACCCAATGGCAGGAACAATCTGGAATATGCAGGAAGATCTATGGATATGCACTTGCCTACACAGAACAGTTTCAACATCAAAATCCATCACCATATTCCAAAAATAAGAGAAGAGTGGATCCTAGAATCTCTTAAACATGTTCTGAAACTAGCATTAATTACAGCTCTTTATCTTATGCTTGCTAAAGTTATCATTAATAGATGTAAGACACAAAATACAACAGCAAAATAAGGCTTCTCTGAAAATCAGATGCTGCGAACCAATTCTCTGTTCTGAAAGCCCCCCTTTCAACCTCTGTTACTACCCTGCTGTCTTGAATTTGAACCCCCACTCTGTTAGTCTACAGTGCAATTCCTAGAATCCTTTTTCCATGCCTACCCCTGGGAGTCCCCTCACATATTTCTCCTTGTCAGTGACCATCAACTTTCTACCATCAGGATATTGGTGGGACTAAGTGTACGTGTCTTTTTTTTGTTTGTTTAAAAATGTATTTATGTATGCATACAGAGCTGGGGTACAGGCCAGAGGTGCAGGGGCAGTAAGAGGACTCGCTGGAGACAGAGTGGGGAGCAGAACAGGCTGATCGTCGAAGTACACTGCTGAGGGGAGCAGCAGGCAGGTCAGGAAAGGTCTGCCAGCCATGTGGATCACCTCCAGGGCCAAGGATCGAACTCATGTTGAAGTGGCTTTAGCTTTTTTTTTTTTCTTTATTTATACAGAAACGGGGTATAGGCCAGAGATGTGGAGGGTGAGAGGATTCACCAGAGACAGAGTGGGGAGCAGAACAGGCAGATCAACGAAGTACACTGCTGAGGGGAGCAGCGGGCGGGTCAGGAGGGGTCTGCCTCACCATGTGGATCTCCTCCGGGGCAGGCGGGGATCGAACTCATGGGGAAGTGGCCTTAAGCTTCTTAGTGCAGTGCTTTAACCTGCTGCACCTGGGATCACACACCAGGTTTATGTGTCTTTTTAAGTTCCAGTGCCTCTCTGATGGCATATAGTATGCAATTTCACTTGAACATCCTAGAAACACCTCACCTTTGATATATCTCAAATCTAATTCATCCTCCACACCCAGTGTCTAATTTTTTAAGCCATCCACAACTTCTCCACTGTTTAGTTCAGGAATCCTAGAGTTGTCCCTCCCATTTTTTGTTTCCTGAGGCCCAAACCAGAGCCACCAAATAAAATGCTCTCAAAATTGGCACCACAGAGTCTCTTGAATCCCTGTGTTTCTCTCTTCACTAATTTCATACTATGTTTTATTCCTCCATCTCTCTTGCCTTCAATCTTGTCCCGATATGATACTCAACTCCACCACAGAATCTTTCAGTTAAAGCACACATTTATTTGATCATGCTCCCCAGCCCCCTTAAAACAACCAGTACTCCTGTGCTTCAGGATAAAGTCCAGATTATTTAGCATGACTTTCAAAGTATTACCACCCTTCTAGCCTTTCTGAATCTCTTTCCATTCCCGATCACTGGTCCATCACCTAAGAGGGGCCCTTCCAAGCGGTAAGTCATCTAGCACCCAGACTTCATATATGATAATGCCTTTATGTGGAGAATGCTTCTAGTTGTGTATCCACTTTTCAACCAGATATCTCCTTTAAAAAAAAAATTATATGATACTGTTACTGCATAAACACCTCAAAAAAGATCCCTCTATTGTTCCTCTTTTCTGTTTGAAATAGTCACATTATATCAATTTCATCTCAATAAACAATAAAATAAAAAGAAATAGCCATCCGATGAGTTTTCAAGTCCACTCAATATACTCTCAATAAATCATGGTGACTATGAAGGTAGATTTATTATTTAACTATATGGTTTTCTTATTTTATGTTTTCTTATTTATGTTTTCTTATTTAACTATATGGTTATCTACTCCCCTTTTTTTACTAGGTTATGAACTCCTTGAAGATAAGAAATGCAGTTCATTTTGCTCAGACATCAGGAATCTGTCACAATGGATAGCACATTTTATACCCTCAATAGTGTTTATTGATTAAATGTTTGAATCAGTGCATTTAGCTTGTTGAGAAGACACCAGAAATTTAGTAAAGTTTTAAACAAAGACTATGCTGGTTAGACACATCTTCATAATGGAGCTTTGGGAGAGAGGGAAATCATTTTATATCACAGGTCCTTTTTATCCAAACTAACATCTCTTGACATGAAATTTTCAGAGAAAATTAACATGATATTTGCTTATGATTTCTTTTCATATAACTTATATTATCTGAAGTGGATTTTAGTAGAATGTGTCTCTAAATGTAATCTTAACAAATTATAAGATGTACAAAAGGATGAATATTTTCTTCAATATAGAGGCAAAAGAAAAAAATCCATAAGCTAAATCCAACATACAGTACTTCAAAATAACTTTCTGTCAATAATTTGGTGGCTTAATTATGTTTTTTTTATATATAACAGTGCTCATGTAATTTTTAAGTAATTTTTTTTAGTCTACAAATTTTGAAAATTTTTCAAAAGTTAGTATGCAAAATTTACAATCACATGGGTCATTTTATTTGAATTGTTTCATAGTTGTACATTTGGGAATGAAGATTCATGTTCTGTGGGTTTGGAAAACGTTTTTTCTTTCTTATAATTTCTTTTTATTTTCCTCTCTGTCTTTGTCTGAAATACCTTTTAGTTTGGGATTTGTTGCTGCTGCTGTACTGCAATATAGAAGTTTCAGGTTAGTATCATTATAAATCAACATCTGTATATACTACTATATACTCCATTAAGTTTGCCACTAAATGTCTAAATCCCTAAATCCTAAGCAAACAATGGAATCTCCATTCTTTTGTGTGTGCGTGTGTCTTTGTATTTTTTTCAATTAACTTCCAGACTAAATTATGTAACTGTTTGACATCTTGAAATTCTACCATCAATATCATATCAGAGTAAGATTTAAGGAAGAAGGAAGGTGACAACAATGACAATACCCTGTGTAATATCTTTATCAATAACACTGATTGGATTAACTGGGCACTGAGGAGAGTTATAAAGTATTTTGGATGAATAGGGAAGAAGGACAATTACCCCATCAGGAACATCAGAAAACATTGATTAGGCTCTCACCAGTGCCTTGTAGGCGTTGCTGATACATGACAAATAAGAATTTGTCCTTGACTACAAGGCAGAATATTTAGCATTTATATTATCCTATCCCTCCTTACCATTTTAAATAATTCCAAGCTTTGAAAAAAGCTGCTCATTAGTTTATGATGAAAAAGTATTAAATTTGAATCCTAAATATTTAACATTCACTATTCATCTTGATTACCCATCAGACTATTACCAGCCAGTCACGATTCTGTGCACTTTCATTTACTTGTGCCTTTGTTCAACCTCATGCACAGGCACATTCTTGAACTAAGTCTCCATGTGCTATCTGCACCCTACATTCCCATCCTGTATTTAATGTTTCTCAATTGTTATTCATTCACCATTAGAGCCAGTATGCTCAGTTAACTAGGGAACCATGAGCAGTAACATTCTTCACCTTCAAATCAATTTTCAGAATTTCTCCTTCCTACTGACACTCTTGTTATACCATATATATTTGCTACTCTAGTTGCATTCCAGAACATCCCATGGGGATGAAGTAGAAATAAGGGAGTGTCCCTCTTTCCAAGGCTCAGATGCAGTGTCTTGTGATAACCACAAAAGAGAACACAAAACAAAGAGGCAGCCCTGATGACAAAAGAAATACATAAACAGCAGTATATTTATCAGACCTTATTATCAAAGTCATAAAGGTGTGTGGGTCCCTTAGAAAAAGCAGTTGATTAAAAGTGCTACAATGATCAACCAACCCTCAAAATATTACAGCATCACTAGCACTATCCGTTGCATACCCATGGTAAAAAACATCTCAGGAAATTATTCACAACTGAAAGAAACACCAATGAAAAATGATGAGGACAGTTTAAAAATATAATGGCAGCCCTCTCTGGTGGTGCAGCGGGTTAAAGCACAGCACTAAGAAGATAAAGCCACTTCAGCATGAGTTCGATCCCCGCCCTGGAGGTGATCTACATGGTGAGGCAGACCTCTCCTGACCCACCTGATGCTCTTCTCAGCAGTGTACTTCATCAGTCGGCCTGTTCTGCTCCCTACTCTGTCTCTAGTGAGTCCTCTCACCGCCCCTGCACCTCTGGCCTGTACCCCACTTCTGTATGCATAAATAAATAAATATTTTTAAAAATATACAATGGCAATTAGAACCAGTAGAGGTGTTCATCAACATGGATGTGATAAAATATATCTGGCCACAGTGCTGATGTTTATCTGCTGGGGAAGAAAGTTCCCCCCACTCCCTACGATAAGCAATTCTACAATCTATTCGGGTGTCCTATAATTCTACTCAAACCTGAAACTATCTACTTGAATATAGCATCAAGTTTCAAGTTTCATAGGTTAAGGACTCAGTCTCACAAGACTGCCTCTGTCCATTTCACATGCCAAATGAATGCCCAGGTGGTTACTTGTACCTCTGACTGGCAAATAAGAATGTCCCACTCTGGGTTTCAATGAATTTGCTAGTATAGCTCCTAGAATTTGGAGAAGGTTTATTTTCTTGACACTGCTTTAATATAAAGGGTATAACTCGGCTATATACAGGTGAAAGAGATGCATAAGGCAAGGGGAGAAGATGCAGAGTTTTTAAGACTCTTTGAGGGTACCATTTCCTCCAAATATGTGTCCATCAACCCAGAAACTCTATTAATCCCCTCATGAGTGTTTTATGGAGGCTTCATTACTCCGGCATGTTTAATTAAATCAGTGACCACAGCTAATTGGTTCAACCTCCAGTCTCTCTCCTCAGAAGTCAGTGGACGATAGTTCCATCTCCAGATCCCAAAACCAACCATGTTGGGTGGTTCCCCAGACAACAAGGCCCATCTGTAGGTGGACCCAAAAGTTTCCTTATTCACATAGTAAAATACTTATTCAGCTGCATTCACTGAGGGAATATCAAGAGTTTTAGAAGCTGTAAGCCTGAATCCACATACAAAGACCAAATGCCTAGTGTACTATAAAGTAAATATCACAATACTCATTCAGTAACCTAAGGTGACAACCTGACGTAGAGTGATAATTATTGAGCCAAAAATACTTACCCCCATTTTCCTTACTAATATTAATATTAGTAGATTATAACCAGGCAAGCTTTCTAATTTCTAATTTCCACTATTAAACACAGAGGTATTGGGGGTACAGCGCTGGGTGGGAGCACTGCTGCCCACTTCTAGTTCTGCTGTCAAATAATGAGGAAGGTAATTTCATCATCTGGGCCTATTTCCACACTTTAAACTGAGGAAGTTGTAAAGATCACTAATGATGTTAAATTGAGCTGGTGGACTTCTTTAACGACTGGGTCTCTCTAAAGTACTTATCCACTCAATATACTTTATCAAGTGCTCAGAACCATGGGACGATATCATTTCTACAGGCAATGCTATGTTGAAGGAAGGCTGACCCGGGCTCCTCATATGCTTTCTATACCCAGAGGTGACGCAAGGTCACACTGGTCAGATCAGAAGGCAGAACTGCCAGTCATGTGATGCTGCTCATTTGGAGTCTTGGTTCTCTCTGAACTTGACTTAAAATAAATGAAGACTAGTGGCCCTCCCTGGTAGTACATAGGGCTAAAGCACAGCACTACAAGCTAGCCTCAACCACCTCAGTGCAAGCTTGATCCCCAGCCCCAGAGGTGATCTACATGGCGCCACAGACCTCTCCTGTCTCACCTGTTGCTCCCCTCAGCAGTGTATTAGAGGGATCTGCCTGTATTCATCAATTTGCCTGTTCTGCTCCCCTTTCTGTCTCTGGTGGATCCTCTCATTACCCCTGCACCTCTGGCCTGTACCCCATTTCTGCATGCATAAATAAATATTAAAAAAAAACAGAATCCATGTTTCTTCTTTTAAAAAAAAATGAAGACTAACACTAGGGCTTGTACTAGCACTCTCTAATTTTTTTTTTTTTTTTTTGGGAAAAGACTTGATGACTCTATCAGGTCAAGAGAATATTTAGAGTAGAAATCCATTAGTGAGCCTGTTGTTCTATGAATCTCACTCAGTGAGCCTCTGGGGAACAGGCAGATTGAGCAGACAGGTGGAGAAAGGTACTCATGCTCACCGGGTTCCGGATCAGGCTTGGGGGCACAAAGAGGAAACCCCTTCATGCTGAGACAAAATCAGAGAGCAGTGAGACAGAGCCAGAGCCCAGCTGGCCTTCAGGGGTCCACAGGTGAAGCCTGATGAAACTGGTAAAGGGAAAACTTCCTGCCTCACAGGTCAGGCATGGGAGACTGAGGAGATTCAGGGTACAGCGTGACTTGGTTGGGCAGGTCGAAGGGACTGTGGAAGAGGCAGCCTAGGTTGAAGTGAGGAGGAAGAGGCAGCGATCTGTGCCTGAGAGACTGAGGAGCATCTGGGATGGAGAAGGCAGGACAGATGGGTGGAGCTGTAATGTCAGCAGGACAACTGGACTGACTGCCTCTGCCTGGAGGCAAAGCTGAGGGAGTGTGTGGGGAAGGGGCTGCTGAAAGTCAGGCTCTAAACCTCTCAGGGGACAAAGGGAGCCTTTATATGTTTCCCTCTAATACCCCTCATTTTTGCTGTACAAATGCCTTTTCTTGTTATGGCCAGAGGTGGAGTCTGAGATTAGATACAGACTTTTAGGGATTGGGCCTCACAGTGCTCCCTAACACCTTATATTCCTTTGTTGCCCTTGTTATTTCACTGAAAAAACATGGATGATGACCAAGCTAAAACATAAAAAAGGAGGGAAGTAAGAATTGTCACCACATAGGAATATGACTTCCATTAAGCTTGATTTCAAGAGTCACACTAACTTGATGCCTTTAACCCCGGGGAGAAGTAAATGTATTCTATTTGACCAAGAACCATCAAATTCATGGAAAGAGTTGTTTGAAATCAAGAACAATGGGTAAACTCTCCAGTGTGAGCAAAGTGCCTGCCAGGGAAATATACCGACCAGGCCTGGGTATTGTTTCATGGGACTTGATTACAGTTTCAAAATCCGTGTATCTCATTATTAGCACAATGTTCTTACTTACACCCTAGTAAATATTTTTGTAAGATAATATTTAATGATAAAGGTATTTTGCTCACTAGACTGCTCCCTGTCAACAACTGGAAGCTGACCTCTAACTTGCCCAAAGCTGAACAAACACTGACCATGGATATTTGCATCTGGACTGCTACAACGCCTTCCTCTGTAAAGCTGGTATGAAAGTGAATTCCTCTGACCCCCCCATCCCCATAAAAGTGTATGAAAATGAATGTTCCTTTCTCTGCTTTTCCCCTGCCTTTGTTGAAATGTTCTTTAGGCTACCAGATAGCTGGGGTTGTTTAGAAAGAGTTGGCATTTGTGAATAGAATGATACTCGTATTAAGTCCCCTCCTACCTATGTGATGGAGAGAGATTCAGAACCACATTGAATTGTCACTGCACTTCAGGGGATTTGAGTTTTCAACCTTTCCCCTCATAACACATATGGAAATGACTATATAATACATGAATATTACCATGTTGTGTTGAGCAGGCCCTGCTAAGTGGGCAGTGTTATGTTACCACTGCTGTATTAATTTGTAAATCAGGATTTCTCAGGTGACATTGTGAGTTTGCTGCAACTTTGTTGAAACTGACTTAGCTCTCCCAGGCCTGTTTTCTTTCTGGAAAATGAGGAAACTGGGATAACATATTCTCACTCTCTCTGAGTTTATGAAACATAACACAAGACAGTAACTGGCAATAGTTTTACAAAGTCCCTGTTTATGTAGGTTTAGAACATTCCTGTGAGTTCTAAGATGTAATGTTTTGTCCTTATCTGACATCAGTGCTATAGGAAAAAAAAAAATTCTTAAGTAAGGAGAACAACAGAATGAAGAGGAGAGTGAGAGCCGTGCAACCGGGAGCTGGCAGCCCTCTGAGGCGCGTTCCAGGGCAGAACAGACAGCCTGTGAGAGGCTTGTGGCTGTTTGTTTACTAAACACAAGAGGCCCCGGGTGACCCGGGAATCCTGCTATAGCTCCACTCACCGGAGACATGAGAAACGCGGCATCTGTGGTTGGTTTTCTCCTATTTACTGAGACAGGGCTTTAAAGGTGGGATATAAATTTAAATCCATATGTTATGGAGAAATAAGATGTTCCCAAAGTGGCTCAATGACTATTTTTAAAGTCACAGCTAATAATTTACAGTCTGACGCTGCAGGCAGCCCTGGGTTTAAAAATAGTTGTCCCTGTGCTTTGGACAGGGTCAGGGAACGAGGCTGAGAACAGCCGGGAGTCACACAGAGAAAAACCTGCACCAGGAAACGCACAACAAAATCAAATACAACCACCCAAGATTTGATTTTAAAAAGATGGATTTCACAGCTGATTCCCCATTAATTAAATTTGTAAAGATATTTTGAGGGTAGAAATAAAATGATAGTCCACTTGACATGTCCTTTGGACTCAAGATTGAGTCTAAAATTGTGTTACATCACCTCTTCGCAGAGGTTTAGCGACATCAGAGGAACAATTACAGCAAATGGCCCACTTAGGACTGACAGCTGAGCCAGCAGCCTGGCCTGAAGCACCTCAGTGGGGTCAGGACTCCCCAGAGAGGGGAGACCAGCTCAGCCATGTTCAGTTTTGACACTGAGGCCTCTTCCAAGGTTTGGCACTTTGTACCAATCAATGGATACAGAAGGAAACAAAAAGCTGCCTTTCTTTTACCAAATGCAAATCTCGTAGTTATTTTGCCCCTGTTTAAGGACTCAATACAATTATCTGTTCAAACATTATTTTCTTTTGATAGCTGATACTTATTTAACAAAGGAACCATAATGCTTTTGTGTGTTTGTACTTAAAATTTTAAGAATTTGATTTTGATTTACATGTATATGGAGGACTTCCTATGATTACTGGAAATACTGGGAAAGAGAGCTCCATTCAAACCAAATATTTGCTAATCTGTTTAGCTTTCTTGTGACCATTTTCTCCTTACATTATTGTCCTTCACTGTATATCTGTCTGCCTGTCCATCTATCCATCCATCCATCCATCTACCCATCCATCATCCATCCATCCATCCACCCAGCCATCCATCATGTATTTATCTTGATGGAGGAAAACAGAGTTTTAAGTTTCATGTCTATTACTTCTTTCACATTTAAATTAATATATTTAAAATTCTCAGCTAAAGGGAATGGAACAGCTTCTCTAAATACACAGTGAATGTTTAATGCTTTTGGTAAGATATTGAAAGGGGCAGGAAAGAGAACATGGTTTTATTGACACAGCTACACTAAATCTTCACTCCCAAATGTTAGCGAGAATGCTTTCTATCCTTCTATTGTCACCCTGCTTCAAATTTAGTTGAGATTGAGATAAAGGTAGAAATCACATTTGAGCATGGGAAGTGGTTTCTGATAAGGAAAACACCTTCTTCACTCACACAAAAGGCCCACCCACCCACAGATCAGCAGTGAGGCAGAGGGTTCCTGTTGGATCACATATGGCAGGAACCTGGGAGCCAGGGGAGGGACCCACCTCTTGAGGGTGAGTTGTGGGCTTTAGGGGCTGACTTTGTTTAGGTTGTTGAAGTGTAATTCCTGGAGTTGATTTTTGTTTTTGTTTTTGTTTATTTAAATATCTGAGATGAGTCTAAACAGCCTTGCAGCAGAGTTTTCAGATAGGGAATTCAAGGATCAAATGCTGTTTTGAGCTATTCAGTTTATTTCCATTCAAATGGGGAATAAATGAGGAAACAAATTAGACCTATATTTTCAAACTGTATTGGAGCAGAAACTATGATGCTGTATTGTTTAATGTAATAAAAATCTTAAAAGAGTTTGATACTGACTTTAAACAAGGTTCCAGTACTTATTAGATTTGTTCTAGAGCTATGGATATCATATTTTGCTGTGTAAATTATTGTGTTGATGACTAAGGAAAGTAAGTACTGTGCACTGCGTGACATTTACAATAATGTTGAATGGTTTAACTTGCAAAGATCATCAATTCTCATTGTAGAAAAAAACTAGACATAGTTCCTATTCTTCTGTACAAGAATGTGTGATCTATTCCAATAGCATTTCTAATTTTTATTAATTGATAATAAATTTGGTATAAAATCAGAGGAGAAAATTAGGACTATTTTTATATATCTCTCCTGCTAAATTTATTCAGTATTTTCCATAAAATGAAATATTTTTGATTATAAGGAACTATACAGCTAAAAATAGGACCTTTTCCTCACCTCACCAGCACAGAAAATCTTACTTTGGGTTAGTCCTCATTTTAAAATAATTAATCATATGCTCTGTTTCTTTAATTCAAGCTCATATTTTTACCCTTTGTAGGATAAGGGCTGTTTCCCAAATAGTCTTATTCTAATAGACTTCCCCCAACACTTTCCCCCCAAAATATGAAAAACACTTAAGCACAGTTCAAATATCAGACATTTAAATCAGCCAAGAATCCATCTATTTGATCTCAGACATGTTTTCAATTGGAAGGAGACAATGTATGTGGTCAGTGTGTACTCTAAGGTGGGATCTGAGTGCAAAAATCAATCTACTGAAGACTTGTTTCATTTGGAAGCAAAGATGGGAAATGAAGGTGTAATCGTAGCAAGAGGGGACAGGTGCTGGGAGAAATTCCTACTCATGTGCCAGGCCCTCAGAACCAATGGGAGAGACTCTGCTGCTCACTGGGTTTGAGGAGGGTCAGCACTTCGCTACCACCCTGCCCATTGTGCAGGGGGCTGAGAGCAGGGGCAGCAACCACGACCACAATGGCATGTGCGTGTTTAAATGTTCTAGCATTCACTTTCAGACTAGGCTTATGTCTTCCATCATTAAGACTCAGCACCGTGTAAATAATGAAAGTCACTTGAAGATGGAGGGAACCATACCTTTTAAAGTTGAGTACTTTCAGATATTCCCAAGGAGGAAGCCTTCTGACACAGCCCAAATGATTGAACCATAATACTCTGGATTTTTATTTTCCTAAAGAGAAGCAGTTAAAACAATCTTATCAGAGAAGTTTGAAGACAGGATAGAAGGTTATGGGATACTATCAGACTGTGTAAGACAGACCGCTGATGGGCAGAGTCCTGAGAATAAGGGGAGCAGCCAGGAGCGCAAGGAATCTCCTGCATCTGTTGGGCAGAGGAAAGAAAGCTTGCACAGACCTGAAAAGGTTGTTCAGGCCAAACAGAGTGAGGAGTGAAGAGAGAGAGGCAGGCTGGTCTCCTTCAGAGTAGCAAGCAACCCTTGGAATATCTGCCAGCGCATTTTCAGACTAAGAAATAGGCCCCAAACACAGTGTTTCTCAAAAGAGGATGATTTTAATTTTCCTCGCTGCCCCCACCAGGGGGAAATGTCTGGCGACTTATGGTTGTTATGGTGGGTGGTGGGGGCAAAATGCTGCTTTCCATCCTAACCACAGAGAATTACCTGGCCCAAGTGTAAAGTGGGTCAAGATTAAGAAAAAGCATTGTTCTAAACAATTTGGTCTAACATCTTGACTCCATATATAAATTATTTATAAATTCTGTCCCAATAATTATTATATGTTATGTATATATGTATGGAGGTATACATAAGTGTATAACTAGAGATAGATAGATAGATTATCTTGGCATTTTAATAAATCCTGCCAATTATATGAATTCACTGCTCTGGAGATAAAGCAGCTGTTGTAAAGCAACATTTTTCTTAACTAACTTAAAGCTGTTTTTCCTTAGTGAGAAAGAAAGCAATTGAGAATTTTCAGGAAGGACGGTAGGTAGCCATGCAGTCAGCATGCCTAGCTACACATGACTCCAACACCTCTCTAGGTCTCCCTTTGCTTACCATAAAAGTGTGACAAAAAAAAAATAACATAAACTCCAACATTCCCAAGAGTACTGAACAATATAAAATACTTATCTGTATAATAAGAATAATAAACATGATGAAGTCTATGCTTAATAAGACCTAGATAAATATTTGTTATTGTGTTGCATTTGTTAGCATTGTACCTGAATTCTTAGAGGAAAAGAAATGCGTCTTAACTTGAAGTGACTCATAAAAATGATGTTTTAACATGGGAACTTTGGGGTCCCTTAAAAAATAAAAATAAAGGCCCTCCCTGGTGGCGCAGCGGGTTAAAGCACAGCACTAAGAAACTAAAGCCACTTCCGCATGAGTTCGATTCCGCCTGTCCCGGAGGTGACCACATGGCGCGGCAGACCTCTCCTGACCCGCCCGCTGCTCCCCTCAGCAGTGTACTTTGTCAATCTGCCTGTTCTGCTCCCCACTCTGTCTCTGGTGAAGCCTCTCACCCTCCGCATCTCTGGCCTGTACCCCAGTTCTGTATGAATAAATAAATAAATCTTTAAAAAAATAAATAAAAATAAAAATTAAAAACATTCTCAGAAAGGGCTGTTTTTCTAGCCCTCACCTCAAATGGTCAAGTAAGTAAAGGTGCGATCTCTTGCGAGAATTCTGGCTGGAGGAGACTGGAGACGTGGTGAAAATTGTGCAAGAACTATTCACGGGCCAAGAAACTACTTCACATCATCATGTACACTGAGATCTTCAGGAAGGACAGTCAGCCTGTGAGCCAGCTGGAGAACCACTAAGTCGCCTCTGCCTTGAAGTACTTGTTCTCACTCATGTTCGCCATGAAGTAAGTATTCCTGAGGTCTTCCAGGGGCAGGGAATCAACCTACAGGAGACTTATTTTCTCACCCATTCTTTTACCAAGGAGAGTTCAAGATTTATAAGTGGCATTTCAGACTTCTTAGATATAATTTATGCAAGAATATTCCAGGAATCAAACAAATGGTCCTGGCCAGTTGAGTCATTGGTGGTATCTCCCTGCCTGCCACAGACAACAGGGAGCCAGTGGAGTCACAACCTCCAATTGCCTCCGTGGGGGGATGGGCCTCCTGTGACTGACTCAGTTCATCTCTGCCCAATAAGCGTGTGTGAGTTTAGGGGCCCAAGCTGCCAGGTGATTCCATGGTGCAGCTGGAGGTTGTAATCACCTGAATTTTCACATGGGAGTGGCGGGGACCAAAGTTTGATGTACGGAAACGGGGCAGCTATACCACAGTGATGTACGTAGTGGGATCTTAATAAAGATAAGTGAGAGCACTTGCCTTTACTTGTTGTGGTAGAAATATTTGAGGAGATTGCTTTATTTTGCCAGCGACCAGCTGAAGGTGCTCCCAATGAGCACTACTGAGGCATTAATTAAACAAAATTGACACAGAGATTTCCCCTTCCCACCCATCTCATCTCCTGGCTGAGCTGAGGCCCCAGGTCAAATAACACACTGAACTTCCCAGAGCTGTGGAAGGATCTTGGAGTGCCCAGCCACTGGGCACCTTCAGGCTCCTTGTGACTGGATTATCTGTAAATCTGTTTTTGAGATGGACAGTCAGGCAGAGAGCAGGATGTGATGACCTGTTCTGTCATCCCAGGACTCTCCCCCAGGACTCTGTTAACACTTCCGGGATCTGGAACCAGGGATGGTAACTCCCAGATGCATTTCTTTCAGGAACAGCAGTCCTTCAGACTCCTGGAATTTTGTTTCTGAAATGCCATGCTGTCCTTGGGAGCAGAGATATGTGTAGAAGAAAATCTCTCAGTCACTCAAAAGTCAATACTGAAGGAGACCCCGACCGCAAGATTTTATAAGGAACATCTTGTTTAGGTTTTCCACTTACACAGCTGAACAGGGATCTGAAGAGACATCCCAAGCAAGGAATAGACATTAAATTAGCCAAGAAAGACACACAAATTGAAACCATGAACATCATCTGCTCTCTCTGCTACCACAGGCCACACTGTTTGATTGCAGTGGACATTGGTCACCTGAAAGTTACCAAAATCCCCCTCCATCCTCTGCCAGCACCCCTGTGGTTGTGTGTTTCAGTGTCCTTTCCATTTCAGGCCAAATTGGGATGCATCCTTCTTTTATGAAAGGGAAGTCCCAGAGTGAGTGAAGAGTTTTCTTTTTCTATAAGAGAAATTTCCCCTAAAAAGAATAAAGAATAGAATTCTTGAATAGCTTGAGTGAATAAAAGAACACCCACATACAAAAAGCATCTCCACACACATGTACCTTACTACACATATGTCACTAAACTTTCCCAATAACCCTAGAAGGGGAGCTTCTGTCCCCCTGACCTCCATCTCCAGGCAGGTCTGGATTTGACAGACCAGACTGATCCCAAGCCTAGCCTCACATGCTCTCCACTACAGCACAGCTGTTCCAAGCAGCAACTGTATTCAAGAAATATGGAGTTGAGCCGGCTCTTTAAACCGGCACCCCAGGAGAATGGTAAAAGAGAGCCCAGCTGCCTCATTGCTGCTCTGTCTGCCTTTATTGAAGCTATCTGTTTTCGTTATTCCAATCAATTCTGTTATTACATGTATTCTCTGGAAATTTAAGCAAATGGAATGATGTAGAAAATCCGATAAGTAAAAGGAGATGAAAAACACAGAATGCTGAGCTTTCCAGGCTAAAGAACGACAACAATGTCAGGACTCCCCAGGGGCCTAGGCTCCTTCTTCCTCCCGGGCTGGTGCTGTGGTGGGACTTGAACCCTGGGACTAAGACTCACATCGCCAGTATCTCCTACCCATCAACTTCTTCTAGTAATTTCCTACGTTACCAGGGTGGCTCACTCTTGGTTGTCTCCATGCTGCCTCAAAATCACCTCCACCAGTCCCTCTCTGGTGGTGCAAGGGGTTAAAGTATAGCACTGTGAAGTTAGCTGCAACCACTGCCACATGAGTATGATCCCCAGCCCTGGAGGTGACCCACATGGCACAGCAAACCTTTCCTACATATTGCCTGCTGTTCCCCACAGCAGTGTACTTCAGTCTATCTGTCTGCTGTGCTTCCCAATCTGTCTCTGGCGAAACTTCTCACCCACTGCACCTCTGGACTATACCCCAGCTATTGTATGTATAAATAAATAAATCTTTAAAAAAAATTCACTTCCATCTTACACCCCTGTTCACAAGCAACAACTCAGATCTTTTCCCCAGTGAGCTGAGAATTCCATGTGTGTTTTTAAGTCAATATACATACACTCTGACCTAGCAAGTAGGATGAGATAATCTTCCAAAGGTTTTTTCCTAAGGGAAAAGTAGAGATATGCCTCAGAGCAATCTGATCCTTGTACCATCTGCTTAATGGTATGGGGACAATTCTATGAAAATGCTACACACTG
Source organism: Condylura cristata (assembly GCF_000260355.1). Lineage (NCBI taxonomy): Eukaryota > Metazoa > Chordata > Mammalia > Eulipotyphla > Talpidae > Condylura > Condylura cristata. Next base: position 11,117,413 of record NW_004567131.1, read on the forward strand.
ACTGTATATCCTCCCCTAAGTTCATGCATTAAATCTGAGTCTCCAAGGTGAGAGCGTTAGTAGGTGGGCCTTGAGGAGGTGATTAGCTCTGGAGGCCAGACTCCACATGATAGGATTTGTCTTTATAAAAGAGACCCCTTAGTCCCTTGAGCCACCCCCCATGTGAGGACCTAGCCAAAAGACCAAAGTAGTGTCCATGACCAAAGTAGTGGGTTCTCATCAAATGCCAAATTTTGTCCTCGGACTTCCAATCTCAGAACAATATAAAATAAAGGCCTGTTGTTTATAAGCCTCCCCAGTTCACGGCCTCTTATTATATCAGTGCCAGTGGACTGAGAATTCCATGTGTGTTTTTGAGACAATATACATGCACTCTGGCTTAGTGATTGCGTTGAGATAATTGTCTTGTTTACCACTCATGGCTCTATCTTAGAAAGAAAGGACAATGATAGTGATTTGTATTCTTGTAGTTTCTCACTGTTAGCAGAAACAGTGTCTCAGGAATCACTGGAGTGACCATCTGGTCACTCTAGGATCATCCTTCCCAGGCTACATGCCTTGTTCTCCCCAAAACATTGCCTCCCACCAGGACTGGCCTACTGAAACTGGCAGCTGTCAACGACCAGGCACTGTGGTTGTAAAACAATTGGTGCCCTTGGGATCCTCGGGTCCAGGGTTCACTTTCATATTATCTCAACTGATTTTCATTCAGGAGGTAGGTACAATTATCACCAGATGAAAATCTGTTACTCAGAGTGAATGACAAGGTGGCAGTGGAACTAGAATCCAGTCCAGGGGTCTCTAGCAGCCCCTTGTAACCCTCAAAACCACAAAAGTTTGAGTCCTCCTCAAATCAACCTCTAACATATGTTCTTCAAAATGATCTCTTAATGTGTAAATACAAATGGTAAAGCCTACCTCAAAAACTACCTCAAAGGGATGTTGATGTGCTTAAGTGAAATTAGTGCCTGCCAATTTTCTTTGCTTCTCAGTGGCTAACTTTTATACCACAGACAGATGATTATTTTTAGGTGACTATGCTGTGACATGTTTTTCCTACTCAAATACATGGAGAAGCCTCCTCCCCAATGGGAGTTGGAAGGGAAAGTAGACAATCTGAGCATCATGTTATTCCTCTGTTTCCTTGCGGCTTATGTGTGTTGTCTGTGGCATCCTTGCCCCCTCAGACACTGAAAGTCTTTCCTTTCTTAGGACATCAGACCTAGGATGGGAGGTGTGGCTGTGAGATGGATTCAAGATGCAAATCTCAGGCAGACCATGGTTCATTGGTAAGATGCCAAAGTGAACTTTTCCAAGCAAATACAGATTTTGCTCCTAGTCACTCTCCAAAATGAGGTGATTGAAACAATGGGTTGCTTAAAAAAAAATAAAGAAGATTTTTAGTTTCATTTTTAAATATGTTCTTGATAACTCTGAGAATGCACCCAAGCGATGATAAATCTTCTCACACATTATATATAAAGGTTAGAGGACATGTTTCATCATGACAAGACTGTAGAGAACGTGACCAGCCATAAGGGAAGCCCTTCCAGACCTCATCACACCACCTCTGAGCTCCAAATCAGGTTTACGCTGAAACATGAAATCAACCAAGTTATCAGCATTAAGGAGAATGCTGAAAGCTGGAATGACCTGTTCCTCATTTTCTAACTGCACTAAAACATCCACATTTTTTTCATTCTTTTGGGTGCATGTTTAGGAGTCAGGATCTGTTTAATCCTTAGGCTGAAGAACACCTGAATGCTTCATCTCTGTGCCAAACGCCTCCAGTAACTTTCAAGTTCCCCAGAGTCTTCTGATTTTCACTCTGGTTGAAAACCACAGCCACACAAACAGTTGAAATGGTATCTTCTCCCATTTAACTTCTGCATTTGATATCAAGTCCTTGGCCTGTGGCTGTGGAGTGAATATGGATACTGTCCCTCTGCCTTGGAGAGAGCTGCCCAAAAGGAGCCAGTGTTCGACATGTAGACAGAATATGGGATCTAGTTAGAATATTAATCTGGACAACTTAGAAATACAGAGAAGCTGATGCCAGTCTTATGTTGATACAGGAAATGAAAGACGGAACCCATAGTTTCAACCAAGCGAGAGCAGAACTGAAAGCCTGCAAATAAAAAAGACAGATCCCTAATCACAACTTTCCCTCTGCACACGCTGTATAAAAACACGCAATTCTTCTGTTAGAGACTGGCCTTTTTTCAAGAACTCTTGAGTCATCTTGGTTTTGTTTCTTGATTTATATCTGATTCTAAAAGCACGTAGCAAAACATGACATTCCCTTTATGTTGGTTGTGCTCGGGAGAAATTTCACCACTGAAGACCCCGCTTCTGGAACACTTAAGCTGACACCATTTATTTGTGTTAATTTGATCTCTTCTAGAATATTTGAGAAAGTAGAAAAGCATCTCAAATCTTCATCTTTTTTCATTTCTAGGTAAAACACGTTGGGGCTTCCTTAAAAATATATATTAGAATAAAGCCATCATTGACTTTGTGGAATGACATGTTAAGCAAAAACTAAATGGGATGTATTTATTAAAAATTAAAGGCCAAATGGATTGCACAGAAGATTTTAAGCCAAGGAGATCTGTACAAGGTCTCTGCCTTTCTTGCTTGTTCATCCTTTAGAGTTTGCTTTTGACTTCTGAATCAGTACGCTTAGAAAGCATGGGACATAAATGCAAACAAATATTTGCAACTTCTGGGATGTCTAACTTTGATATACAGCCATTCTAAGGCATGGATTGTAAGAATATTATAAGTGAGTGTTTTTCTGCATTTTGGAAAAAAGGAAACTGAGCGTTACTAGTCTTCAAATTCCCTTAATGCTAGTAATTAACTGAAATTCACTACAAGTTATTCTGAGCTCCAACATTAGTTCCTGGGAGACATACCTACAACTTACACATACTTTCCCCTTGATTTATTCACTGGAAATGAAAGTTGAGGATTAAATATACCTATGTTTGTTCTCTTTTCATTGATAAGACAGCAAGCAGAAGGGCTTCAAATGAAAACAAACTTGCAAGCCCCAGCTTCCATGATACCAACATGCATGTAACATAGCATCATGTGGATAGATTTTACTAGGCATTAGTAGACCTAGAAGCTCTTGTGCCACTCTATCCTTAAACATGCATGTAGTGTATGGTTATTGATGGGAACACTTGAAGGTAAGTGTGTCCTTCCAAGTGTGATCTAAGTCTTACACACATCTTGATAGAGGCACCAGAGCCAGCCAAATAATGAAGCCTAAGAATTCTTAGCATGTCCCAAACTGAAAAATGATAATAGTGTCTTTGTTGGATTCAATAGGAAGCTAACCTAACATTTTTTAGTGCTTTGTCTACTAATATAAATTTCCTCTCAAAATAATTACTCTAAAAATAACTTACTGTAGTCTGTAGTCATCAGTAAGCTTACTGACCCTTCACCACTTCTCCTCTACAGTGCATTGACCTACAGCAATTCTAAAGCTCTATGTTGAATACACAACAGTGTGGAATATGAGTGATACTGTGGTTTTTGCTTCATTATTTCCAGCAGATTTGCAAGAAAAGCTCAGAGAAGTGAAATCACACAGTAGATGTGGCAGTTAGAACTGGGACTCAGGCCTCAAGCCCAGCTAGTCCTATTACTTGTACTGCCTCCCACGGGGTAAGTCATCACCCAGCAATCCAGTTTTATGAGGACACACCTCAAATTTCTTAAGAGCCTCACCTGGGTCCTTCCTTTTTCTACAAGGGTAAAGGTGTGGTTCCTTTTGTGCTCAGGCCCAGCAGAATAAGTCCTGGGGAAATGTGTCAGGCTACCATTCCAGGCCTTGACAGATTTTCCCAGAACTGCTATGAATGGGCAAGGAAAGTTCAGGTTCCTGCTCTGCTGCCCCACCCAATGGGCCCTTTCTGACTCACTGGTCTTCTGAAGGTACCAGCCCAGAAGGAACGGGTGACTCAGCCTTCCTCTGCCAGTCTGCACAGAGAGCCACTCCTTGCTAAAAACCTGCTCCCCTGGACTCTCACTGACATCCCAGCTATCTACAGTTCTGAATGTCCATGGGCATTTTAACCAATAAAGACTGAGGTTCTGGTCTGGCTTCCGATTTGATGATTCCAGTGCCAAGCTGGAATCTTAGAGACCTCCTTTCTAAAAAAAGGGGGGGGGGGCAATGATTCACATTCATGCATGATTTAGGAAGAAATCAAAGAAGACAATATTCAACTTATAATATATATGGGGGGGGGCACAAATCTCACACTCTAACAAGGATCAGCTATAGATGGAGTAGCCGTGGGGAGCACAAGCCCAGGCTGAATAGGGCAATCTGTTCTCAATCTCCAAATATGACGCACCACGTTTCCCAAGGTCAGAGAATCTGCAATGAATGTGATTCGTAAGAAGCAACCAGCACTGAGAGCCAGATGATCCAGGTTTACTTCTCAGCTCTGACACCAGTACTGTGGTACTATTACAAAACACTTGTGTTTCAGATGCAGAACCCAAAGCATGGGAAGCAACAGGCAGTGAAAAGAAATTGGCAGTGCTGAAATTGGTTCAGGGACTAGAAAAAACCTGCTGTGTTCAATATTTTTATGGGTCTAAGTTCAGTGGCATCAGACAGAATATTTGCAGAGCCTCAGGTTCATAGCTGAGAGATATGATCACTTGGGGTAGAAATGGCATCCAGGCAGGTGCACTTCTGGGGGTGTTGAACTCTTGTCAAGATAAGATTCTTCTCCTTCAAGCTCTGCAGTAATCGTGCCCTGCAGCCTGGGGCCTGAAAGCTGGGCAACCCATTCATTCTCCTTTCTAGATATGGGAGTTGGGCCTCCCCAGAGCTGAAGTGACTTCATAAGCTCTCATGATGAGAATCTAGCAGATAGGACTTTGACTACAGGTCTATTGGGTTCTGAGACAGCCATCTTCTAGGCTAACACCTTTACAGAAATTTGTTCTACAGTCATTTCATGGTGCTGGTAGAAATGGGATGAAGAGATCGGCCTGGAACCCAGCACTCACTGTTTCCTGGAAAAAAACAGGGAAAGGACATGTAGGCCACAAAGGGAAATTTCACCAATGAAGTGTCTCTCTGTTGATGTGGTAGGTACAACCCCTGTTTGTGTTCTGTGCACTTGGGGAAAAGCACCCCATTTGTTTTGTAGTGGCTATTGCTGTTGCTTGAAAGGAGCAAAGTCCGTCTATTCTGTTGTTCTCATGTCTCAAAGCTGTTTTGTACCTTACAATTTCTTCATCCCTAGAACACAGCAAGAATCAGCCTTCAGGATGACAAGGTCAAGTGTAGACAGAGCACTCTGCAGTCTCACATTATACAAATAAGAATGAACCTACCATTTCAAAGCAAGGTGCTGCCAGGCAATTCAGCTAGAGCTCACGGGTGTCATTTTCTCAAGGAAGTCTTCTGCCAACAAGCCCTGTCCTCCTTACAAGGAATGAACTGCCAGCAGTGTGGCCGTCATAAAAGCTCTGACTGATTGTTGCTATATGTCACCCTATGTCATGCACCCCCCAAGAGGAAGCCACAGCAATTTCTACCAATGCAGCAGGAAGCAGGGGTCAGCTGTGAAGACCAAGTGTCCAGATCCTTTTCTGTTTGGCATTTTTTTTTTAAATAACTAGGAAAAGCAGAGATGGCAAAATACAGCCGTATCCTAAAAACTATTAAGGACACATGTCCTACTGCGAGACCTCATAGAATCTAGAGGTACTTTAAAAAAATTCTCGAGTGTTTCTGTATCAATGAGTCCTCTGATTCTGTCTAACAACTTTGTTATGTCATTGTAAAATTTGTCATGTTTTACAAAGAAGAAATTACACTAATCTGTGAACTATGACATACATCACCTGCCTTCGTACCAGGTCCCAGATGACACCCTTATATAAATTATTTCTATTCTGAGCAACAGCTCCTAAGATGAGGGAGATGAAGAAGGAGCAGTTGTGTTACCCGTGAGCATAAATGAATCAGTGGAAAGTGCTTTCCATGCATTAGATCCTGAGAACTCCATAGCAGTCTTAGGTACTGGGGGGACATGTGTTTTATGTTAGAAGTGGTGTCCTGGTCAAGGTCACAAAGTTAGTGGGGATTGGGGAAAAGTGGAGCAGTGGCAGAATTTCAGGCTCCATCATTCATGGGTCTCAGGGTTCCAGGCACTACAGGGAGAAGTTCACCCAGCCTTCTCATTTCATACTGACAGCAGCTTCTGAAAGGTCTTTGGCACAGACAAGAAACAGATGCAGAGTGTCAACAACTCACCTGCCCAAGGTGTGCAGAGTTACAAAGAAGGGGATTGAACTCCATTTTGCCTTCTCAGATAGTCATGAACGGAGTTACCTTTAACTAAACTTATGCACTTTACAATGGCCTATCTACAATCAGTATGTTATGAGCTGTGACAGCTTAATCATCCATTTGACCTTGAAGAGAAAAGACGTCCATTCCAATTTCATGTAGTAAAATAAATATCAAATGCCTTACAAGTAAAAAGTAGGAAAAAGCAGCAGATTGTGAATGAGGAGATTTGGGATTTGTAGACATTTTAACTAGTCACCTGGGAACACCCCATTTATTTTTCATGTATAAAAGAATCAGCTTCAGAATTTAAAAAAAAAAGCTTCATATTTTAGTTTAAAAGTAATATGTCAGAACACTTGGTTATTTAAATTTTAATGACAAGCACAGAATATGTTTTAATAAAGTTTCACTTTCATTTCCCAAGTAGCTCCATCCAGGGGCCTGTGGCTTTTCTGGAGCATTCAGTACATCTGTAGGAGGGATTAGTCTTTTTAATTAATATAAAGTTGAAAGAAAATAAGCTCATATAGGTGTTGCTGCCCCAGTGGAGATAGTTTTAATGTGGTTTAATTCAGAACCGACAGGTTTATGGATTTCCCTATCATTTTTCTCTCATCTTCAGCAACTTCTTCATCTAATGGAAAAGGGAAAAGGAAATGAATGGAACACAAAATGGATAATTGGCTTTCGCAAGCCCTCTAGGCATAAGATTTATCAGAGATGTCTAATATTTTGGATGAAATGAGTTATTCGTTTTGTTTAGAGATCCTTGGATGCTGCAAGGAGTGAAGTTGTAACAGAATCAAAGTCCTCTGCTCCTCCATTCGTTGAACGGACATATCTGGAACACATGTGCTCGGGAAGGAGCAGTCGGCCTGAGATTGTACACATGTGTTTCCTGCTGTTTCAGGGGTGAGTAAGGAAATAAAGAAGTTCAGGGAAAAGACAGGTATCCTAGCTGCGAAGGGCAGACATGGCCCCTGAGCATCTGAGAATCGGGAACTCAAGGCTATTTTCTCCTAGATGGAGAAAATCCTTCATCATACCTTGAGAAGCATGAGGTACACATACCAAACCACTTCACATTGGAAATGAAGACAAGTTCCTTTTGCATGTATGTTCATATATATCTTGGGTGTCTGGTGGTGGAAACTTCACACCTGCCCTGAAGTTAGAGCCTGCTTTAGCTGGTTATCCTGCAAACAGAGCTACTGTGGCCAGAATGAATGGCCCTGGTGACTTGGCTATCAGATATTATAACATGTAATTCAGAAGGATCAGTAAGGGCATTAGTGAAGGAGTCATGGGTGTACAGTCATGAGTCATTTAACAATAGGAACACATTCTGAGTAACAATAGGAACACATTCTGAGAAATGTTTTATGTGATTCCATTGTCGTGAAAATTTCATAGAGTGGTATGGCTTGCTACACACCTGGGCTGTATGTTGCAGCCTACTGAGCACCCCCATAGCATGTATGGGCTGCCACAGATGTCATGATTCGACACATAATCATAAATAGGACATCAACACATTCATCATCTCTGTCAAAACCATTAAGTACTAATTGCCACCAACTTCATATGCAAAAATGTGATTCCTGTACTGGGGTTCCAAGTACAATGTTTGTTTTGAAAGGACTAGTTCTTCAGCCATGCATTGCAATTGAGAAATGAAAGCAAAAAGGTGTCCCACCTTCGGTTACATTAAGTATCAAGTAAGATGCAAAAGGAAGCAAACCTCAGAGGGGATCCTGCATAGGCTGATGTGGGCTTTGGCAGCTGGTGGGGTGGAGGAGAGCAGTTCACAAGCTAAGACGTGAAGGGAGGGGTCTCCTGGTTCTCTTTGCAGGGTGTTTGGCATAGCATCTAGTCAACACTCACTACAGGATGAGTAAATAAATGAGTAGAGTGGCCTTTGCCTGCTGGTCCTCTATAGCTGCTTATAGGAGGCTCAGTAGGGAGCCCATTGAGATGAAGGAGGCCTCCACCAGCAGGCAGAGGGATATAGAATGTGGTTCTACCCATAGTTTGTATATAAATCGCTGTTTGCATCCATAATTAGAGAAATTAACATAGTGTCAATAGCTAAGTATAAGGTAGTGTGAGAGCACATTATGGGTTGGTTTTATTTCTGACTCTGGCTCAGCCTGACCGTACTTTAATCAACTGTGCCTTTAGATTCATCCCCTGCAAATGGAGAATTCTAAGGACTGCTCTGCTTACCTTGAGTACTCTGAGGACAAATGAGAATTGCCTTCAAGATCTCTTTGGTTATTTTGTTACTCCGAATGGTCTTCTGCACCAAAATCAGCTGGAGTTCTTATTTATGGAGAAAAAATGGCCAGTGACACTATTTTGCACACAAATAACAACAACATCACTAATTACAATAATAATAATAGCAACATCACTAAAAAACAATCATAAAACCTCTGTAAATATGCGGGGTTTAATTTTCACAAAGGATCAGGAGGGCATAAAATGCACATTCATAGAAACTGATGTCCCTAAGATAAAAGGTGGTGAAACTAATAAACAAGCAAATGAGGCTAAATTTACTAAAAATAAGTAAATCAATGAGTGTTCCTTAATTTAAGTCTAGGGGGCTCCAAGGAGTTAAACCTTAACACTAACACCATGATGGCCTGGGTTCCATCCCTTGCCAGGGAGCTGACACATATGGCAAAGCAAACCTCTCCTGTCTCGTACGCTGTACCTGCAACAGAATATTTCAGTAGATCTGCCTGCTCTGCTCCCCAATCTGTCTCCGGTGAATCTCCTCACCCCTTGCATCTCTGGCCCCAGTTCCTCAAAGCAAAAAATTAAAAATAAATAAATAAATGTGAGCCTAGTAATTTTAATCGGATAAAACATATGTCTTATTATAGTGACTTCCAGCATATAGACTGATACTTTATGATGTATCAGGTATTCTGTACACATAATCTAATTTATTCATCAGAAAGAATGTAATAAGCTAAATAATGCAATGATTTCAGAGAATGATGATGAGACATCTGTTCAATGGTAACTTAAGCAGTCCTCTGACTCAGAAAAATTGGACCAATCTCAGGATTTACATACATTCCTGAAAATTTCAGTAATATTTGGGGCTTTTTGACTCTTGTCATCTGCTAACACATTGAGATCTCAACTCCTTGAATCTGTTGGTCAATGCAGTGCCACCATTGCTCAGTGTGTTCACAATTTTTAACAGGAAAGCATTTTACTCAAAGACTTGCAGAACTTCCTTCCTGCAAGATTTCAGTAGCGCAGAGCGTATTGCTAGAGGAAATTACTGACAATAAACGTGTAGCTTTAAGTCTAAGCTTGCCTGGCACTGAATTTACTGAAAAATGATGTTATGGAAATTAACATGAATGAACTTTTCCTGATGTTAATTTTTAAAACGTTCTATTTTTAAATAAATTCATTGAGAAGAACAAGAACTATTTTCCTGGCTAAGAAAAATAACTATCACATAATGATAATAACGATCAACAGTCGATCATTTGTTATGTCCTAGACCAAATGTTAGGTCCCCTATAAAACTTTATCTAAATCTTCCAACAATCCAGAAAGGAGCCCCATTCATTATTTCCACTTTGGAGATGAGAACAAAGCTCAAAGCCTTTAAGCTGCCATTACAATAACAGCAATTAGTGAACCTTTACTTTTAAGTTGCTCCTGGGAAGAATCATGACTGGTTCCCTAGAATACAACAGGGTCACTAACCAATTTTTGTAAATGTAATTCTTAGAATTCTCTTTAGAAAACAGTAACTCCTGAGGTACATTACTGTTAAGTGTTTCCAAGGGAACTTGCAGCTTAACAAAGCAGTATAAGGTGCTTGGGTAACAGCTGGCCCATGTTGTCGTAATGATGCCTAACTTCCTGTTGCCACTCCACTTGATCACTAAAATAAAAGTATCTTTAAAAGGCAATGTTTCGGTTTCCTACATGCAGGTAGCTCAGTTGTTGGGTCATGACTAATTAAGTAGAAATCATTCTCCCTCCTACTTACCACACTTCTGTTCAGTCATTCCCATCTCAGGATCGTTGCCAAGGTAACAAGTGTCCCAACCCCATGAGTTCCCAGTACTTCCTGTTTCCATCTTCTCATGGGATGTAATGGCAGACATTTTAAATCAGATCAAGATGGTTCAATACTTTAAATCAGGAGTGAATGAACACTAATGTCTCTTTACTGTACTTTCACGAAGTGATTCCTGTATCTGAATTTTGCCTGCAGTCTTACCACAAAGAGTTAATTTTTTACAGTTAAAATGCATGCACACACACA